>NC_136644.1:20996286-21371286 GCF_949748355.1 Melanostigma gelatinosum | reverse complement strand
TATCTGTAGAAAGTTAATCATGTTTTAACATTCCTGTTTCCGGTTCCGGTTTCTTTCTGTGGAGAGCATGCCATTTGTTTACACAAGCCCTTTATTTTGAAATATTACCACGAAAATGCATCGACTTGCACGACACCATGAAATGAAATAAAATAAATAAATTACAAGCTGTACATTTTGGAATGTTAGCATTTTTTACAAAGGAACACACACGTCACACGTGTGTCCTGAGTGTTGCATGGTAACTGGGACTGCTTCATAATGTTAACTATGCACAAACGTTCTGCATTGAGATACCATGCAAAAAGCTTCCCCCGGCATTATTATAGGGACCCTGTCAACATGTAAGTGGTAAAGCAAATTAGTATATTAAGGGTGACTATAAAGCGGGTCGTCCCTCAATCACAAAAAATCGGCAGTTCGATCTCCGGCTCCTTTAGTCCATGTCGATGTGTGATGGGGAAGAGACACTTAACCCCAAATTGCTCCCAAAGGCTGTGCCATCGGTGTGTGAATGCTTAGATAGATCCTGAGGCATCTTGCATTCATACAGTGTATGAATGGGTGAATGAATGAATGAATGAAATTTATTTATATAGCGCTTTTCAGACAGTGGTATCACAAAGTGCTTAACAGAGCAGACATTTAAAAGCATAAAAACACAATGTGACCCAAGGGTCAATAAATTATCTACACAGAGAAAAATTAAAAAATTAAAAATTAAATAAAAATGTAAAACATATTTTAAGAGCAGGTCTAGGACATGGGTTTACTTTTACACAAACGGCAGCCTAAACAGGTGGGTTTTGAGCTGGCTTTTAAAAGTATTCACAGATGGAGTTGGATATTGTCTGCATATAAGTGATAGGACACATTATAGCTTTTTATGATCGGTCCCAAAGGTAACAGATAAAGGGAAAATAACAGAGGCCCCAGAACCGAGCCCTGCGGTACACCACAAGACAGTGGAGAGGTAACAGACACAAAATCACCCACAGAGACATTGAAACTTCTGTCATTGAGGTAAGATGTAAACCAGTCTAACGCTATGCCAGATATGCCCACCCAATCACGTACCCTCTTAATCAGGATGTCATGGTCTACAGTGTCAAATGCAGAACTGAGGTCCAGAAGAACTAACACAGAGCAGTCACCTGCATCAGCACACATGAGAATGTCATTTGAAACCCTCAGGAGAGCGGTTTCAGTAGAGTGTTGCTTACGGAATCAGTACAGTTATAGATTTATTTCGAAGTCTCTGTGTGAATAGACACCAAAAGCTCGTCCATTATACTAAGGTGGCAATTTTCAGCCATAATCTGATGGTTAGCAAGCATTACTGTTCAGGGGTCACTGATCTTTTTTCTGTTGTACGAAAGAATGACGGAGTGCTTCTTTCGGCGTTTTAAACCTTCATACAGTGACCTCACAACTCCGCAATATAAGCTTTACAAGTATAACGCATATTATTTAACAGTGTATGAATATATATTATTTACAAATCTCCCTATATACCCCTGCTAGGTGTGAAATGCTATGTTTTAATTACTCAGCAATGGCTGTAACTACAAGTTTTTTTTTTTTTTTTTTTTTTTATCAAAGCAGACAGTGCTAGCCCCCACCTTTTTAATTGTCTTCCGCGCTCTGTCCTTGTAGGTAGACACAAATCAAGGCCGCATCTGTGTTTTTATCAGGAGTAGTCAAACCCTCCCTAATATTCCCAGCGCCTGTCTTGACTGAATGAATAGAAGATTTGTAGCAGCTTTAAACCTTGTACATTCCTAATTTTTAGCGTCTGTCTGGCTGGATGAATAGAAGCTGTGTATCAGCTTTAAAACTTTTTTTTTTTCTGGTTGCATGAGTGAGTGCTGTGTTTCCGCATTACACTTTGCTAACAGTCCCTGGGGAACCCAATTTTCCAATAAATTTAACTACGCCAGTAAAACTGACACTTATATTAACCCTCAGCTGTCTCTCAGCATATTCTAGTGATTTATGTGTGTGTGTGAGTGCAACGTCTGTGTATAATGCGTGTTTTTTCTCTCAACTGACCATCAACTTTGAAATCACACACGAACTTGTTGCCACACATCTCAAAACCTCAGCATATGATGTGATAAGCACACGGACATCTGAAACAACTCGACTGTAGCTTCAGCGCTCTCTCTCTCATATGTACGCTTCAAACAATCACTTTCATTCAAACAAAATTGCAACACACTGCCATTTTTGAAATGCGCACAGATCACAAATACGGTAAAGGAATATCTTTACAAATACAGTCAAACAAATAAACAAAAATTAAAACGTACACCTCAGCAGCTCAGCTTGCTCATGTACGCTTCAAATACGCACACTCATTCAAACAAAAGTGAATCCATACGCTGCGTTATCTGAAAATGCGCACAGATCACAAACACGGTCTCAGAGAAATTAATATCTTTACAAATGCAGTGAAACAATGAACACAAATTAGAACATACTCGGCTGTCTCTGAAGACAATTAATACACAAATTAAAACATACACTGCCGTCTCTTTAAACATAAATCAGTCACAAGCGCAGCCCTTGGATGAGCTGAACAGCTTCTTTTTTTTTTTTTTACACACTCATCGCATTCCAACAGCAAGTTTCTTTTTCTCAACCTCATCAAACAGACTGTGTACCGCTGACCTCTCGACCACGATACAAATGAAAAACAAATGCTTTTTCAGCAAACAAACAGTCAAATTATAATCAATTCTGTCCCTATCCTACACACAAATCAAAGAGCGCTGCTCTTTAATACATCACACGGCCGCTGCTTATTGTCAAAAACAATGTTACAGCCGGGATCCGATCCCGGACCTACCGCGTCGAAGACCGTTATTTTAACCACTACACCATCAGGGTAGCACGTCAACAATACAATTTAACTGCTTTTTATCCTAGGTCATCTCTGGACCTGTACACGTTCTGGCCATTTTCATTAATCTCGTCCGTCATTAACAACACACCGATATAATCAACTTCTGTGCTCTCGTCCAGAAACTCCGTCGAGGAAACTCTAAGCAGAGTAACATTATTTTTCACTGGATCGCTACTCACGAGTTAATGTCCGAAGACTCGATGCTCTTAATACGGGAATTCCGCAGTCACTTTTTCTCAATACAGTTTATCAATGACATCAATGACATATACATATATCCCCGTCATGTTATGCAATTTCTTCGTAGCCCAAGACGTCTTATAATTACGTTAAAGATTACGCTTTATTTGTGGCAGGAATTTGAGCGCTTCAAGCGAGGCGCGTGACCGCGACAGAAGAGGCGCGCGACCGCGTCTCACACTACTTCACTCTACGCTGCCACAAAAAACATCATTTTTCGCCTTTTATCTAACGTCTTCTGCTGGACTCATTCACACATATGTACAAAAACCCCAAATGCTGGGCTGAACAACCCTGCTGCTGTGTGATTGCTCTTTACAATACTTTTATGACTATGTAATACTTACAGTTCGGACAGTCGGATAAAATTTGGAGTATGTCTATAATACAATATGCAGAATTCAGTCAAATAGGCTTCTGCTCACCTTGTTAGTTGTGTCGACACTATCAGACTGTTCCCGAACTGCAGGCACGACCTGGTGGCAAATACCAGGGCTCCCAGCCTCCAGGGAGACTCGCATTTTGTTTTCTGAAACACAGATAGAGAGGTCTGTTAACATTCCAACCCGAAGCTCCGTATCATATGAATCACGTCGGGGTCACCACTTTGTTGTGAAAAAATGATGTAGCTGTCTTTCACACTTAGAGCAGGTTTAAGAATGAAACAGAAGCTCTCAGAGGCGTATAGTTAAATCAAAGCAATAGATTTATTTATCAACAGAGTTACTCAGCCCAGCTATCAAAAACAAGCTTGGGTGCTAATGGATGAACTTCGCAGAGATTCACCATGAGACACGCTTAAACACATCAGCGTGAAACTTAATATAGGGGGTCCACCCCTTGATACACATTGGCCAAAGTCAAAGATGCAGGCGTGGCACGTTTTTACGTTATGACACCTGGTTGGAAGCCGTGAATGTCCATTCACCTTGGCCCCTCCCAATAGGCGTTGGTTTCCATCAGTGTGAGTGAGGTGTTCCATGCGAGAGGTCCTAAGAAAGAGTGTGTGAAGAAGCCGGGCTCAGCTGGGGCGTTGGCCCTCGCTTGAATCTCACTGTCTTATCTATCTGAAAGATGGCTGCCTGTTCCTTGTGACGCAGTTAAAATCAATCTGAAGATGGCTGCCTGCTCCTTGTGACGCAGTTAAATAAGTAACCTTTCACCTGCTTCTCTCTGGCCTTAGTGTATGCTGTGAGCACTGTATAAGTGGTTAATAGAGCTGCATAAGCTAATGGTAATTTAAAACTACAAATATGCTAGTGATTAATTAAACTGTATATAAGTCAATTGCTACTTAAAGCTGTATATAAGCTAATTTTATCAACACTTACGAAACCCAGACTGGAACTTGTCATACATGTTGTGCCTCTCCAGTGCAGCAGTAAGTTGTTTGGCCACCACTTTCTCTAAAATTTTGGACAAGAAAGGCAGTTTTGATATGGGCCTGTAGTTCATGGGCAAAGCTGGATCTAAGTTATGTTTATTTAATAAGGGCTGGATAGTGGCATGTTTGAAATAGGAAGGGACAATTCCTGTAGACAATGAGGTATTGACAATAGATGTTACTGCAGGGCCAATAGTTAGCAGAACTTTCTTAAATAGAGAGGATGGAATTATATCCAGAGGGCAAGATGATGGCTTTGTTTTGTTAATTAAGTCCATCAGGTCTTGAAGGCTGATAGGCTGGAAAGAGTCCAGAACAGCAGGAGATTGCGAGGAGCTACAAGTAGATGAACAGATCCCAGGCTGAATGCCAGAGCTAATACCTGTTACCTTATCAATAAAATAGATAAGGAATTTATTGCAATCGTCAACAGAATAGCATGGTAAAGTGGAGACAGACGGTGAAACAATTCTCTTAATTGTGTCAAACAGAATCTTGGGATTTCTCTTTGAAGAAGAGATTAGGTTGGCAAAATAAGCAGTTCGAGCTTCCTTTACTCCAGTATTTAAAGAAACTCTGAGGTCTTTGAGATATAAACGATGCACTTCTAGCCCAGTAGCTTTCCAGAGCCGCTCTGTCCTGCGACACTTCTGTCTCAGGCTGCACACAGCGTCTGTCATCCACGGAGTAGTGTTATAGGCAGCCCTGGTCCTTTCCTTAAGAGGTGCCACTTTATCCAGCAAAGTGGTGCAATGTTCATTAAATGACTGTATCAAGTGTTCAACATCATCGAGATTTGTGTTAATATCACAGCAGAATGACATGAAGTGAAAAAGTGCTTTGAGTGATCGGAAGACTAGAAAGGCACTATACAAGGACATTTACCATTCCATTTCCCATAAATATATCTGTTTGTCCATCCCGTTCTGGAACACAAAAAGCTATTAATGAAAGTGTGTGTGTGTATGTCTGTGTGTGTGTTTAGATAAAGAGCCCATGCAGCAGAATAAATTAAGTAGCCAACTTAAATGACTGTGTGTGTGTGTATCTGGATGTGAGAGGACTGAAAGAGAATGGAGATTGCGTGCCAGGAGAGACAGCAAGGGAGTGGGAGAGAAGGTAGAGACTGAGGGAAATAGTTCTGAAACGTGCATGGGAAACACCTCTATTTTTAGCACATCTCCTCAGAGAGCAACAGAGGCATGAGGTGAATGATTTTGAGAGTGGGAGTAAGGGGGGGATGTTCGAGAAAATAAAGCTAGTTATATTTTTAGCTCCTTCGCATTCATACATTTATGAATCTATATATAAATTGTGCTGTTTCTTGCCTCGGGCAAATCCCATCCTTGATTTTGTTGCTGCTTGGCTTATTTGCAAACGGCACACAAAACGTCTTGGTGTGGTAAAACCCTATCCGATGTGGCAGGTTACGGTCACGTGTGTGTGTGTATGTGAGATGGATTGTGTGCCCACGTCTCTATGAGAGTGACAGAGTCTGTGTGTTGCTCTGCTGTGAAATATCCTGAAATGGCTCGCCTTCAGGGGTTTGTGAAAGTATGAAGCAAAACGTGACTGTAGTCAGTGCTTCACGACTGAATGGAGAGGAGGAGGGGGGAGAGATAGAGAAGGATGTGAATGAGAAGGATGTGAATGAGAGGACAGGTAAAAGAAGAATGGGGGAAGGAAATGTGCTAGATTTACTGAAGGGGAGGGAGAGGAGAAAAACAACAGACAAACTTCAATGAGGGGGAGGACGAAAGAAAGACCGATACAGCCAATGAGGTAGAGGCAGTGAACTGCAGAGGCTAGGTCTGACACGTGCAGTGCTTTTCAATTTGTCAATTTCCGTGACACCATTGTGGCTAAAAATAGAGCATTATAAATAGACAATGGTCTGATTATTTTCTCTGAAGGACAGGATGGCCAGGGTATATTTATTATGTGTATTTCTTATCTCTCATATGATCTACATTAATATAAATGATTTACTTGGACAGATGACGAGAAGTCTGGCTTTCATAGTACCTCCTGTATTTTCTTTTAGGCTCCTGCATCTCTCGACACCATCACTGACACCAGGTTGGTGAAGGTGTGTAACCTTGGGATGAATGATATTATGTTGACAGGGCATGTTTCAATTGCTTTTTGGTCCCAGGTTTTATTGCAGGAATGGCAGCACGAAGCAAAAACAACTTTTAGGAACAAATAGTTACACTGGACCAATGGTACACTTGATACTTAAAACTACATTAGAAAGAACTACATTAGAAGGAAAGAACACAACACAATTCTCATTTACCTTTTTGGGCTGTATAGCTCAATCCCAAAATATAGCTTTGGGATTTGTACTGGCCAAGTTTTTAAAAATCTCACCGCCCCAATACAATGTGTACAAAAATACAATGGATGTGAATAGAATTTAGTTTGTGGCCCTCAAAACCTGAAAAACACACTTTCGAAAAACGATTGAACTTAAACTACCTTCTAAGGAAGAAATAGGGTGTAGACCATGGCTCAATAATATCAAAACATTCATACTGTTCAGATTTCCTCTGCAGCATAATCCACCTGTCCAGTTATATCTTCTATAGGTTCCAAACGAAGATTACAGACAAAATAGTCTTAAAAATACACCAACTACTCCGAGAAGAAAGCCTGATGTGCTTGCGTGATTAATAGTGGAGAATGATGTTGATTTTAAATGGCTCTGTGACAACTGTACAGTGTGCCTTTCTTCCCATAAGTAAGTTACGGTGACATCATTTTAATTAACAAACAAACCACTGTTTTGTAAAGTTGCCCAAGTGGGTGATTTTTGTAAAATTGTATTGAATGAAACATGGACAATTCAACAAATCATTTGTGGAGGAAAACGGAGGCCAATCAACTCGTAAAGCCCCAAGAACTTGTTAATGCAGGGGCCTGATGGGGCTACTGAAACAAAAACCAGGACTGAATTTCAGCCATCACTGAATTCTACACTGCTGTTGTAGTATAAATTCTATTTGTCCTTTTCCTTAAAAGGATAAATATACAGCTTTAATTTGAAAGAGTACATTGATTGTAAGGACTCAAATATTTACTTCGGACAATCCTATGCGAGTTTAGAAACACAAGACAGAGGCATAACATACTAAGCATATGCGACCGCACGAGTTGGGGCCAGTGGGGGAGGGGGCAGCAAATAAATCAACATTAAGGTCTCGTTTCACATGGGGAACAAACAACGTCCATTATCCTACACTCAGGCATGACCACAAGCTAAAGGACTTACACTTTTAGGAGGTGATTAGAGGAACTCATATTCCTATTCAGTATTGAAATCCTAGAAACTACCCCTTCATCTTCGTCTCACTTTGGTGTGCACTAAAGTGTCCTCTTGAAAATACACCTCCGGTAAGTAGAAAACACCAGCTGCAAACCTTGGAAAAACCCAGCAAGGCAAATCCAGTTTTTCAGTCCCACATTTGCATGACAAAAGGTACAATTACAAAGGACGAAAACTGTCCAGAAATTGGACAGCCCTGTCTCCTGCGTCTCCTAACAACAACTTCTCAGTGTAATTTCAGAGCAATAAAAGGTGTTGCCTGCAACAAGACTGTGTATTAGCAAGTATTCGCTTCATGCAAGGAATAAGAACTTCCTTGTCTTGAAGTTTTAAAAAAGGTGCACTGTGTATTGCCTAGCCAGCTGCTCCGAAGGAATAGGGGTCAGTGTTACTAACAGCAGGGCAAGATTCCTCAAAATTCAACCAAATTGCGGAAACTTGGATTCGGCTGGCGGAAATCTGTGTATTGGCCGCAATAGCAAGTTTGCTGACCTGGCGGGTAGTTTTGAATGAAACCCCGGGAACTAACAATAGTAATCTTCAAAACTCATTCGGCAAAATTAAAAGATGAATGATAAACTTGCATGATTCAATCACACCTTATCGAAATACATTTTCTGATGAACACACTCTTTTTAAATTAAGACGTCCATAATCTTCAAATTGCACTAAATTTGTGTCACGAAAAAGGTGACTGCAGGACTGCAAGTATATTTTTGTTGGAACCTAAGACTTTAAACACAATGAAAACTTCTTTTTTTTTCACTTACAAGACTAGAGACAGCAGACGTCTGAGCCAGTTCAGCCCATTATGGGATTTGTCTTTGCTAATTGCATGTTTTTGACTCGACATTTCCTGTACTTGGATTTACTGGTGTGCGGGCTATTGATCTCCGTCCAGCTGTCTTTTAATTTTCTTAAGAAACTTCAAGTGCTGTAGATTTGTTTTCAAAAGCCCGAGTCATAATTAGACTTTGCAAATTGACTGGCAGAGCTGATACAGGAATACTCTCACACTTTCACAGAATAGTAAACAATCTAGTCCCAGTGGTCTGCTTCACATGTAACGGACAATCTGCCTTTTCTATGTTATTCTACCAGTACTGGGAAACTGTATGGACCTGCTGCACTTTCACAGCTGTGTTTGAACAAGACCGTCGAAAAGGACATCACTTGTTCAGCAGATGCCCGATAATGACATATGTTTACGTTTAAGTGGCAAAGGGCTCTTGCAGTTGTCCGTTAGTAGCAAATTAGGTGACGATATTATAGAGCTACAAAGTCCTGAAGACATGAGAGGAATAGATCGGTCAACAAAACGATGGACTTTGGCATGAGAGACCGTGTTTTGCGTCCTGTTTCCCAGGCCACACTAAACATATTTTAAGCCCAAGCTTAACCAAGTAATTATTTTAACCCAAACTGTGATCTTTCCCAAAACCCAAGTCGTATTTTGTAACTTAACCTCTTGTCTGTATCAGTTATCATATCAGAAACTGCTTATATGTGTTGTTTTGGAGGGCAATTACATATCAGCATTTTTTCCCCCCATTAATTGGATGGACTTCTTTCTTTAGAGAATGGGGTTCTCAAAGAAATACAATCATAATTTTCATTATGTGAAAGGAAGAAATTGTAACATTTTAATTGAGAGGATTCGTAGATAAATCCTTCTTCGACAGTTTGTCACTTTGAATACAATGCAATCACTCTGAGGAGCCAACCAGTGCCGTACATCAAGGACAGAGTAGGTTAATCACAGAAGAGGAGTGTGGCACTGCGGGGATAACAGCTATCAGCCCTTCTTCGACCTCCAGCAAGGTGGGTGATGATCGACAGGCGCGACCTGTGTGAGAGCAGTACGTGCTTTACCTATTTTAGTAGGATGAACAGTGTAATAAGCACAGGGATGGTCCCTGTGTGCAAGTGTAAAAGGGCTAGCAGAGGCTGCAAAATAATCAACCAACTGTGTCCCTCACTTCCACAACCCCCAAAGACCATTTTGTCTTCAGCAAGAGCAGTCCTTTACACAACTCCTATGTAGAGGGAAGGCAGACCAGTGAGCCATGAAAGGTCAAACAAGTAAGTGCATTTTGGCCTATTGTCGTGTGTGATCTCGATATTTTATCACGAAAACGTGAGGATAACTACAATTAGACATCAGTCTGGCATACACAGCTGCACTTGATTGAGTCAGATAATAAGAATGAATTGCCATTTCATTTCAACTCATTGATTTAGTAAATGTTTGCCCTCACTAATGAAGGAAGTATTTTCAGTTCAGCTTGCAGTGGTGGTTGTTTCAAGCACTTGACTTCACGTTTTTTCACATTCAAATATGTTGATTTAAGAGTCGATATTTCCAGGTGCCAGCCTATTATCCTAAACTATGATTGTCTGTCTGCCTGGTAAAAGGCGGGAAGTTAGATTGAAATATGTCGATTTCCAACAATTTGTGCAAATGTGTTGATAAGGGGTTAGTTTGTCACCATTTTTGTCACTTTCTTTGAGGGCTGTTCCTTATGCCATTTCTTTTTGTTCTACAATGGGAGTATGTAACAATGCTAGGCGCTTTGCTGTTTGCATTGTATTTGTAAAGCAGGTGATTAACCTTACTCCCATAGCTAGATAGCGATACTAATGTTTTTTATTCATGCAACTCTGTACTCTGGTCCCATCATTCTGACCTACAGAAGCCATGAGCAGGGGAGAGACTATTCACACAGGGCTTTTAATCCGCCGCTGCCCAGTGGGGAAGAGAGAGAGAGATAGCTGCAGGCAGATGTAGCTAAACGAATGGAGATCAGCCTCCGCTTTGGGACCCAAAAGAAGAGGCCTGAGATGGGGGTCATGACTGTAGGACTGCAGAAATATTGCTTTTTTGGCTGCTGAATTAAATACAAGTGGGAGCCAAGTGTCAAGGTGTCCCTGATATAGGATGCAAATTTGCAGTTCACTGCTGCATACAGGAGAGCAGTCAAGAATAGAGAGTCTGCTTGTATGGCATAACCTGTGTGAAATTCGATTGAAACCTGAGATCAAGACAGGGAAAGCTGTATGACCACAAGGTTTGTCTGATACATACAAATGTAGAAAGCAGATATTACACCAACAGGTCAAGAAGAAGCAATGATAATTGACAAGGCTATTCCATTTGCATTATCATAAGATATAAAAAGGCAGTAAGACAGGATAAAGCAGAGACTTACGTCAAAATAAACACATTAACTCATTTAGACGCCTCTCCGTGTGCCTAATATTACTCTCAACGCTCTCAACCAGTTGGGATTGGAGTGTCACGTTGTGTCATCTCACTTGAAGGTGCGGCGTTTGCCTCCCACTGGGGCTGCCCATGTAAGAAATAGCATGCACCCAGGGAAGCACAGGTCATTTGGGGGGAAAAACATAAACTGGTTGCATGTGGTCCATAGAAAAGCAGATTTTCTTTCAATCACATTACCCACTGACAGGTACATTGTGCTTCCAGCTGAGGAATGAGCTTAACTGGACGTCAGCGATCATTGCTTAAGATTTGTGCCTGCAGTATGTATGTACGCCGGTCCTTAGTGGCCTACATTAGTGAGCGAACAGAGGAATAAAGATGACTGGATTCATTTGGGATCAGATTAGGAGCCCACTGTGACTGACAGGATAATAAGCCCCAAATATTTTGAATACAGTAATCACTATATCTTTTCATTTTCCATCAGTAATTTGCACAAATATTTCTGTTATATATATATATATTAGTTTCTACTTATATTCATGACTTTATGTTTTCCTTTTCTCCTTATAAACTCCAGCACCTCCTATCTTCCCATTTCCTCCCCATCCATCTTTTTCTTCGTCTTATCGGCTTTCATTTCTCTTGGGCTTTGATGGATGCTGTGATGACAGGATGATTGACAGGCTGTGCTGATTTCCACACACTAATCATGACATCACCGCTCAGTCGATTTCATTTCACATCACATCACATCAAGTGAGGCTGATTGGAAGGTAAAGAAAACACCAAAAGACATTTTGATGAGAAATAATGCACACTGTCATTATGTATGAATTAGCAGTTATTTGAGCAAAGGAAGGCATAAAACTTAACCAACAACACATTCATGCATTTCAATTTTGCTCATCGCTGCCCTGCAACACACATTGACTTAGCTGTGTTGTCTTTGAAGTGTTGAAGCTGCAGTTGGTAACTTTTAGAAAATAACTGATATTCGCTATAACTACGTCCCGACAGTATTACATGAGACAGATAATCTGTGATTAAAAAAAACAAATCAGGTTATTCTGCCTCCTTTTATTGCATTTGCATTTGCACCGCGCCCGAATAAAAACAACCAATCATAGTCGAGGAGTTTCTAGCGCAGCTGTCAATCACTTCTAGTGAATCAAATCTGGGAACCATTTAACTCGTGTTACTTGCTCCACATATTGGATCAGATTTCACAAGAGTCAGACAAATCCGATAATAACGTGAAATCAGTTTCGTTCCAATCGTAGCTTTCATACTCAACAAATATCTAATTCCAGGGTTTTAACAATGGCATACCACAAGCAGATATAACTATAAAAGGATAGCCTTTGACTTCCCCAGAGAGCTGTGTCACAAATACAATTTCACCGCATAATGTTCTTTTCATTCTCCCGGAATTGCTTCAACGGTACTTACTGGGACAACAAAATCCTCACGTGCATTAGAAACCAATATTCAGACTAAGCCCCAGCTCCTGATGCGGAGTGGTGATTGGGAGGAACCTTATTGGGCCAGTGAAATTTCAGGCTGATTGCTGTGGTCCAACTAACTAACAATATTCTGCTTTGCAGGATCCTGAGCAGATGCACTTGCATGTTCTCCACATACAACACACACATCGAACGACAGATGGAGGACAAGTACTATGCAAAGACAAACGTGGTGTCAATAAGATCAGGATGAGCCGAGAGCTCCAGGATTCAGAATAATGCATTTATTTTGTTCTGTTTGGTGGTGCGCAAAATGTTGGGTGATTAAACAGTGTTACGTTGCCAGGATGCTAATTTACTGTAAGGCTCAGTAGACACAATAGGAACACTTTTTCCTAACATAATAGGAAAAAAAAGAAAATTGATTATGGTGTTGCATTCAAGGTATTATTTGGTAATGCTCAAAACATAGAACAACATTATATTTTAGCAGTGTGCCTGACTGTCAGTGTAAATGTTGCTAAGCTAGCTAGCAACACGGCCAGTTTTGAAACACAGACTGTCTAGAAATACATTTACACACAGATCATTTTGAAGCAGACAATCACTGATATAGAAAGGGACATGTCCTCTCGCGTTCCTACCCTACGTACGATTCCCGAGCTCTGCGACTACTTCACTCAGAGCAGCTGTCAGTCATGAGGTCAAACCCCTTCAAGCATCAAATAACAAATTATTACCAAACAGTTAACATTAACATTCATATGGAGTCCTGTTTCTGACCAAATGTTTTAATTCCTTTTTGGTCTCCACCAAGTCCTGACTGAAATATCTAGCTCAGGAGCAGCTTTATTCTTCACTATGTTCACCATGTAGTTTACTTTGTCTGTCAGCCATTTGGTGCCTGCCACTCGGGTCCACGAGAGGAGTGGAAAACCAAGAAAAGAAAAGGCAGTCAAACAAAAACAATGAACTGAAAAACGGAGTTGGTGATAATTGAGGGACCGTTTGATTAAATATTGATTCGTGAAGCTTTAATATCCTGCTGAGAGACGGACAAGAAAACTGAACCGTATTGGCGAAGATAATTATCTCATCCCATTTGTAGAATCCCGTGACGTAGATTGTGATGAAATAGGTTTTAATAATAATAAATAATACATTTTAAGACTTTCATATTTTTTATTGTAACACTCAAGATGTACAGCCGCATTTCACTCCTGTGCTGAAAGTAAGGTCCACTGTAACAATAGATACTGACCATAAAGGGAAGGCGAGACATATGAAGGTATTTGACCCACATTTACTTACCAAAGTTTTACATCTCGCTGATGTACTTCGACAGTCATATCCCTCATCACTCACCCGGTCTCTCTCTTTTCATCTCTCTCGCTCCACACATGACTCGACCATACTATAAATAGCAGCAGCATTCCCCCAAATCACCTTCTGCCAGGGTAAAAGGAGCATTAAACCTAAACAACCATGCCTTTGCCTGACAGGCAAAAGGCCAATGTTTCACCTCTAAGCCTGACACTAATTATGGTGACAATGTTTTGAAAAAAAAAAGTTCACATCGATACTCACAGATGCTCTGTCATCTCTGACATTTCCCATTTTACATCTTGTTATCTGCAGCCTTCTGTTGACATTCCCAAAGACTCGCGTGCGGAGCCAGAAAGGGTCGAAAGGAGAATCTAAAAATAGAAACATCACACAGCTCCAATATGAGTGAGCGCGTATTAATATCTCCTCATTGAATATGCATGATCTTCAGCCACTGTTTGTTGAATGACGAGCATTGTTTTTGATATCGAATTTGTAATGTCTGCAATATTACCTGCCCGGAGAATTCACCAGTGTTTTTGTAAGCATAAATCTACGACGGCATGTTAGGACTATTGTGGGTACAACTAATTTAAAAATGACTGAGGCTGGGGAGGAAGTATTATTCAGAGATGGTGCTTAATATAAAATAATCGACATCCAGCAGTTGAATATTTTAGCTTAGCATGAAGACTGAAAGCAGGGGAAGCAACCTGTCTCTGCATCCTGAAAGCTCCTCCAAAGCTCCCTGGTTGACACATTACATCCTGCTTGATTATTTTGAAGAGAACCAAAGCGTAGAAATTAGAAGTTGGGTTTTCACAGGGGTTTATATGCTGTCCCCTGGAAGAGCTGAGTTACCCAGCTAGTACGTTTCATATCTAATGGACAGATAGGTCACAATACGTTCTCCTCACATTGCTGATATAAACGAATGGACTACGGCACTTCTCCTATTAGCCTGCATTGTCACCATTGAATTCACTCCATTCACGGTTAGGAAAGAGAACATATTATTTTGTGTCTGCAACACTTTCGGCAAACTAGGGCAAACAGGACGTGTCATTACTCACCTAATATAGACAGAATAGTTCTAGAGGAGATTCTCTCATAAATGCTGCTGCGGCCTTTTGTTTGTATGATATATATTAAATGCCAGAGGGTAGCTTAGATACACAACATGATACAAACTGTCATAGTTCTCAGTTAGAACAGGAAATTGTACTAAAGGGCACTGTTTTAATCTTAAATATTTACTTATTGCGGTTGAAATTCTGAGACTGTATAAGAGAAGGTGTGAAGACACAGCTCTTTTCAGCTGTGAATCTCACAGGTTACGTCGTTTTGTTAATTTAATCAGTTTTATTTCTGGCCTGTGAAAGTCTGCTTCATTTTCATGGTGTGGGACTTGTTTATTTCCCATTACAGACTGCACAGGCATTACAAATGTTTCTAAAACCAGCTCTCACGTTTGCGCTTGATATAGAGGAGCATTAAAGCATGGAGGCATTATAAGTCCTTCTCCGTGGACTACGGCTTATATTCTCACAGAGCTGTCTCATCCAGCAACACTTCAAATTAGTATCTCTGCCCGCAGGGCAGTGCAAGGAAAACACTGGACTGTCTGTAATGTGGGAGCCAGGAGCCGGCTGACAAAGCCCAGAGGGCCAGAGCGGCCCTTACTGCCTTTGGTCCGAGGTTGTAGAGAGCGTGGAAGAGATAGAAAGAGTAGGTGGACAGTTTCATCACTGTGAAAATAAGAGAGTTGAGTTGATTACTTAATGTGAGAAAAAGCACACCTAAGTACCCGAACGGCCATTCAAACCCACATATCCACTCCCAGGCATGTCTGTGCAGCCGACTCAAATTTGAGGTTGCATGAGAAACAGTAAACTGACTACAAAAGCCAATCACATCCATTGACCATGCAAGAAGTAATTTCAATTATTTCACAAGGCCAGCTTTCTAATTATGCATATGCACAAGAGCATCAATTATGCACATGAATTATTCATATTATTAGAGCGTCAGAGCAGAAGAATTTGTCTTATCGGATTTCCAATGTGTTTTTTTTTCAGACAGTTCCATTAGTTCATTACTATTAAATAGTAAACGAATCAACAGTGTATGGACAATAATGATTAATATAGCAATTTACATACATTCATCAATGGCTGTAAAGCCAGTGTTTACTAACAGTCAGTGAAAGACGTCCAGCCAGTATCAACCCACAGGGTAAAATATTAAAACCTCAAGGTTTCTCCACTGTTTTTTTGGAAGCTTTCAATTGTATGTCACTGCTTTCTCCAGCGAATCGAGTTTGCTGGATCTATATGGCTTCCTTAATCTTCCACAGGCTATCCAAATTGCCTTTTGGTTGATGACTTTGACACTTTCCCAGTCAAGGTTGCGACCAACAACATAACACTTCCTGTTATCATGGAAGCAAAGTTGCACACTTACTACGGGTCAGTGATTCCCAACCAGTGGTACCATCCCAGATAAGGCTGTGGGGTATGTTGGACAAAAAACAATTGGGAACCACTGCTGTAGGTTATGTGAAAGACACCAGCAGCAACTTTTGGAGTCAGATGCGAATCAAATCAAAGTCTGTATTGTATCTGTGTATCTGAACCTATTATTTGATTTGAAAGAGTAGTCTTGTTGTATTCATATTAATGTATTGCACGGTTAAATAAGTACATTTTTGGAAAGAAGTCAAGTCGCCTCACAATGTTTAACAACCACCCCAAGTCAATTCATTCTGTTCTGGCGCACAGACGAAGGAGTGTTCTGCAATATTACTCAATACTCATACATCAGTAATGTAGGCCAATGTCTATGCCCCCTCCCCCTGGGCATGCCTTTACATCAGGGGTCTCAAACTCATTTTCACTCCGGGCCACATCAGCATCATGGTCGCCCACAAAGGGCCGGTTGTAAATGTCACTACTCGTAACATATTGTGAAATAACTCTCTGCATTCACAGTTTAAAGTAGTCTTCAATGTCCTCACAATACATTTCCATGTTAAATGTACAGTAACCAGCCAAAGAGCTGCTTCTATGACTGTTTCAGTATCTCATAATTTTGACTTTCAATCTCATACTTTTGACTTTCTATCTCATAACTTCGACTTTCTATCTCATAACTTCGACTTTCTATCTCATAACTTCGACTTTCTATCTCATAACTTCGACTTTCTATCTCATAATTTCGACTATGGGGATATTTTTATTATCAAGTCTAACTTTTAAAAAAGAAAAAAAAAAAAAAAAGAATTATTTACTTTTTTTATTTTTTTTTGCTGGCGGATTCGCGGGCCACGTAAAATTACCTAGCGGGCCGGATTCGGCCCGTGGGCCGGGAGTTTGGGACCCCTGCTTTAGATCATTTCACCTCCCGTTTAGATACGGTCCATGGGTCACGTGATGACACTTGAGCAAGTTCCATTTGTTAAAGATGACCATGAGATATAGTCAAAAGCTCCAGAAGATGATGAACCTCCATGCTTACATGTCCATTGTGATGAACAATGGGTGGCTGTGTGTAGCTGTAATATGCAGTTGGATTTAAATCGGCTTTACATATGTAAGCAGGGAAGCTGTAGTTCATTCCCTTCATTGGCATTAGCATGCTAATTGTTGCTGCAGTCGGTGGAACAGCTGTATCCTCAGGCAGCACCTAGGGTCCAATATGGTCTAACTGCATTTTTTGGTTGGACTTTCTCACAAAAATAACTTAATTATGAATTCTAAATTCCATCCAATATCTGACATGAATCTTAGAAAGCCTCTGTTTTCTCTCCAACTAAGGAGCCTTCCCCTTTAATCTTCCCATTTCTATTTTTGGATCTGTTCTGTGTTGTCCAGCATAGCCTTTCCTTCCAGAGGCTTGTTACTTAGAGCTGGTGGGATCTGGGCATATGTGTCCCTGTTTGTTTCCGATGTATTTTCAGAGAGGTTAATGCGTGCCGACATCACATCAATGTCCTCTCATCCAACTGAGAATATGCCAACCATGCAGCAAGCAGGCCAACTGCACACACGCACACACACTCGCACTCTTCATCACTCTGTCCCAACCTCCCATCAGAGTTGATCTTTCTTCTGCAGAAAGCTGCAGGTCTGCTGAGACCCTCAGCTCCTTTAAATCAAGATTGAAGACTTTTCTGTTTGCTGCTGCCTTTAATTGAACCACATTAAATTAATATAGTAATCAATTTCCTGCATTTCTGCATTTTACGACTGTATTTTATTTCTTACACTGTTTTTTTCTTAATTCTTTTTAAATCTCCTTTTCTTTTATATAAACATAAAACAATAAAATAAGATAATAAATACAAAACAAAAACATCAAGACCATCAATCAATCAACTCCAATTAGCACATGTAGGACAGCAAGTCTCTGTGCATGGACACTGAAATGTGCACCCATGGCTTCTGCAAGTAGAGAACTGGGGGTACTGCCATCTTGTGTGAAATCCTTTTTAGCCAACCTTCAGAATAAATAAAAACAGGGAATAAGAGGTGATGCCACTTTGCCCCTTGAATGAAGGTTTACTGTATTCATTTTGCTTGGCTGGCTTCAAATATAGATGTCTGGAAAGTTAAATAAGGTACTCTAGTGGGGTTTAAACTCATGATCTAATGAAGTACAAGCACTAACCACTGAACTAACATGTTCAAATAAGTCTCACAAAAAAAAAAAGTGCCGGATGAAAATGTGAGAATCGAGAAATATAAGAGAGTGTAAAAGTGTATTTTCTCAGGAAAATTGCATGTGATTGCTGATAGCAAAACGTTCGCTGGGGTCAGAGCTGCGAAAACATAGCTCCTGTTTGCTGAATATTTGGGGCATGGACAAAATGTACAGCACAAGGTATTCAGAAGTAATAAACAACATGAAAAAAGTTTGTCAGGAGCATCCAGACAGAGCTGTTTGTCTCAGCCTGAGGCACAGCTGCAACAAGGCTGCAAAGAGACAGAGAAGTACAAATGTGACCGCAGTAAAGGGTTATTGTGTTCTTTCCATTTCTGCAGAGCTGTATTGACAGTTTCAAGTATAGTATGTAGCATACTGGGTGCATAGGGCAAGGAAAACATCACCTCGCAACACAGGCAGTGAACATACTTTTCGATAAACTGTCAAAAGATGAGCGCGTGTTGAAGTTGCATGCCAGTTCAAGAGAAGAGAGATTGACATTGTACGAGTCTACACAATGAAAAATGTATGTCTAGACTGGAAAGCCTACATTTCTGTGGGTGAAAATTGTGTAATCTACTGACATTAAATATGGAAGAAGCCATGACCATTTCCATCATACTTGACCGGCTCAAATACTTAATCAGAGAGCTTCTTCCACATACTATGGCTGGAAAAGTGTGCTCCATCAGACCGGTCTTAAACACAATGCCTTTTTTTGTTATCATTACATTGTCAATCAATTTTTAAGCAAACTTTTGAAATGATCAAATGGTGAAATACACCCAAGTCCTTGTACTCGCAGTCAGAAACACTGATGAAATGCTCTTGAACGATACCCACATATAGACAGAGATTCCTTGCTTTATAGTTTGGCAGATTTTTATTGCTCTTTTCATTTCACTTAGTATTATCCATTTTCCATGCTGTCTGAAGACGAAGACAACCACTTGTGCAATATGGGAATGTCCGAGAAGACACCAACAGCAGAAACAGCTGATCAGTCATGCCAGTTAAATGTTCCCTATGTCAGAACTTATTCAGTACTTATTCAGTTTCTGAACGTGGCCAAGACCAGAGAGATGGTGGTCGACTTCAGGAGGAAGACAACGGCTCCACAACCGCTAAGAGTTCAGGGAGAGGATGTGGACATGGTAGAGGAGAGGAGTACAAGTACCTGGGTGTCTCCATTGACAACTGTATGTCTTGCTGCTGTAACATACAAATGTGCCCCCCGGGATGAATAAAGTACATATCTGTCTATCTCAAGGTGTTTCTATATCCCATTTAGTGCATCAACTCTTTTTCCACAAAGGCAAAAAAAACCACCTCAATTGCGCAAAAAACATTTTGGGCAGCTGTGCAGTTTTATTACATTTTGCAGTTACAATAAAGCATTTTCAATGAGATACTTTGAAATGCACATAAAAATATGTGAATGGAAACCTGAATACTGTCCTTAACTGTGACCTTTTTAAAGCGTTTAACAAAGTCGATTCTTCAAAACTAATTGCACAAAGGTTATCGTATATTACCTTGTGTATTTCACAGACATAGACATACAGCAGCATGCACACATAAGCTAGCACACTGACCTCTGGAGTGACACCATTCACAGTGGGATATCGTGGTAGATAGAACCACCTTGAAAAAAGGAGGAGCTGTTCTCAACCAAGCCAGAGAAGACATATGTCCTGTTCAACACAGTTCATTGAACCCATATGTTACCCTCAGAGCAGCACACAACGTACCAGCAGTGTACAGCCCAGTAGAAAAGTAAAGTCATGTCTGTAACAAACAAGCTGGTTTACTTTGAATCCCTTTCTATGTGGATGTGAAGCCAATCGTGAAATTATATTTTTGTGTTCAAGTATTAAAAGAAAGAAAAATCGTACACAAACTGTCATTTCTTACATTGTCTGTTTACATTTTTACCCTTTGACAGTTCAGGTCAGTTGTTCACTCTGCCATACATTTCACCAGGATTATTTTGTATGACATTATTTTTGAAAGTGAACAAAATAAACACAAAACGCAAAGATGCTTGTGAGAGAGAAGGAGAATGTCACTGCGCTCAAAACCCAGGTAGAGAACTTTGACAAGAAGGTGAGGCAGACCGTCCTGGACCTGGAGAGCTACACCATGCGGAAAGACAGCGAGCTCATCCGGAGCGCGGCGGAGTGGAAAATAAAACTCACGCCTCTGGAAGATCGGATGAGATGCGAGCTTGCTGCAAAGGAGGAGAGCTTCCAGAGAGAGCATGGAGCTGCAGAGACAGAGCAGAGAGATGGAGGAGGAGTGGCGCAACCAAAAGGAGGACGATATCAAGCTCCTGACACAGCAAAACGCTGACCTCCAGGTACATAACCTCAGCCTTCAGGAGCTCGCCCAACAAACTGGCAAGGAGAAGGCGCAGTTTAAGGAGGAGAAGAAGGCCAGGAAGGAGATTTTAGAAATTTTAGAAAATGCAAAATGGAAGGTCAGAAGAAAAGGAAAGGTGGAGCAGAGTGCGAGAGAAAAGAGAAACATTTTTGTTTTACCTTTTAAAATCATTCTTAGTTATGTAATTAAAGTTAAATTGACTCGACTCAGTTTATAGGTGTAAAAACACCACCAATAATAATAAAAATTAAAATAGTGATTAAAGACTTTTTTTTTTATATATTTAGATCTAAATCACATTTACACTTAGTGGCTCCCACTCTCACTTTAATTAACAGTAAGATTACTGCCTAGGACAACATAATGACTGCCAATGAAGACATAAAGACTTTAAGTATCTTTAGTCACACTCAGCAGCTGAATTTGATCTGTAAGATTATAATTCAATATCCATACGGCAGCTTCTGCTAACTGATCACTGGTGGTTTGGGACATTGTGAAGTGAAGGTAAAGAAAATGATCACACATTTGCTCATCTTCGTTTTAGCTGTCGGATATTTCAGAATAAGGCAGTTTGTTAAGGTATGTACAGTATAAATGTGTGTTTGTAAGACTTTCACAAGTCACAAAGAGAGACATGCTATGTCATGGAGGATGTATTCTCATCTAGCTAGCCCAGTTAACGCGATTGGCTTCCCAGCATGTCCAAAAGCTGTCTTGCTCCCTCATTAGGAGAAAGTGTCACTGCCTGGACCTTTGCTAAAGGACTCCGGCTGTGAGCTGAAACATAGCAGACGACAATCCCTGAGCGTTTCTCTCTCTCTCTCTCTCTCTGTACTCCCTTTCATTCTTTGTCTTTAAACCCATCCATCATTGCTTTTCCTGTTTCATCCAGGACCAGTGGAGGACTTCTTAATTAGTGCAGTCATTAAATAAAAGTAAAACAATCGTACAAAGACACTGTGGAGATGTGCTCCAATTCCCATTCAGACTCCATCAACCCTCCATCGAAGGGATGGATTTGATGGTCTGAATATGCCACTTTATAATGAAAATGAGTTAAAAATAACTGGCCACTCAATTTAATTACAGCTGTTCATTCATTTGAAAAACCATCAAGACTTCCTTAATTCTCTTTGACATGTCAATGCACTTGTACAGCATCCGTCTGTTTAATGTGGGGTCTGCAGACACATGGGAAGAGATGAACTGCCGGTGAAATGGTGTCAGTATTACTGATGCAATCAATCAAACTTGCATGATGCACAACTTTTACTTGAAATTAAATACAAAAATTATAAAAATACTTCGATTTCATAGGTTAGTTCTGATCTATGATTCTGCAATAATGGGAGGCGTCTTTACAGTCGCAGTCCATCTGCTGTATATAACTCATAATAATTAAGATTTATGAAGCATGATGAATTTCTTCTGTGGACCCATGGAGCCCCAACTGCGATGAGTTCAGCGACAGTTTGACCCTCATCGCTGGTTCAGGTTAGTGATCAGGGCTGGTTCAGGTTCATGTTGCATTCTCATGAATCAGGCAGACAGCAGACGGACAACACCATCTGGACGGCACAGAAAAAACACAACATCTGCTTGTAAATTTCGTTGCAGGGAAGAGCATAATGCTACCGTTTCCCATTGTTCTTTGACGGCCCCACATCATTTAACCATCCTCCTCTCATCCACTCACATGACATCCGGATTGCCGTCTACTGTTTATCTGATTCATGTGAATGAAGCATTAGGTCGGGAGAAACACACATCCACGGGGAAACAGTATCCGACACAACACCTGGACCGTTAAACAGACTATGGGGTCTGTTTACTGTTTTCAGACTTCATCATCCATTTGGACAAGAACTGTCAGCAGCTGTCATTCAATGAATGCACACAAAACCACAAAGAAACTTGACTTTAATAGAAACTTGGCACCAAAACCGAACTGACAATTGCGGAAAACGGTTGACTGCTGCACACTGGATGCGAAGGTAAACTGACTAAAGGCGAGGGAAGCACAAAGACTAAATACACAAGGAAGGAAATGAGGGTGATAAGACACAGGTGGAACTGGTCAGGGCGGGAAACACACAATGGCTGGAAGTGAAGTTATATGAAGCGAGAGACAAGGTGAGTATTTCAAAATAAAACCGCAAACACACTACCAACATCACATTCTATTCTCAAGCGTTGAATTAGAAGATTGACACTCGAACATCAGTCCGTCACATCCAGAGCTTGAGTCGGGTGGAGATTACCTTCGCTCAGCATGAACAATACACTTTCTTGACAAATAGTTTATCCATATGACCAGCACTTCTATGTGAGTGACCCCAGCTGCTGCACTGGTTGCATGATTAATGCAAGACAAATTATTTGGTATTTAGCATTTTCTCTAAACGTCCCTTTAGAGATGCTGGTAGGTGTATGTTTGGAGAAAGCCAGTCTCAAACTCTGTTACAAAAGGGAAATCATCCGGCATAATACACATGAACATATTTGTCGTTTCTCATTCATTTCATGTACAATTTTACGATGTCTGTGTGTGCGTGTGAGTGCAAGTGTGTGTAGGCTTGTGTGTGCGTCCTTATGTCTAAATAGCTCATTTGATTCCGGCGTATTGACCGTCTTATGATCTATTAGCCGTAATTGACTTTTTGGCTTCAGGGTGATACTGACCTTCACTGTTCAGTTGGCTTTCAAGCCTGAACTGGCACTAGGTCTTTGTACTATTAATATTATGGAAAAATAATAGCCTTAAAAAATGAATGCCCTATTTCAGTTACTGAACAAGCATGAATAAAACGTGCACCGTCAGACTGAAGCCTAAACTGAATCATTGCATTCATGTGATCGTGTCTTTTGCCTAAAACAGAGTCAGCTCATAATAAGCTATCAATGACTTATCTTCAATGTATTACAGTTCAGAATACAAAGGCTTTGAAACAACACCTGCATTCGATTGTGTTTCTCCTTTTAACACATGACAGACAATCACTCGTCTCAGAGTGGTTGGTAAATGTGTCCAAATTACATTTTAGACTGATGACCTGTTTAATACGCTGTGGTCAAACGATATTTTCAGCCTTGATCATCATCGCAACGATTGCATGAATATCTACAAGCATTTACAACGGACATGTGCACTACGGATGGTGATGGAAATGGGACTGACATCGAACAGTCGTCGTCGACCCGATATGATGTATTTGGTCAAAACATGGGGACTTATGAGGATCTAGCCTCTGAATGTTGGACACAGCCTAAGCACACATGGAGGGGAGGGAAACTCCTGACTTGCTGGAAGCTGCTGGTCTTGACATGATTTATTGTATTATCCATGTAACCAGGAGAACTCCAAACATGAATTCATCTCATCAAATTCATTTCAGTGAGTCAAAAAGAGCATTTGTCTTTGCCTCGTCCACCAGGCTGTCAATTGTGTGAGTTTCAGTTCATGTTCTCTTAACAGTCCAGCATCAACATCTGATCGTAACGGTACGTTGTGTGGGAGAAAAAAAGTCTTTGAGTCTTGAAATATATTTGTGTAAAATCAATCATATCCATACTTTGAAATGTATCCATATATACCGGTATTCACATCCACGCTGTGATATTGGCATGTATCATTGTCATGTTGTTGTCACTGAGACAGGGAGTCTCGTATAGCGGCCTTGGAGCCCGGTTGAAGATAGAAGGGGGAGTGAAGCAGATGGGAAAGCAAGCGCATGAAAGCTGAAACCGTGTGTCTCTATTGCCTTTTCTCTGCCTTACACAGTCGCACACACGCACACACAAAGATGTACATGGGGTTACATGTGACCCAGATCACCGTTAGTGCCTACACTTCTCTCAGGTTTCTAAAAATAGCTGCCAACATGCAATGAAATATGACTGCCCTTCAATGTAAAGAACGCAATGAGTGGTTAAAGACATAGACATCTAGACTACCATTGCGTTTGTACATTCACAGCTCTGAAAAAATGATTTATTTCCATTTGCCTCACTGATGTTATGTTTTTAATGTGTTGAATTTCACCATGGCATGGATACTTTTTATTTTGAAAAATGTTTTGATTGCTATACAGAATATGTAACATCCTGTCGGACTAGTTTAGCAAAATAGTAAACGTTTAAAACTTTAAAAGTGACAAAAATTACCCATTTTTAAGATGTTATGCATTATAAGAAAATATGCAGACATGAAGCACCCCATAGTTAAATATCTAAGTAAGGTAAAAGTAATTTATATATATATATATATATATATATATATATATATATATATATATATATATATATATATATATATATTCAACTCACACTAAAATGTTCAATTGACCTTGTCCAGTCCACCAAGACAACCAGGGCTGTCAAACTAAGCCCTTCTTTTCTTCCTTTCCTAAGAGCACTTAGGAAAGGAAGAAAAGAAGAAAAAAAGCTTTTCACAAATGCCATCATTGCTTCTAATCCAGGTATAAAGAGGAATGTGAATGCTTTCATTCATACTTTACTGTTTCCGTCAATCCATCCATTATCTTTAACCGCTTATCCTGTTCAGGGTCGCGGAGGGTTGGCTAGAGACTAGTCGCCACACTGTCGCAGGGCTGACGGATAACATTCATGCTTACATTTACGCCTATGGACAATTTAGTCATCAATTATTAACCTAAGCTGCGTGTCTCTGGACTGTGAGAGGAAGCCGGAGAACCCGGAGGGAACCCATGCTGACGCGGGGAGAACATCAGCCCGGGAATCGAACCCTCTTGCTGTGAGACGACAGTGCAAGCCGCCACACCACCGTGAAGCCCCTTGTTTCAATCAGGGAATTCTCCGCAGTATTAAGAGGAGTTAAGGAGTCTCAAACACGCACACACACACTCTCACAAACTTGCCCCTGCATGATTCTGTTCACTTTCCAGGCGAGGCGCAGTTCAGAGAAATGTTTTGCTGTTATTAGTAACACCTATGCTTTCCCTACTGTGACAAGTAAGTTGAGTTAAAAGGCTTTGATATACAGTATGTATCTGCATGTGTGTGTGTGCGTGGGTGTGTGTGTGTGTGTGTGTGTGTGTGTGTGTGTGTGTGAGCTACAAACCAGGGTCAGTGTTTCATGGCAGATAATGATATCGTCCGCAAATCAGATTTTTAAATAAAATCTAATTATCTCACAATGTATAAGTAGTATCACACTAATTAGGACACATACATCTCATCTCAATCTATTATGATATCAGCCTCACACTCCCCTGGCAAGTGTTCCTCGAGAGCACCAAAGGAGGCTGCGTGGCTCACCTCATCAGGCACATGCACTCATGACTGGAGCACCGGCTTCCTTCCAATGAAACCGTGTCCGCAGGCACTGCACAGGTTGTTTTAATATCTCAAAGTAATAAAGGATGAGGGCTAGAAAGAATGTCAGTGTTGTCTGAGAGCGAACTGAAACCCAGGTCCTCGAACACGAGTCATCTTCGTGCTCCTCCTGGCAGTATCCTCAGATGAAATAATCCAGAGCTCACACACAGCGTTGTACAGAACACGGATCAAAAATAAATGATCCTTGTTTAATGTCAACTGCTGCTACGCTAATATAGCTCCAATTTTGAAGCATATCCTGTCTCTTGAAGTCATTTTCCTACAATATCTAATCTCCTCTGCTATTTGAGTGCTATATATATATATATATATATATATATATATATATATATATATATATATATATATATATATATATCTCCTCACGTGCTATATTTCTAATTCTGAACTCCCAAATGCCACTGTAGGTCATGAGTCATAATGAATTAAAGTTAAGAACAAAAGTGAAAATGTGTGGTCAAGAGGTGAAATTGTCTGTCAAATGGTCCTTAAAGAGTGTCATGTTTCTTTCTACTCCCGATGAGAGAAAAATATAACTCTCAGTTAAACCAGCCAAACCGACGGCCGTAATCCAAGATGGCGACGGCTAAATCGTCAAACTCAAGGTATCAAAGCGGCAGTCGTCAAACCAATGGGTGAGGTCTCGACGACTATGTCCACTTCTCATATACAGTCTATGGGTTGAACTGACAAATACCTGAGCGCTCTCGTGCAGGCTTTATGCATACTTTGAGTTTTAGGTACATGAAAAAAATTGTGATTCCGACGTTGAATTAGCGAGGGGATTTTTCTGAACTAAACAAGGAGTAGTTGACTTCAGTCTATGTTGCAGGTGTAAAACGCCTCCAGGTGTTAAATTGACCACTTAAGTTATAAATCCGGTTTAGTGAGACAGGCCTCAGATACAGGTCTTCCTTACATTTTTTTTTAGGCCATCTCTGCCTCTGAGCTAATTGGGAAAAAAAACAATTTGTCAGGCCAGTTGCCAGGAAAGAAATGTTGGCACACATTTTTTGGCAAACCACTCACACGTTGAATGTGGATGTTTTTGTATTAGGTCAGAGCAAGTGACGTAGTACAGTGAGCGACGTGCTGTTCTGTATGTCGAGCGACCGATATTTAAAGTTACGTGGTATGAACATTACAAAGCCTTTGGCTTTATTGGTATTTACTCTGTCTAAACTCTGACATCCATAGGCAGCAGTGTCTTCTCAGTGGGCTTTAAATGGATATTTTTCTCCTCACCAAAAAAGTTCCTGTTGGCATGAAAGTATCTTGTTAAAACAGAAAATGTTCTCTTTATATGTAAAAATATCATCATTAAATGAGAAAAGGCTTTTTTTCACGTGGTGGAAATAATAAATTGTCATGAATATGAGATATATTGTCTTTAATGAGAATCCATTATATCTTTCAATATAAGCGTTTAATCAGATTGCATGGGCTGAACAGAGACCTTGATCTTCCAAACCATTTCAATCATTGTTAAAACACAAGGCCATTGGAAACAGGAAGAAAAAAAACTGAGCATCTTTATTATTGCCCTGTGTGTTCGTTGGCCATTCTCAAGGCAAACAATACAGATTTTAACTTCATACAAGCTGCAACAGGGAACCCCTAGAGCAGAGGTAGCCAACATGGTGCCCGCGGGCATCTGGTCGCCCGCAGGGACCACGTGAGTCGCACCCCATCGTCAGGTCCGTCAGTCCTCGGAACAGGCCGCGGGGCAACAACTCATGGGTGACGGGGGTAAAGGAGAGGCAACGCAATCCGACCGAAAAGGGCCAGACTAGAGGTTAGAGCCGGCATGCAGGCTTCATTGCGCAATGTAAAGGTGACCCAGACTTCCCAAAATGTCGACATTACCACTGCATTTTCCACCACGCTATATGGGTTTCAAAAAGTTTGTTGCATGATGGAATGAGAGGGTTAGATTTAGGAAGCGGAAAGGGGTTGAGGGAGGAAGGGCTGTAGGGTATAAGGGATTAAGTAAAAAAAAAAAAAAAAAGAGGCGACAGTAAAAGTATTTTTTTTTAAACGACCGCATCCAATGGCCTTCTTCAAACAGGATTTGCTCAGATGTCATTCGTTCGCTGTAGTACATAACTTAAGTCATGTGACAAGAGGTGTGTGTCTGGAGACTCACCCCCTGTGGCCAGCAAGCCACTCGAAGAAGTGATAATTATGTTTGAAAAATTCAACAGCAACCTGCCTTTCGTCGACTGTTTTGGTGAGAGCTTCTATTATGCAAAATATGAGAGACATAGACATGTAGAGCGGACGTTTTTCAACCTTTTGTAACTTAAGGCCCACTTCTGATTGTTAAAATCATTGAAAAAACGCACAACATGATAAAAATAGGAGAACAAATAAACATGGAATATGTGTTATTCCACTGTCAGTTGTAATGACCAAAATACATATTCTGCTTACCCTCGCCAATCACTGCTGGCCATTATGAATCTAAATAGAAGGGTCATATTTCCTCATGCTTTGGAGCATTTAATTATGCAGGGTTGGCTCCCACATCACTTTGTCGTTTCAAAAACTGAATCATTGTTTGTATTTCTCGAAACCATTTACGTCTTTGGTGGCGCTAAGCCCAGAATGCAGCATTGCTGCCCCTGCAGAATAAATAGCAGGCGGGGAGGAGAACGCCAGCGGAAGTAAACGCTTATAGCTTATTTACCCAGTCGACAGCAAGTCTACATCAGACGAGTCAGACCTACCTTTTGATGTGTTACGATCTTGTCTTCGTGATATTTAAATGTAACTGGTCATTGAAATTCATCAATCATCTTTTATTGATGTGAATTCTTGAGTACATTTCGATTAAAAATCAATGTACAAATGAAATGACAAAAAGGAACATTTCTTTAATTGAATCAAACCATTTGGCAGTACCTCCGCGACCCACTAGATGAGGCTCACCAGTGGGCACCGGCCCAGAGGTTGAGAATAGCTGATGAAGAACATATGTTTTGTGTTATGATGTGTGTGCGTTTCGTTTTTTTTATATCGATCAACAGCACCACTCCATTTACTTTGCTGAGAGTCCAGTGAATAAAAACTGTATTAACGTGTCCAGTGTCCATTATCACCACATTTTTCAAGAAATAGAGATCTTTCCTGTCAAAAAGTGTGGGCTTTGTTGTGTTGGGCTTTACGAAGGATATGCTCTCCTGGTACTTTGATGTATGGCCTTGCCAGTAACGGACACATTCTATCTTCTTTTCTTGGTGTTGAATCGGTGATAGAAGATGGGCCTGTATGGGTCATGTAACACCTGACTTTTCTCTTCGTTATTGTTGTACATCCTGGCCTTTCAAAAATCTTTGTGCCCAGATGACACTGTAACTCTGTTTTGGGACAGTGTAAATCCCTGGGATTTTTACATTTGCTCATCCACAACCCATTCTGTCCTTTCCTACCACACACACAGCTCTTGGGATTAAACAGAAGGGGGCAGGGGGTCTGCTGGGAGCTGGCTCTTTCAGCTTTTCGCTTCGAGGATGATGGTCAGCGGGCGTTATGTAAGCCAAGTGGATTTCAAATGCGTAGTTGAGCCGTCCTCCCCTGTGATGAATGATGGCTTTGTCTGTGTTCCACTAACCGGGTTGCGTGCAGTGCAACACACACGCAAGCAGTGACGTACAGTAGGCTATACAGTCCCTGCCTCTTGTGCACTGCAGAAGGACACTGGTGCCTTCCAACTTATAGACATATATGTTAACCTCGAAATGTGTTTGTAGAGAGAACCTTATAGCTTCAGTGTTGAAGTATGTGGCTGACAGGGACGGGGGGGGGGGCCTAACATAAAGCCTTTATGCTTCAGGGAGTACATTGGAGTACATTGGAAATTGCTTCAGGGAGTACATTGTTATGATAATATTAGGTAAGATGGTTAAAACTATGAAAAATGACCAAAGTTATGCATTTACAGGATTGCAATAAACTTGCATTTGGGAGAAAATTGGACACAGGACTAAAGCACGATAAATATCGCATTTATTTTGCATTAGAACGATACCTGCATATCCATGCATACAGTATAATGAGCTCACAAGGTGGCAGAGAAAGAGAGACAGAGAGAGAGACTCAAATATATATATTCCACTTAATGTATTGCAGGGTATAATAATACAGCAGCAACCCACATTGCTTACACTCAATTAGTGTTACAGTGTCACAAATGAGAATATTAAAATTGGTTAAATTTATAGACTTCTGGTTATGTTTTTAACCAACTTTTGTAGATTTTTTTTATTTTTTTATTAGCCTGATAAAATGTTTTCATTTAACATAACATTTCATACAAAATATATACTTATATAATGCATGATACATTTATATCATCACTGTAAACATGAAAACAAAACGGACATCATATATTCACTGTACTACACGTACTGCAGAGTCAAACAGGAGTGCTTGATAAAAGACAAAGATAATATGCACCCCTGCTGTTTCTGATTGTTCGGAGGTCAGATAGCACCATATGATTATAAGCTCAGAGGATAGAAGCTGTGTTGTATTCATATTTGGTATTTTTCTCAACTTTTCTCTTTTTTCGTTTTGTTTTTTTACGCTCAGTCACTGCATATCTTTTCACGTTTGCTTCCTTTTTTTTTTCCTCGGAGTTCTGGATCAGACAGAGTCCACCTTGACCTGGTTGTTGTTGGTGATGACTGGTGACGGTTTGCTCTTGAGCCTCTCCACTGCATCGTTCGAGCTGTCCTGGAAGAAGATGCGTGCCGTGCACACTGACACTACAATGCGTTTGTACTCACGCCGGAAGTTCTGGTTCAGCACACCATACACAATGGCATTAAGGCAGCTGTTGAAGTAGGCCATGAAGTAGCTGGCCACGAATAACCACTCGGGGATGAGGGGAACCACCACCTCTGGTTTGATCGCTACGGCCAGGCCGATGAAGTTGAGCGGAGCCCAGCAAACGGCGAAAAGCACAAACACCACGAACATGGTGACAAAGTTCCTGACGTCGTGCTGCGTCAGCTTGGGCCGGTTGTCTGGCTTGACCCGTCTCCGCACCTGTATGACCAGTATCCAAATGCGCAGGTAGCAGTATGTGACAATCATGATGGGTAAAATGAAGTGAAAGAAAACCACTGCGATGGTGTACGCTGAGCTGGCTGACTGCTCAAATGTGCAGGAGTAAACCCGTGGGTCATACTGGAGTGAACCCACGAACAGGTTGGGCACGATGGCGACCACAGTCAGCGCCCAGATTAGCATCACATAGCAGACAGAGTTTTTGTCACTGTACAGTTTGTCATACTTGAGGCTGTGGCAGATGTAACAGTATCTGTTGATGGCAATGCCGGTGATGTTGAAGATGGAGCCGATGACGCTGACGCCCATGAGGAAGCCACTGATCTGGCAGTGGACGTAACCCAGGTTCCAGCCATTGTGAAAGATGGAGGTGAGGACCAGAGGGTACGGGTAGATGGCCACCACAAGATCTGCCACTGCCAGGCTCACCACAAAGATGTTCCCTAGAGGCAAAACACACACCCACAGGAGAGACAAAGGAGGACACATGAGCCATTGACAACAGAAGCACAGCAGATTGGCCACCCAAATTCACAAAAGAAAGCGAGAGCGATGTACCGAGAGAGAGTACCAACTTATTCATTCAGAAACATTTTGGAATGATCTGCCTGAATGAAAAATGTGCAGTATTTAGCTTAGCATATAGTAGAAAAAGAGGATATCGTAGAAAAACATTCATGTAAAAAAACCAGCAGCTGTAATGCCACACAGGTGTTTTCTGATGGGGCAATTTCAAGCTTGGGTAAAGGTTCACTGCCATACAAGCCAGAAACTCCTAATTTGGGAAATGGAGTGGAGTGGTAATTGCATTATCACGGAGCAATAACTCGGACAAATGTGAAACCATCACACTGGCGATGTTCCATGTGGTGATCAAAATTTTAGGTTCAAGGCTCCTCGTTTAAAAAATTTAAATAAAAAAAAAACGCAATGCGATTTGAAAGCAAAGTAAAAGCTGTCTGGCAGGAAGGACTGTCCTTTGGAAATCCATAAAAAAACGATGTAATGCTTTGGAAATGTCTGGCAGGAGTTTAACTGTACATGATTTGTAAATATGCTGAAAAATGCAAATATACCAGCTCAATCCTATCGAGACATCCATTTGCTTTTGTTCCGACTTCATGACATAAGCCACAGGGAAAGGGCCTCAAGGCCAGCGATTGAGAGGGAACGCAATCTAAATTTGTATTGTTTATGTATATGTGCGCCTGTGTGTATGCATAAACATAGTTTACCCCAGTGATTTGTGGAGTGTGAACTTGCATTCAATTGTCACCTGTAGATGTTGGTGAATAATGAAAGGGGAATAAAAATGAATAAAAGGGAGGGGGGTCCCTGTCACTAAATAATGCTTATGTCTAATTGCCAGCAAGGACATGATGTACAAGCCGAGCACTAATCAAGGGCACACGAGTGTATTTGTTGTTCCAAAACTGATTAGAAATGAGACTTAACTTGTCGGAGAACACACTGTTGCACACTGAGTGGTTGCAGTCAGCGGCTGTGATCCCCAACCTCTTTCAAATGAGACACACGACACACACTAGAACAGGACAAAAGAGAAAATACCCTCTCTGTGGAAACTGCCTCATTGTGTGTGTGTTTGTGTGTGTGTGTGTGTGTGTGTGTGTGTAAGCACTCACTGCTTTGTGTCTGCTGTTTCCCCTAATTATGCAAGCCTCCGCATCGTCTCATTATTTGCCATTGAGCGGCCTGTCATGAGGATGTCGGAGGAGCATAACATCTAGCCTCACAGCCATTTTCACAGCTGTCACTTGTATATTAGCAGAATGTGTTCTATGTATCGTAGTGAGTACCATATTATGAGGCCTAATGACAAGTCCAGATCCAGTTTGCCGATGTTAAACACCATGTCACGGACGACAAGATGTGTTCACTGCATGTCAGATGGGAACTAAGCACGTCGTATATCTCCACAATCACTGCGGAGCAATTTCATTCCTGCGCTGACATTTGGTCTGTCAGTATCAGACACACTCGCCCAACCTGCAGGCAGAGCTGTCAGTCTCACCTGAGCATTAGAAGCACGTTATCTCCCGTAGAATATACCAACTATTCTACTGCCAGGGATCACGTGTGACTATTAATACAGTTTCGTGCTTTTTTTGTTTCATTATCTCTCATTCAGCTGACAAAAACAAGTAAATAGGTGTGCGTGCAGAATCTCTATGCATTCTGCCAAATGAGAATACATTTTCCATGTTCAGAGAAGATGTTGACACAACATGCAAACAGTCATCTTTACGGAGCTGCCTTTCCCTCCCTCGGCTATTCTTTACTCTAACAACCCTGTTACCTGATTTTAAACTCAAGTCACTCAGTGTTAACCTTGACGAGGTCCTTTCTGGAAAAGCCGACAGGCAGCTGGCTCTTTTGTCTGTCGGACTCTCGCCGTCACTGGATCTGTCACTGTGACTCGACCTGTGTTTGACGCATCACTCTGAGCTTTCATTTGGCTTGAGGGGAGATATGGCCTGGTGCCGTGTCCCTTTTCCATTTCTGCAATCCCACATTTTCCCACCGTTTTAGGTACAAGTCTGAGCATTTTGACACACTCGCTGACAAGAACAAAACGGTATCCAGTGCATTTGGACAGTCTCAAGCCAGCTCAACATGTCTCACAATGTATGGTGTTGCAGCATGATCTCTAAAATGGAATACGGTGATTGTGTTTTGGGGATACTATCACAGAAAAATGTTTTTATCTTTGTATTTTGGACACACTGGCAATAAAAGGCATCACATCCAAATGAGTTTGAACGACCCTCGTCAATCGTTAATTAATGTTGGCAGTGATGACACCTCTGAGCCTGGAGCAGCCTGGAGCATTTGAAGTATGGATTTTGTCCTATTTATTTCAGAGCACAGTTTCTCCCATTCAGTCAATCTGAAAGTGAAGTGTCTGTGAGCAGCTATACTGAGGTCTCTCCACAGATTTTCCGAAGGGATTCAAGACCTGGTTTTACTGGGTCATACCAGGACTGTCGCTTTCTTGTCCTGAAGCCACTGCAGTGATATGGAAGGAATTTGATTTGATACGCAGCTTAGCGTAAGTGCAGTCAGGGGTGATTATTTTATTCCTAAATCTTCTGCTTCTACTTGTTCATTGACTACTTGCATCCAATCATTTCCCGTAAACTCCTCCTCTTGGCAGTTCTCTATTCACAAATTGTAAACATCCAAGAGGTCACCCCATCTAGATTCATATCTTCCTCTCAAACAAGCTTAATACTTCACTCTGTATATCCACTCACTAATCAGTGTCCAATTATTTTCCCCAGAAAGCTGCTCCTGCACTTGCATCTCAACTGATCACAAACAACTGATCTTTGTTTATAACTATATGAATAAAGACTTTGGGTTCACAAACAGAGACTCTCTTGACTGTATATCCCTCATGTGGGAACACAAACTTTCACCATAACATCGGGCTTCCCATTTGGCTGCTTGTCTTCCTCCAACCTCACAAATCCTGTGTCCCTCTGCGCTGAAAAGAGCACCCACAGCATGAGACGGCCACCTTCACGCTTTACAGCAGGGGTGTGGTTCGACTTGTTGTTAGCTGTCCGTTTCCTCCAGACTGCTTTGGATTTACAACAACAGTTACATTTTGTACCAGGTAAATGTTTTGCTCTCGGGAGTTATGCTGTTTTCCAAGCAGGGAGGTCTTTCAGTACTTTGATATGTCGCCAAGCAACCTGGACCCATACCCTTATGTCCCGACCAGGCATTTCAATACCCACGCTCAAAAGTCCGGTTTAACTGGACACCTTTTCATGGGAAGTTACTGAGGACAGTGTGAAGGTGCCGATAAAGCATGGAAGGCGTGTGAGTACGCGGCCCATGGCAGAACATACTGCAGAACGCTCATTTTAATGTATGTTAATGTGAGAAAAACCACCCCAGGTTTATGAATACATTTCAATTGGTCAAGAATATGTACATTTTAAGTGAAATGCATGTCTCATATCATGAATTTGAATTCGAAATGGATCTGGTTTCATGCCAGTATAAAGAGCTATAAGACATGTGCATTTCCCTCACCTTCAAATGTACTTTCTTTCTTGTGTGCGAGTAATTGCAGAATTGCGGCAGTGTATGGTTGATTGCGTGCAGCGTAATGTCTCAGGGAGACATCGATTATTGTTTCAATGTATGTTTTAAATCTCCTTTACTTTTGCCTTTATGCTTTGAATGGTTTCATGTGAAGCACTTTGAATTACCTTGTTGTTGAAATGTGCTATACAAATAAACTTGCCTTGCCTTTCTTTGGTATATTCACACCCAGTGCTGAGATGGAAGAAGTGGCATAAAGAGATGGCAGTTCCAACCACATGAGGAAGCACAGGGTATTCATATTATGCTTTTATGCGGAAAGACTCTCCCTAAATCTCTACAACCATCAACAGAAAGCAATTTGGAAAGTGCCACGGCAAAGCGCGGTGTTGTTGCACATGGTGAAGTGTGGTTTTCCTGATTAAAGCAACGGACTACTGCAAAATAACTGTGAGTTTCAGTTCTCGTCTAAATGTACACCTGTTATTTTCGTGGTTAATGCGTGAAAGTCCTGAGACACACCACAGAGGTCACACAGTGAAAAATATGCAGACAATTCAGAACTCACACCTTTTCCATCCTCTTTTGTTTTACTAATTGTTATTTTAGCCTACGAGAGAGAGAGAGAGAGAGAGAGAGAGAGAGAGAGAGAGAGAGAGAGAGAGAGCGCAATTGAATGTGACAGTTTGTATTTGGAAAAAGAAAATATATATATATATATATGTATATATATATATATACATATACATATATATATCAATATTATGCACCAAAAACTTGACACATAGATGAAGAAAAAAATCAAAGATATAATCAATCTTTGATTGTAGGATTCAAAAATACATGCTGAGAGGTTGCTGTTTTTATCTCTCCGTTCCTAACTCCTTTCCTAATCTACACTTTTACTGCCACTTAAACTGCCCGAAGTGGCACACGTGCCAATAATCGGATCGGGAGAGATGAATCTTTTATGCCAGAACCAATGAATAACGAAATTCCCTTCAGAGCTAGCCACTGTGCTCACCGAAGAGCCTGATGAGTCTAGAACCGCAGGGGTAGAAGTTAAAAAAAATCCAGAGAAAGTAAATTTAGTACGTTAGTTGTCAACCGATTCAGTAACTGTGTCAAGTGGAATATCACAGAGAAGACATTAGGACACATTTAGGACAGTAGACGGTCCACAAACGCAGGCATAAGCTCTTTATCATGTTAGATAACCAACAAATGAAAATTAAAACGTAGAAGAAATAAAAGCGTAAAGTACATGGACCTGAAGAGCGAGAGGTTCTAACATTTGACGTGAGTCACTCAAGGGGTGAATGTGGGAGGAAAATGTATTTGTGCCTTTGAAATATATTTGTGTAAAATCAATCATGTCGATCATTTGAAATGTATGTATATTCACATTCATACTGTGATATTGGCCTGTATCATTGTCATATGTTATTCATGTCACTGAGACAGGGAGTCTGGTATAGCGCCCTTGGAGCCCGGGTGAAGATAGGGGGGGGGGGGGGGGGGTGACGTAGATAAACAAGTAGGGCACGATTTCTAACGCAGGGGAAGAACGTGAGCCGGTTGCAGTGATGGGCAGCCAGAGGCGGAATCAGGAGAAGACGAGTGGGGAAGGAGACTACGGTTAATCAAAAAACCCTCTGTTGTGACTTGGCCGACGTACACAGTGTAACTTGGCTGAAGGTTCAGAGGAGGAGGAGGACATCTCCGAGGGGGGGAGGGGGGATTTAGGGTGGAATGGAGGTATAAAATAATGTACAATGCTATTTTGAAGTGAGTTGACTCCGGACAGCTCGGTTTACTTGTATACTTTGTGATGCAAATTAATCTGCGTGAACTGAAGAAAACCCAATCTCTCTTGTGTTCGGTGGGTGTTCGTTACCGAGTTCCTAATAGTGAGATCATGTGGTGTCTCACCACGACTCAGATAAATAACAGTTACTGAGTTTTACCTTAAGTCATGAAGTCAAAGAAGCTGATCCACAATGGGGGAAAAAGACACAACACTAATAATGAAAGCTATTGTTTGAAATGAAGGTGGAACTGCACAAAAAGATGGATGTTAACTTCTGGGCGAGCCATTGAGAATTGAATAGAGGCATGAAAATAATTCTTGACCAGGCAGAGAAAATCATTTCTGGGACCCCTTTAACTGCTATTACAAAAACTTGAAACAGACGTCAAGGAATTAACTGAAAGAGCCGAGATGGCCCCGTCAAGGTCTCGCCTTTCTAATCTGAGAATAACTCATCTGCCAGAAAAGGCAGCGGGAGATGACACCATGTGCCTTTTTAGAAAGCTGGCTACCTGAGGCTTCAGGGCTGGTCTTTGAGCCACACCTCTCCCCGCTGACAATAAAGAGTGCTCACCCCATCTCTGGCCCAACACAAACCGGCACCAACGCTCCACCAAAGAACCCTCTCAAATGTTTTAACTGCAGGGACACGATGCATGGTTACAAAGGCGGCCAAGGCAAAAAGTGAAGTTCTTCTTCAGAATAGACACGTGAGATTTGACCTGGACCTTTCCGCTGGAGTGCACAGGCAGCAGAAAGGCTTTGATGGAGTGAGACTGTGGCTGCTGATTACGCACAGAGACGGACGCTTTAGCTTTGCCACTTCGGCTCGTGTGGAGGAATTCAGTGAAAGTCTGGCTAACAACACATTAAAGATAGTGTTCACTTTTCCCTCATTGTGTTTGTTTGTTTGCTGTGAGCAGCCGATCAAACTGCAGTCAGAAACATTCAAATCCTTGCTCGGTCTCCTACGTTGTTGTCTTGCTAGTTGAATTCACATGGGAGCCCTTGATTAATGGATCCAACTGCCAACACAGCATTTCTATTTTTGTGCCGGGCCAGGCTGCTCGGAGGAAACCTGACTGGTTAAGGGGAAAAACGAACGGGTGCCATAGGAGCGCCGGTCATTTACGTTTCCTTTGTGCCTTATGCATGGTCCATGTTATAACATGCGCTACTACATGGCAACTACAGTGGACAGATGTATGTCAATGTCTTGCTTTTCTGTTTAACATTATAATAGACCCTTTAGAGATCAATAAAGCCTTTAAATTACTTCATGAGTAATTGTATAGCTCTGATGGCTGGCGCTCTTAATTAGATATCGATGTTGTTAAAACATCAAATAACCTCAGCAAACCCTTCTTTGAAATGCTTTTTTTTTTTAAATGGGATTCTCTCCATCTATGTGTCGTATAAGTCTTCTAATTCAAGACACCAATAGATTTTGTAAATAGTTAGCTAGGAGGATAGAAAATGTAATTCCAAGTAGGGTTGAGCGACACCAAAATGGATTTATTAAGGGCTGAATATTTAATACCACTAGAAGGGGGCACCAGCCACAGCATTTCTTTACTTGTACCGGAAGAGGCCTGTGACGGGGTTAAGTGGCCTTATGTCTTTAGCCGATGTGGGTGGGTAAGTCCACTAATGTCTATTATCTAGTAGTCCTACTACTGAGATGTTTACAAAGAATAATATCTCAGTCCCGATCACAATATTTAGAGGCTGCCACCAAGGCTGCCCTCTATCTGCACTTTGACACTTAACCCCAAAACCCTACGGTGTAGAATTGTGATAGAATCTGAATTCTAAGTCTGTGTAATGACTGTGATGTAATAAGACAATGATACAGTATGACTGTGAATATACATGGATACATTTCAAATTATGGATATGATTGATTTTACACAAATATATTTCAAGACACAAATACATTTGTCTCCCACATTTCCCCCCTTGAGTGACTCACGTCACTCACACTAGAAACATGTTAGAACCTCAACAATTCTATACCTTCAATCATTCCACTAAATGGAGAGGAGAAAAGCATTCCCCTTCAGGAGGCCACACATTTTAAGGTCACAGACTGCTTTACATATTTCAATCAGGAGAGACAAGTGAATCATTAGTAGTTGACCTTTATTACGACAGATGCTGCGTTCATGAGTTACACGGAAATTCTTTGGCGCTTGAACTCGAGGAGGAGATTCGTGATCGAGCTGTGATTGCCCTGAGCGGCAACAATATAAATCCCCCCGTGGAGTCCAGACACTGGTGGCTGATGAGGCCGATAGAATGATGAGTTGATGAAGCTGATGAATCTGCGAAGATTGGGCGGAGATGGTGAGGTGGAGGGTTGCGTAACAGCAGCATGAACGTACTGAAGGTAGAGAGACAATCATATTTAAGAGAGACAGCAGCAAGATGATAGGCTAACGACGTCCTTGTGTCATTGTGCTATTGGCTAGAGACACCAGCTGATCTAGACAGTGGATTGTGATTGACAGCCCCAAACAATAACATTGCCTGCATGAGGAGTGATGCAGATGTATGGTCAATAAGCTATGGGCTTAGGCATGCAAGAGTGTAGTCTTCCTGTCTGAACTTACGCTAGAGCTTCATTTAGGCATACGAATAGCACCTCATTTAGAAGACATAGTTAAATCAAGCAGGATTAACACTCATTAAATAAATAATCTTCCTAAATGTTTATATATATATTTCAGAATGTTCCCCTACCACCACCTCTAGTTCCAAAATTGAAAAAGCTATTCACCAACATTATATGGAACAATAGACGCCCCAGAATAAGTAACAATGACCCATCGGTCTCTCTATCTGTGCTGAATCCAAGCTTAAATGCCTTGAGGGAGGATTCGGGAGTGGCGGTTACACTTGATAAATGGCAGGATGCTAAAGTTACTCCTTGACTCATCGGTTTTTATTTTGGGGTCCCGGGTAAATCATTTATACAGAGTCGTAAACAAATAATCTTTGATATGTGCTTGCTAAAAGCAAGACGTCTAATTGCCCTCTGGTGGAAAAATGTTAACAGACGTACAGAATAGGTCAATGGCTGAAGAAATGTCTTGCTGTCTCTCAATGGAAATAATGACCTACATCCTTGAAGATGGGTGGCATGTAAGATGTTAAGTGACATGGTGCCAATAGGTACGAATGGAACCTTGAATGTGATGAACAGAGAAAAGCATAAAGTTTGTGTTATTTTTTCCTTTCTTTCTTTTTCTTTTGTGAACTTATTGTGGTTTTTCTTCCGCTTTTCTGATTATTTTTGATGTTAAATATTTGCATCTTGCCACTGTGAACCTCAAAAAACTAAATTATTTTCCTACTTGAAGGGCCATTTTATTCATACATCACTCTCATAGACACTAGCAGTTGAAATGCTATGACACAAGGAATGTGACTGACTGTGAGGGTAAAAAATAAACCACCACACCTGTCCAATTTACAATATATTCCACTCTGTTATAATCTGTTGTGCATACGGCCGCAATCTTTTATATTTGATTTAAAGACCACCGAGGAGGAATATACATGTACAATGGTGTCGAGATATAAAACAACGCTTATAAACAAATAGCTAACAATAAAAACAACACGACAGCTAAAATAAAGGTAAAGTTAGCAGTTACAATACAGGATCATAAGCATGCATTAATAAAATAGAAGATGTAAATACAGTGATGTATAAAATGTTAAATTAACCGCAGCAGAAGCACTTGTATAGAAATTCATTGACCTGTCTGTCATGACCTACTTTTGTACTTTTTGCCACTATGATGTTAAATACAGAGCCCTCAGTGGTTTACTTTCTACACTTATTCTTTCTTATCATTGTGGATTTTCTTTGGTCATTACTGAGCTACTGGCTGCTCATACATGATCTCAGCGATCGGTAACTATGCCAACAAATTTGAAAGTCTTGAATAAAGATGAGTCCTTGATGAATGAGAGGGTATAATATGTATTTTGAATGTTGGGGGCATTTAGTGAGGTCTTGTGGAATTCACTCAAAATATCTCCCAGCCACCACTATGACATAAAATTACATTTCTTTTTTTTTTAAACGGATTATTGTGGCAGCTCTGCAGGCGTGCACAGAAATTTGACAAAATGCACACAAAACAAATGTGATGTCGGAACTTTACTTGAACTGCATTAATACTAATCCAAAGAGAGAGCGGTAGAGAAAGGGGGAGGAGAGTAAAAACAGAGAGAGAAAGAGAGAGATCGAGACAATGAGTGATTATAGTACCTGGGTCACTGTTGGATTCGAGGATGTTGCGTTTATGTATGAATGAAGCTGGTGACGGCCGTGGATAATGAGTCTCTAGGCAGGTTTAATCTGCTCACTTCTCCTGCAGAAGTTATTTCAACAGTCTTGCATCAGTACAAAAACACAGGATATTATTAATAAAACGTGTGCTGGAAGACAAAATCTGTCAATAGCATCTGTTGCTGTAAAGGGAATTTCTTTTCAGCAGCTGATAGAACAGTGAAAAGGGAAACACTTTCGGCATGCATTTGGGTACAAGTGATTTATTCCCGCCCTGGCAAAGGAAAGACGGGATTTACATACTGGCCTCCAGTGCCCTCTTTCCTCGGGAAGCACCAATCACATACAGCAGAGTGGAAAGCAGCACTGCCAGCATAATTCTACATTGCATCAAGCACCACGGCTGTTTTCAGAAAGCAGCCAGGCGCAAGTAGCCTGAAGTTTATTTAAATGTCAGAATCAACAGGGGCAGCTAAGGAAATGCTGAAGAATGACTCATGTCATCGAAGCATGTGCTCCTGTGTGTGTGTGTCCATTGGATGGGAGATTCCTTCGAGATACTCTCAAGTTGCACTCAAAGCATTTTCTGTCACCAGTAAGAAAGTAGTTGTGGGGCTGTACTGGACTGCTTGAAGCTGCATTCATAACATTGAGATTCAAATTCTAAATCAAAATTAAAATGCTGATTTTGTCTCCTTATTTTTAGGGTGATCACAGCATAAAATGTGACGACAGACATTCAAAACTTCATTCGCTGACTTGAATAGAATCTTTGAATGTAAAAATAAAAAGACAAACAGCTACATTTTACAGATTTCAACTACGAATTTAGTCTTTGCTTTGTTTGAAGAAAGATGAATGATCTCCTTTTGTAATTGGCAGTGTTATTATGCCCTGTGGGTGTTAGCACTGGGAAGTAACTTGAGTGAAATTGTATCAACATCTCAGATCCGGTGAGGTTTAGGCTCCCGCCTAACTGGCCAACCTTGTCGTCATTCCTTAAAAAAAAAACCCAACGCAGCAGTCTCAATCTCAAATAGCTGGGCCCCTTTCTTATAGCCACCGCTGTAATTTTGAGGATCATGTGTTGTGAAAATACCTGTCTGCCACGCTTACTTTCTCTGGTCAGGGAGCAGAGATGACAAAACACCACGGGTGGTGTCACCCTGGATGTCAGCCAGACCCCCACAGCTGCTGGCCTGACACAGGCTGACAGGTCCAGTCACGTCTTCCAGATAAAGCCCTCTAGACAAGTTGTCCAATGTCATGTTGTCAATCTGATTACACAGTCTTCATGTGTCATGCAGTGGCAAAACAAGATCTCAAAACGTAACCTGTTTAACAGACCAGGCATACAAATTAACTATATTTACAACTCTCATATCTAATTGTTTTGTCATATTTGTACAAATGTTTATCTTCCCATCACACTGATCTTGATTAACATAAGGTCAATGCATGTGTGGTACTGTACTTTAAATCCCCTCAGGAGCTGTGGGTCCGGTGAGCCATGTGGCCTCAGCTCTTGTAGCTGCTGGTGCTGCTGAGATTTACAGTACTGCAGCTGCTCCCCAGTGAGCCGCCCTCTGTGGTTCAGCTACAGCATCTATTATCAAGTAGAGAAAAACTAGAAAAACATGCGTACGCAATGTGGCATATTGTGTCTTCTTTTTACCATCCGACATGACAGACAAAGGACAGAAAGTAGGACAATGCCAGCAGAAACCCCCATCTCAAGGTAAGTGCTGTTTGAATAAAGGTAATTCTGCTGAGTTCAAGCCCCATCAAACTGTCAATGTGACATGTGCAGGTCATTTTGTTGACGCTAGTCTCCTTTCATGCCAAGGACAAGTGCATGACGTGCGTCACGTTTCCCCCCATTTACAAGAGACATGCTGTTGCAGGTCCATCTCTAATAGTCAGTATTCAGAGACTGTGATGTAGTGCTTTTGCGATTAAATCTGTTATTCCCCTGCTTAAGTGTATCTGTTTGATGACGTAAATATAAGGCAAGGCAAGTTTATTTGTACAGCACATTTCAACAAGGTAATTCAAAGTGCTTCACATAAAACCATTAAAAGCATCAAAACATAAGGCAAAAGAAAAGGAGATTTAAAAACAATTAAAGAAACAGTGTAAGAAATAAAATTCAGTAGTAAAATGCAGAAATGCAGGAAATTGATTAATATATTAATTGAATGTGGTTCAATTAAAGGCAGCAGCAAACAGAAAGGTCTTCAATCTTGATTTAAATGAGCTGAGGGTCTCAGCAGACCTGCAGCTTTCTGGGACTTTGTTCCAGATATGTGGAGCAGAAAAACTGAACGCTGCTTCTCCATGTTTAGTTCTGACTCTGGGAGCAGAAAGTAGACCGGTCCCAGATGACCTGAGGGGTCGGGATGGTTCGTAAGGTAGCAGCAGATCAGAGATGTATTTTGGCCCTAAACCATTCAGTGCTTTGTAAACCAACAGCAGGATTTTAAAGTAAATTCTTTGTTGGACAGGAAGCCAGTGCAAAGACCTCAGAACTGGAGTGATGTGATCCACCCGCCTGGTCTTAGTGAGGACTCGAGCTGCAGCGTTCTGACAGACTTTTTACAGAGACCTGTAAACACACCGTTACAGGAGTCCAGTCTGCTGAAGATAAATGCGTGGACAAGTTTTTCCAAATCCTGTTGAGACATAAGTCCTCTAATCCTTGATATATTCTTCAGGTGATAGTAGGCTGATTTTGTAATTGTCTTGATATGGCTGTTCAGGTTGAGGTCTGAATCCATAACTACACCTAGATTTCTGGCTTGGTTTGTGGGTTTTAACATCAGTGACTGAAGCTGAGCGGTGATTTTCAATTGTTCGTCCTTGGTACCAAAAACAATTACTTCTGTTTTATCTTTGTTTAATTGAAGAAAATTCTGGCACATCCAGTTGTTGATTTGTTCAATGCAGTTACCCAGCCCTTGTATGGGATTATAGTCCCCTGGTGACATAGTTATGTAGATTTGTGTGTCGTCTGCATAATTATGATAACACACTTTGTTGTTTTCCATAATCTGAGCTTGTGGAAGCATGTAGATGTTGAACAGAAGAGGCCCCAGTATTGAACCTTGGGGAACACTACATGTCATTTTAGTCAGCTCTGATGTGTAATCAGCTACAGACACAAAGTATTCTCGGCCCTTCAAGTAGGATTCAAACCAGTTAAGTGCTGTGCCAGAGAGTCCCACCCAGATTTTTAGTCTTTCTAGGAGTATGGCATGGTCGACCGTGTCGAATGCAGCACTGAGATCTAGTAACACTAAGACTGAACTTCTGCCATTGTCTATGTTTAAGTGGATGTCGTTGAAAACCTTAACAAGAGCAGTTTCAGTGCTGTGGTGCTGTCGAAAGCCTGACTGGAAAACATGAAAGCAGTTATTTACGGTCAAGAAGTTGGTCAGCTGTTGGAAAACCGCTTTTTCAATTATTTTACTTAAAAATGGGAGGTTTGATATTGGCCTATAATTTTTCATCGGTGCGGAGTCTAAACTAACCTTCTTTAGGAGTGGTTTAATAACTGCAGTTTTTAGGGCTTGTGGGAAGACACCTGAGAGAAGGGATGTGTTTACAATTTGTAAAAGATCATGCAGTTTGAAATATTTTTGAAAAAGTGTGTTGGTAGAATATCCAAGCAGCAGGAGGATGACTTCAGATGTAGTATAATGTCTTCGAGGCTTCTACGGTCGATTGAATGAAATTGAGTCATGATATTTGAATGGATGTTATTCAGAGATCGGGACAACACATATCCTGTGGTTGATGTGGAGGCACTGACTGCTTGTCTAATTTTCTGAATTTTGTAATTTTGTTGTTCTCTCTCTCTAAACACTAAAATGATGGTCATCACAAAGACGCCCATGTTACAGGGTTTCCCCATTCAGCGGCACACACGCCAAGAAACCTATTCTGATTATTGGCAGATCTATTCTGAGGAACCTCAAGTTAGCGACAGCATCTTTAACTTCCTTCTGTGTGGAGATTGCATGTTTTCCCACGTGGCAGCTGTGGGTTCTCTCTGTGTTCTCCGGCTTCCTCCCACAGTCCAAAAGACATGCAGCTTAGGTTTGTTGATGACTCTTAATTGTTTTTCTCTATGTGTCAGCAACCTGTCCTGGGTGTACCCTGCCTTGCACAGCGTCAGCTGGGATCGGCTTTAGTTGTGACTAAAGCACATTTTAGTCATAACTCCCAATTGTTAAAAACATCATTGTTGCAAAAATGACCCGTTACACATATACTAACCCACCAGCAAGGCACACAACCAACAAAGTAAAGGCTAGCCGTTCTGTATGAATTTGTTTGTTTCCTCTGTGGAAATCCCATCAAACATACAAAGAACAAAGCAGCAGAGCCCGATAGAACAGAATAGAGACCGATTATCTGCTGAATAGAGGGGTTTTTTTTAGGCTGTTATTACCTGACCTGCCTTATATACTTTTTAACCCCCCTCTATCCTGCCTCACAATTCCACAGGTGATTCAAGTCCGAGTAGCGCTGTCTGAAAGGCTGAGCAGTGCCGAGCGTGGTCGGGAGCTGATGGGTTGAGCCAGATAGGTGGAGACAGACTTAAAGTTCAACCAGGACACAAGGGATAGGTTCGAGTACAGTGGTATGGTGTCATGGTGTTGTGGTGACCACTGCTTCGTTCTCTCCCTGTATCTCTCCACACACAACTGCAAATACATTGACTGCCAATTTAATCTCCAGTTAATACAGCAACACACCTCGAATTTGCAGCGTTAATTGTTTTCCTAATGAAAGCTTCAACACATTTGATCTTCAACTCAATCGGGAACAGAAACGATATGCAAGCCTCGTCAATGTCTCTATTTCGAGATATTGCTTCATATCCCAAAGGCAAAGTTGGATATTGGTGAGAGAGACAGCAAAAGTCAGGTCAGTTACGCAAGAGTTATTCCCATCCAGCTCTGAAGACAGAGGGTGTACTGTATGCATGAACAAAGGTACTGTCTGCAGATGGAGGGTGTTGAAACATCCAGTTATGCTCATAGTTGTGCTGAAACTCCAGCAGGTGGACGACAACAAAGCCTCAAGGCTTTAGAACCGGGCCATTCAATTGCACATTTTTAAACAACCTGGTCTCAAAGAACTACGTGAAATGACCACGATCAGAAAACAGCGCTTTATGTTGCGGTATGTATTACTATTACGACCACATTTCTCGTCAGTATTAGGAACGCCTACTTTTAAACATTATGAAAGACGAAGCAGGTTTTTTTGGATACACGCAAATATCTCAATCTGTGCAATCAATGCAAGTCTTACTGTTTTGTCATACATTATTTTGCTAATACTTGTCAAACACTGAATACCGGTCTCTGCTTTCTACTCAGCTGGACACAACCTCTCAGCTAAGTGAGCACACACATCCTGCTCGCATTGTTTTGAAGCCGAGGCTCGTGGTCGTAAGATATACACACACACAGCGAATAGTGACTCGTCAATCAAAACTATTTCATTCGAATAAAAAATGTGTAGAATAAACTAGCTGGCTGGACTGAAATGAACACTTAGCTGTTTGGTCAGCATCCAGTGCTTATGGAAAACTCTGCTACTCATGTATTTTTTATGATTACGCTGGGTGTGGCAGCTCGAGATTTAGATGGCAAAGGGACATCTGGGCATACCCCGGGCTGTGCGGCTGATACGCACGCGATGCTCCAGAAGAAATCCATTACAATTCCAGTCCTCAGAAAGTCTTGACCTTAGGAAACGAATGAGTACGGGCCATAGGCTCCTTGGAGAGGATCGTGACAGAGGAGCTACGCAGGGAGGTGCAACCGTTCCTTGATGAGTACCAATTTGATTCCATGAAAAAAATCAATGATGACACAAATTATGCCATCTCCAGAATAGTGCACCATGTCTTGAAGCACTTATAAAGTTCTGCTGCATATACCAGTCTGCTTTTGTATTGATTTTAGCTCTGTTAACACTAATATACGCATATATTTGGCTTAAAAACCGAGTTCAGTTGAAGGTGAATCTTTTTTTGATTAAGTTGTATTACTATTTCTTGGTCAAACGGGCCACAACAAGTGAAATTAAATTCCGCACTCTCTGACGTAGACCATTTTTACAATTTATAATTAATGACGAGGTACGAAAGTCTGCACTAGCAGTTTGGCAAAGTACAGCACAGTGTTAAAGCTTGTCAAGCGATACAAGGGGGCATTAGACAGCAAAGATCATGAATGCAACCTAAACAAATTGACTTTCAAGATCGTGACTAAAAAAAGTCAGATCTGTGCATCCCGACTCTGTGTACAAATGTCTGCGTGCCAACCTCGTTTATTTGTAGCGACATTTTCCGTTGACGCCGATATCCTCAGTTTACTCTCAAGCAACTCCAACAGGAGCATCAACATCCAAGTGGACAGGTCTGTTGACTGGTGTGATCAGCATCATTTGCTCAATAATGTGCGCGAAATTGAAGAAATTGTGCTCGATAGGTCACTGCCTCCAAACTGAACAACGACCGCTCAGTGAAGTGGAGAAAGCGGTTCGATTCCCAGCTCTGCAGGTCTCAAATGTCCTTGAGCAAGATGTTAAAACTCAAAGTTGCTGTGTGTATCTTTTCAATAACACATGCATGAAAGAAATATGTGATTTATCTGATATTTTGGGAATTAGGTCGCGACGGTCTGTTTGAGATGAATGCCTTGTATTTCTGGAACAGAGTGAATGGCTCGCGATTAGGCTGATGTTTGCACGTGTTTGTATTCAATGTGTTTGAATGTGATGTTTGGACTTGATACAGAAATTTTCCATTCTCCAAGACAATTTTCTCCCATGGGAGACCATAAAGTAACCTTAACCTGGGCATACGACCTCAGTCAACCACATTTCATCGAGTCGCGCACGCGCGCACACACACACACACACACACACACACACACACACACACACACACACACACACACACACACACAAAACATAGAAATCAATCACAGGGTGGCTTAGATTCCCATTTGCAACTGCCAAGCAGCTAACGCTGTCAGAAGATTGGATTGATCCCATTCATGTCATTTTAGGTCCCTGGAAACCAAGTAATTAATAAGGAGTTGCTGCCACTCATTATAAAATGAGCACAATCATCACGCTTCAAGGTTATTGAGGTTCTTGAACAATGAAAACCTAAACGAAGCAGCAGTAAAATCCTCAATGTATGCCTTAATGATGCATACATTAAACACCAGAACGATAGATTTTAAATGGTTTTAGATAAATACAAACTGTGAAATGACAATGAGGATTGTCATTTTCTTTAAAACAAACTTTTGCATTACATATTAAAGTGAAAAATAAATCCCTTTTTTGCTGTAAGGTTTGAACAAAATGACTGTTCCAACATAATTTTGTTAATCTGAAATAAAATGAACATTAAACTATAAAAAAGCACAGGAGTGTTGCTGAAGTGCTTCTTGACTTTTGGGAAAAAACTGGTCACAATCCAATTAACTACTGGTTAAGAGACGGGAAGGCTTACCACCGCCTCCACACCCTGATTGTTCACTGTGGTGTCCGAAACCTCGCTTTACTTCCTGAACTTAGCCACATAATCAAAAACACGAGGTCATATAGGGCTGGAAAGGGTGAATGGAGTTTATATCACCATATATTTTGCCATTATTATCGCCATGAAATGTGATTTAAATACAGAGAGTTTACGTTCGTTAATACTTATGCCTGGAAGCTATTTGCAGTGGTGGTTGAGATCGTCTCATACACGGTGGAAGTTCAGAGCTTATCACACCGCACAGCTGATTCTGAGTGTGTGTGTGTGTGTGTGTGTGTGTGTGTTTGCTGTTTGCTCCACTCTCTCACGACAGATGCTGTACAATTTTAGAATCTTGTTTTGGGTGAAACACTTGCAGCTTGATATTAGAAACCATGAATCCAGTCTTTTCACCAGTACCTCAAAGCCATCTGTCGCCACAGCTCGGATGGCTTCCATGTTTCAACATACGCTACGGTAGATGACGTGTGATGTGTGATTTGTACTTTAAAGCTGCTGCACGACTCAATATATTTTAAGAAAGTGTTGCTCGTAGTGACAGACCCACAGAGAATTATCCACCAAACGTGCAGTTCCCCTCTGTGGAGCGTTTTAGCATCTTTCAGAGAATTGTTTTGGTTCCTCTCTAACTGTTCTCATCAATCTCGTTTCCAGCAGCAGCCACCTGTTTACTTACTCAGCACCAAATAGACACATTTAGTGACGAGCTGGTTAACATAGAAGAATATTTAGCAGCTATAGAGCTAGATATTTGGTGTTGGTGGAGACCAAAACAGAGCTTAAAGGACAGTGAATATTAGATTTATATCCACCAGGTGGACACAAACACGACTCAAATTCATTTTAATGTTGCTTGCTGGCTTGCCGGATGTTGAAATCTGCAGCAGAGAGGTAATATCACAGAGACACAGACTACGTGTCGTCGGTGTGGAAGTTCTTCAGCGTGAGTGAAGAATTTGGAGTTCTGATTTGCAAAGTCAGGGAATTATAATCACAGAACAAATAATTAAAACTAAAGATGTTTTTTAATGGAGGCAAGTGTTTAAATATAAATACATTCTTGTATCTATAGATGAGGAGGAGGTGACTGCAACAGTTGCCCTGCATAGTCTGCACAAACCTTTTTACAGAGGAATCATCCCAGTTTTTAACAATTTCTCCATCTTTTGGTCCCGTTTATACAGAGCTGTGCATTTCTTCACTGAGGTTTTCTCAGCATGTAATTTAGCATAAAAGGGACGCTGGCAAGTTTCTGTTGACTTTGCAGTGACACAGCCTTTCATTAACGGCTGTACTGGTGAGCATGTGGGGAGCTGCACTGACATTCGCAGTACATTTTAAGTGGCAATTAACATCCATGGTACATATCCGTTGTGCGGGTTGTCAGAATAATAGGCAAGAGAAAGGACTGTATGAAGTTTAAGGTGATGAATATGTAATGTAATGAGTTGCGCAACCGTCCTAAAGCAAACAATCCTTTGTGCATTTCGATATGTTGTTGCTGTTCCCATGGGAAATTGAGGTCATACCAGAGCTTGAGCATCTGTTGAGCTTTATTATATGTGATTGGTTTGTGCAGCAGTGATTTCCATCATCCTATCAGACCCCAATTGACCTGAAAGAGCTCAATGTAATCTTCTAATACCATAGTTGGAATTATTTCTGCATTTTTCTTAATGTCGTCTTTTGAATGCTTTTTCAGACTTACATACCATCAATTTGCAGGCTTTGGACGGATGAGCCATATTTTAATGCTGTGGTTAACGTCTTATCTTATCTTACACAATCACATGCGTACAGAAACTGGATCTGCGTGTGGAAAGGAGCTTCATGGGCAGACAGTAAATGCACGGAAAAATAAGCGTTGCGTTGAAACACACATGAGCAGCTGGGAAATATAGACGTCAATCACCGTCAATCACCCACCCACGCTGGTCACACAACCCTCTCTCTTCCAGTCCGTGACTATACTCGCAAATAGACGCTGAAACAATGACGTCATCAAGCTGGTGGTAAAAAAAAGGAAGACCCCAACCAAACCAGTAACATCAGGAGAGATACATTATATTTCAATTACAATCTTCAGGGAACAAATGGGCCCTGATGTACCCGGAGTTGTTCCACTCTGTTTGTTGTTAGGGAGCTAAAGCTGAAGGATTTGGGGAAATAAATAAGTGAAACAAATGATGTAACATGGGTGTGTAACTAGGGCTGAAACTAAACCATATTTTTATTATAAAGTAATATATTTTTCATAATTAATATAGTAAAAAACACCAATCTTTATTGTTTAACTTTTGAAATAAATACATGGTCACTCTGACACGTCACAAAGTGCAGGAACCGAATATAAAAATACTCCCCCCTCAACACACACACACACACACACACACACACACACACACACACACACACACACACACACAGGCAGCGTTCATTCTTTAGCCCATAATCCTACCCTTCACCGTGAACACCACATGTCTAACCTCAACCCTTCACCCAAAGCTGACTTGAATCCACTTCTTATTCTGATTACATTCGTCTAACCTCAGCTGTGAAAGAAGTGAGACTCGGTCAAAATGACCTCATTTTGCAAAAATGTCCTCAGTCTGAATATCATATTGGTCCTCACAGGGGCAAACACACCCACACACACACACACACACACCAACCTGTACAATTACAGCGCAGGCAGTAATTTGGACTCTTGACAGGATGATTTAGCTCCTGTGGGATTAATGGACACAGATGACGAATGAACGATCAATTACTCATTTTGGATCTGATTACTTTGCACGGAGTCATTGACATGCATCTGCTGTAGGCCGTTCTGACACCTAATTGAATTACACAAGTAGAGGAGGACAGATTCTCGCGTTCCGCCTTCACCACAATTTGACGCACGGCGGCGCTCCAAACATGTTTTGCCCCCTCAGCAGGGGAAATGTTCACATCCTCTGGCAACATCATTGCCATCTCGCTGAGAGGCCGCCTGAAGGCCAACGATGCCTCTCTCCACAACAGCTCATGTAACGTTCCCATCCTACGGCAACACTGTGGGCCAAAAATCCTTCTGATGCAATCATTTGAATCAACAAATCTAAATCCTGTGGATTTTTTTGACCCAAAAATCGGAGGTACATTTATGTTATGTTGGAAGATGATCTCATGGAATGATTGCCATGGCTACATTACATCCCAACCCGGAATTCCTCATCACGGATGATGTGCATTCTGCTTCCTTTTATGTTGTTGTTTTGAAAAATAATAAGTAAAAAACTAGAGAAGTTTGGCCTGGGGAGGGCGTTCACAGGGCGTTCACAGTCCCTCTTTATATCTTCACTATTCATAATTGTATTGCAACAGCTTCCGATCCATTTTCCTCTCGATAACGCAAGCTTTATCATCTGACTCCACTTGATACACTTGAACCACTGTCATTTGTCGTATACTCCCTAAGGTGGTTTTATTTTAGCACGACCCGCGTGCTCCAATATCACATTTCACCATTTTCAACAGCGCTGATCCATTTTTAATGGAATGCATGAAAAGCCTTTTTTTTCTGTCGTCAGTTTGGAAAACATGTACCTGAAGGGTTCGTATATTCTGCCATGGCTATAGTCTCCCGACATTAAAGCTACATAAAGGGGGATTTCTGATGCAAACAATGAATCAAACTATGACTGTGTCATGTTTAACGGTTGCTATTACAGCCAAACCCCGTGTTAATCGACACAGCTTCGCAGTATTTCCGCCCCAACTGGCTGGTAAATAAGCCGACTTTGTAAATATGACACCAATTGCATGAATTTATAATGGAGGAGCTGATAGCATCAGAGCTAATATATTCTCAGGAAACCAGACAATTTGTGACCAGCTCTGAATGGAAATGAATTTTGGAATCCCATCCTTAATGAGCTCATCCTTAACTCGCTCTCACTATCAACACATCCAGACGATCCCGTGACTCATCTCAGTGAAATAACCACCAAATGTCCGTGTACGTCCGTATCGAGAGAGGAATGTGCTGTCATCTTCTTACCTGTGATATGCTGTAACATGACTTTTTATTTATGCGACCACTTAACGTCCCCACCGCTCGCCTTCGCCACTTTCACTTAAGTCAGTGAACAGCAATGCCATCAAAGCACAAAAGTCGACTCTGGCGGCGAGTCCCACAGAGCGCTTCTCGTTGAAATTTGATATTTTTTAAGATATTCGGTCGACCGTGGAGGCCGAGTCAGCAAAGATCGTGTTCATAAACGTCCCCGAGTAGCAACGATATCATCCACATCTACTCACATATAGAGTTTTATCACGGCGCAATATCTCCCACAAAAGATATCAGATTATTTCTTTCACAACACGACATATCACATGAGTTATTTCCCGTATTATCAGAGAGACTGAGGCTCAGACTAGGTCACTGAGCAGCAAAAACATCTAATTTCCTACTCCTTAATGTCCTGTTGCTTTTGGACGACGCCCAAAGAAACGCTGGAATGAACCCAAGCGACGTCTGAAAGTGTGACAAAAGACACTCGACAATAATCACGAAGAGCATGTTGATGGGTCATTAAAGGAAAGCATACTGTGATGAGGAATTCTCACACACTAAGCTGTTGCTCATTAGAGGGATGCGTCGGACTCCACTAATGACTTAAAAAAATGTGACGGACCATGAAGAATGTGTCATAATCTGCCTCTTGAGAATTAGTCTGTACTGCTAAGTGTGACTTTGTATCAGCCGATAAAGTCCATTTCATAGGATAAGTGGCTATACAGATATTGGATGGATGGATTCTCTCTCATATCTCTGCAGGTAAAACAAAGTGCAGGCGTCACTGACACTCGTGCAGCCACAATAAGAGCCCTTAACGACGCAAGCCTTTACAATAGTCCTATTTACTATTTATATACACAATATTACCTCTTTAGTGTACAATGTCCTCTGTCACTGTTCAGATTCTTTTCATGCCACCACTCTAAATCTACAGCTATCGTTTAACCTCCTTCACAAACACCTCCATCATTTGAAACGGGTCCTAAACTGTGCAGAGATAATAATGGGTGTTGTTTTTGAATGACTGTGGTGGTTCTGAAAGTGCTTTCTTTAGATTATTTACTCTTTTCTGTCGCGCACCTTTGAGAATGAGGGTTCTCCCTCAAAGGGATTTCCGAGGTTTTACACTGAAGAAAATAAAGAGGCAGTTATACAAAATGGATATTGAGTTAAGTGATCTTAAATGATGCCAAACAGAGACAAAGAAAAGACGAAATTGGACTCATGGCTGCATAATAGAGATCTAATAGCGGGAAATATTCATTGGTGATTAGACTGAATTACATGGATGAGCAGCTGTTTTCTCAAACAAGCAGTCAACGATAGGATGGCCGGTTAGCGCACAATTGCCTGTGTCCACGTCGAGATAAAACACAGCCACACGTCCACCTGATGACTGTCATCCAATATTCACTTTTAGCTCCTGAGGGAAACATCGATGTCCTCAGCAGCTGAACGCTCCACTGTGTTCACCAGGTAGCTGCTAACTTTGCCCGCCATGTGCTCAGGTAGTGTGCAGGTGCGGCTTATCAGGGAAACAGCTGCCTGCTGCTGGGAAAAAACGCTGACGAGGGCGTTAAGAGTGGAACAAAAGAGTGAAGTCGCTGTGAAGCTACACAGAGCTAAAGAGACCTGCAGAGAATTCTCTGTTGGTGTGTCAGTATCGGGTGTGTTATTAGTCAGGGTGTAACGGTTCACAAAATCCACGGTTGGGTTCGGTACGATACAGTGGAGCCACGGTTCGGTACGTTTCGGTTCAGTAGAAAACTATAAATGCCAGAGAAATGTACTTGATTTTAAAATATATTTATTCATTACAACTAACATCATGAAGTTATTCTTTGACTTTGAACAATGATGGAACTATACCTGAGTGACCCATCTTCTGGGGTGTCTTCTTAGCAACACATAAGCATAAAAAACAAAAACTGCTCCTTAATGTTATGTAGTATTGTTACTTACATCTTGCTTACATCTTGTATTGTTACTTAAATCTTGCAAAAGAGATTTTTAATCTCAATGGGACTACCTGGTTAAATAAAGGTTTTTTAAAAAAAAAGATTTTTTTTTATTTTTTTTTATTCAAACGTATTCCGTTCGTCATGCGTACCGAACCGTGAGCCTCGTACCGAACGGTTCAATACGAATACGCGTACCGTTACACCCCTAATTATTAGTATAATATAAAAAATATGTATTAGAGCTAATCTAACTTAAACGATCCTCAAAAAAAGAACTAAATATCAGCAACCAGTCTCACTATATACTTCATATTGAAAGGCAAATAAAAACTGGAAATGGAATGAAGGGGACAAAAATCCAATCATTGTCCACAGTGAACAGTGTGGCGTTATCTCTTCAGAAAACAAAGCAGAGTGCCGCTTATTGCATTAGGATTGTACTGAAGATCGTTAAGCTTCTACTGCCTCGAGTCACATCCTCTACGTGACTTGTTTTTCGTGGACCCAGTCCCTTTCCCTCGAAGCACTAGCGGTGACACCTCGCTTCGGTCCGCGGAGAATCTGACAGAGAACATTTCTCGCTCCTAGTTGTTGCATAACACAGACGTTCACAGACGTTTTTTTCCGGCGGAAATTCAGGATGAATCTTGTCTTGTGCAGAGGCTGAAGGAACAAATGTGTGCGTCTTCGGAAATACAGATTTAATGGTCGGACTCAAGTTGTTTTTCTGTGTCCCTGAACAACAGAACTGTCTCTTACCATTTATACATCCTGTTTTCATTCTCTGACAGAGCTTTTACATGTTCCCCCGAATTCCGACACCTCATACTCCAAAATTAGGAGATCGTATCAAACAAAAATACTATTTTAGACTTGGATCTGCTGGAACCTATAGTTACTCATTTTACAATGACAACATGCAGCTTTTCTACCCTCAGGACTATTGTTAGACTGCTATGTCCTCCCTTCTTTGCTTTGTAGTCCCTAAAATTGTTATTTCCATTTGACGGCGCAGTCCTCTGGAGTGTTTGTGCAGAACAGCGCATGTGTCTCAGTGATAAACCACATCGCTGAAGCCAGAGACGGCGGCCTGATAAGGCTGAATGGAGCAGTGTTCACGGGATGACATCAAATGGCATTCATGTGTCTGCCGTAATAATCCTCACTACGTGCCATTCAACTGACCAGGACCGTTCGCTCATAGAGAGTGACGAGGCGTTCTGATTGAGCTGTTTTGGTGTCCACTGGCTGTTTTTAGGCCCATTAAATGTCATTTATTTTAAAAGGGATGTGTGAAAATGAGGTTTCTCTGTTTTCCCTCTGTTCAAATTTTCTATCTGAGGCGGATCGACTGACCCGGCATATTTTCCTCTTTCCCCCCCCCATCGGTGCCTTGTTTTAACGGGCATGCAATCTGACGCATTCACAGCTGGAAGCTGCTGAGTGCGACTCCAGTTTTCCACTGTTGGCCACTGAGTAGCAATGGTGGACTAAGTGCTTCGTTCAAGGGCACCTTGCGAACAGAGGAGAGTGTTTCTCCCTCCCCTCCCCCCTCCACTGTTCCGTTTCCCCCAACTGGAATCAAAAACTGGCACCCTTTCCCATCACCATCCAGCACCTCTAACCTCCGAGCTCCCGCCGCCTCGTGTGTGTGTGTGTGTGTGTGTGTCTCATCAAATAGTTGCCGCTCTACAGTAAGCACCTTACAGTACGATGCACAGTTCCCCTCGGATGAGCTTCAGGTTCTACTTGATCTGACTGCCCTTAGCTTCCTGTGTGCGTCATCCCGAGCAGGAAGAAGTTTTCACTGTACAATATTGTAAATGATTAGAAATAGCAAAGGGAAAGGCATGGAAAGAGGACGAGGGAGGGTCGCTGGAATGATGGGGATGGAATCTTAAATGGCTCCAAATATGCTCTCTTTTATGTATTTATAGACTCATTATGTCTTCCTCGCTCAGTGAAAGTGTGCTGTCCTCCACGAGGGTGAGAAACAGACAGAGACAGACAGAGGAAGTAAGTTAACATGCACAGCGGAGAAGACCAGATGCCAGACCTGCTCTTGTTAAATTCGTTAGGGTTAGGGTTAACCCTAACCCTAACCCATGCCAGGCTAGTCGTTGTTGAACTCTTATCCAAATAACAAGCTGAATTCATTTTTGCCCACTTGGCCATCATATAATCTGGAATCCACAGTGTTTGAGAGATAAGCGTCTTGTTGCCTGACCGGCTTGATGGAAAGGGCTGTTGGCAGAATTCCTCCACAGGTATGCGGTCCGACAACATAGCGTCCTTAGAGAGCGATGGGGTGTTGGAGCGGAGCGATGCAAGCAGACAGGGTGTCATGGAATATGAAGCCTGGAAGGGTAAAACATTTAAGTGAAAAGAGAAGAAGAAAAACAGAGAGTGTGCATGTTGGGGTGAGTAAGCTCGGGAGGAGGAGGAGGACAAAGAAGGTGGGAGATCGAGATGAGGCGCAAAAACCTGGCGAGCGGAATGCAAAACGCCGCGCAGAATGTAAACCAGGAAAAGAAAGATACAGAAAGGTGTTTTCTCAGGAGGAGAAATGTGAGGGAAACAAAGCGTACATTCTTATCATCCACACCGTGTATACAGCATGGATTACTGCAGGCGGGCTCTGTGTGTGCAGATAATCCGACCAATTTCAGAAAGTCATGAAATCGTCTAGAATCTGAGGCCCCTTGGCAAGAGCAAGTCAAATGTAGAATGTGAATTGCAAGCCTTCCGCTTCTGTCACCACAAGTCTGCTTCGTGCGACAGGCTCTCACCAATCTGCTGCCTTTATCTTCACTATCACGTATACCGTCTGCCACACAAACACCATCAACATCCGGCCGCACGGTCACAACAGCATGGCCACAGACCCGTGCATATATATATATATATATATCTATACCCGCTAGCTAATTAGATCTGTGTGTGATCTGATGTTTGAGTTTTTTAATCCTTGTGGAGCGCCAAAAAGCCCTCTTGACAGGAGGAAACAAATCTGTACAAAGTAGATCTCCAAGTAAGTAAAACGTGTACGTTTTCTTTCATCCGTGTTTCAGGACACACCACTGAAAAGAAACCGCTGACTGCAAGTTATCAGGTGCAAAGCAGATTCGGGGCTCGATAGCAGCTTTTTATTTACGTGTCCCGGCTGACAGGGGGGCATTAACTAATCTTTAGCTGGGAGTTAAGTGCCTCATGAGTTAAAGAAATAAATCTTTTTCCTCTCCCACTCAATGTTCATTCATTCAGCTCGGGAGAACTGTCAATGAATTGCAAAGCCACGACCCGCCTGCTGTCGTGGGTTCCCAATTAGACTGTGTTTTTTTCACCCACTGTGCCCTTTCCTTTCGGTTCCGACACCGTTAAGGTGCTCCGCCACACTGTGCCGCTCCGATGATTATCACAGCAATCACCACAGGCACCGACAAAACCCGGCGAGCAGCTAGGACACCCCGCGGCTTCGCATACCTGTTGGTCGGAATGACGACGTCAGCCAAGTTTGGGCTTGCAAACAAAGTCTGCAAACACAAAACAAAGTTCTCTGTTGCGTTACTGTTCTCGTTACCTTGTGTTTTTCTTCAAATTCTAATGGACTCCGGGATAAACACTCAAATTCTAACCCAATATTTCCAACGTGAGGAAAAGCACCAATATGTCACTGCTCTGAGATCGTGTTTGTTTTATTGAGCGTATAATGTGATCGTGTCTTTGCAAAAAGAACATACCGTACAGTGGATACAGAGTGCCTCTCTAACCTGTGGCCTTTGCAGTTATTGAGGGCCGCTTCATGACTTTGAGGCCCTCTTCAACTCTTGCTAAATACTGTTCGACTTTACATGCAAAAGCAGGGAAGTTAAATGTCCCCTCCTTGTGTTTCATGACAAATAGACACTTTTTTTTTTTTTTAAATCAGAAATTGTTGAACCGTGGGGCCAAAGGGGGGCACAGCAGGGTCCACAAAGAGGCAGCATGTCGTCAGAGGTGGGAACACAGGACACTGACGCCCGCTGGCAGAGGATACGCTACGCTGCGGAGTTCCACGACCTTTTTTTCCAAAAGGACACATGTAACAGAACTCTTCATCTAGACTTCAGGAGAAAAGGTTTTGCAGGGAACACATGGTTTCAGAAAGTGCTGTAAGTATTGAGTAAACAGATGGTCACCGAGCACAGCAAGTGCAATTAAGAAACTGTTATAGTCGGAGGACTAAACTGGGGGTGTTTGATGCCAAGTGAAACATGACGCAAAGTGACCGTAAACCAACTTTTTTAGGTCGATAAAAAGAGCATTTCTACGTGAGAGACATGAGTACGTTCTTTCCTTAAGCTCTGTTCTGGCGTAACAAATTCAACCCAAGAAACGTCCCCAGTTTGATCACCTCGCTCATGCAATATATACACAGATACCCTGTCTAAAGGATTATAGTTTCTCACAAAACAAGTCTTTCAAATGGCTTCCCTCATGATGAAAACAAGACAGGATGCTGCCAAATCGCCTACAGGCCATGTGGTCAACATCTTCTGTCACTGTATGGCTCATATCATGTCTCAATAATGAAATAAATGAATGCAAAGCAAGTTGTCTGGTCATTCAATAAATAGGCTACATGGTGAAGCTTCTTTTTGTGGGAATGACTTGACAAAGGCAATGTACAGATGACTTTCTCATTCGATTAAGAACTTCAGTGCAAAATGAACAGTTTCAAGGGAAACAAAGAGAAAAATGGAAGAAAAATGAATAAATATTTCCGCTGACTATGAGGTATGCAAACAAATACAGAGTAATCAGATCAAGACAACAGTTTGATTTCACTACACTTAAGTTGTTACGTGCTTGTTTTTGTCAATTTGTTATGTGCTTGTTTTTGTCAATTTCGCCGACTTAATTGTGTTTTGCGATTTCGCTATATGGTCAGGAAACCATTCCATTGACAGACGACGGATTATCACACTGAATTCTCCCCCAGCCCCTTTGGTCTTCTCTTCTGTTGCCATCAAGGCAAAAAGCTATTTAACACCGCGTCACGTTCTATTCCATGAGCTATACCGTCTCACTGTAGTCGAACAGCAAGCCAGAGCAGTCAGTTGAGGCCGTCCCTTTTTCCGGCATGAATTTGAAAATGCCCTTATCTACAGCAGAACAGGTGCATCTAATGTGGTGTTGTTGGCACCGAGCATGGGCTCAAAGCACTCGTTGTGTTTCCAGCCGCGCAGCTCAAACCGCTCGGCGTGTGTTGTTGGCTTCCGGTTCGCTCGCTCACCGCTGACCGCTGCCGCGTGCAGAACGTGAACACGACGCCTGCCAGGTTCACCACTCAGTATATGTACTCAGCCCCTTGTTGTTCAACTGCTGCGCAATCTCTTCACCGCTTTGGTTCATGCCAGGGAAATCTATTCCCACTTGTATTTATGGGGAACAGATTCGATCTTATTCAGCAGCAGGAAATTGAATTATTTCGGGAGAGAAAATGTGGTGGTTAAAACCCACAGATAAGGGGCCAGTAAAACAAACAGTCGCAGCCAGCTCGCCATCAAAACATTCCAGCAGCGGTGGAAGTTTTTCTTTTCATGTCAATCAATATGTCTGCCAACTTGCATACAATGTGCCAATGGCTCGGCAAACAGAGAATTGTAAGAGCTTGTTAGGCATGCACGTCTCTCAGAACTTTAAGTAGCGAATACGCTTCAAAGGCATGAACCGTAACTGCGTCATCAGTCTGCATATAGGCCGTATTAGTATTCAAGGACAGTTTTGCACAAATCCAATTAAACTGAGTTTTATATTTTCGTTTCCATCAGCGCCTCGTTATCCCTCAAACGTTGGGACTTTTCCTCAGGACGCTTCGCCGGAATTCAGCATGGCAAAAGAAAAAAAGAACATTTTATCATCAAATGAGCCGAATAAATAAATGGTGATTCCAGCTTGTAATGCTCAACCATGTGCAACATTTAAGCGTCGACTAGGCAGATAATATACGTCAGCGGCGTTACTGCTGCATTATTACGCCCCTTACATGAGTCATGATTAAAAGTAACAACTTTAAACCTTTACTAAATGTTTCTCTCCTCTTGTGCTATACTTAACATAACTTAATAGCATGATTTATTTTCATTTTCAGAGACAAATTCTATTTCAAGACAGCTGTGTGTTGTGAGAAGCTCAATTACAAAAAAAAAAAAACTCAAATCCGGAGCAACTGCTGCATAGCTGCTTGTGAGTCTTCATCAAATGCTGATATAGAGCAATGCGAGCTTGCAGGAAATCATATCCTTGTACAGATAACACGTAATGTATCCCTCACTGGGGCCCTCCGCGTGACGGAAATCTATTCTGACCGCAACATTTCTGCAGGTGAGTGAAATGGTAGTGTCAGGGTGGGGTGGGGGGGGGTGGTGGGGCATTTAGCAAATCGCCCGACTACAGCCTCCAGATGATGACAGCCTCGATACGTGGAGCTGCCAGGTGCAGCCTCCATCTCCGCGCGACAGGATTCCTCTTGGGGTTTTTTTCCCCCCCCACCATCGCTCCGTCCTCTCCGACTATTGCATTATGAGCGTGTTGCCACTTCCACCGGGCGAGACAAACACGGCGCGCGCAATTTAATCCCCAGCCTATCATTGTAATGAAATGCACGGTGAAGTGGCGTGAATAACAAATACAAATAAATATATGTTTAAAAACAACACACGTGACACACACCGGCCTGGTAATAACACTTTTCGTGATGGAATTAAATCCCCTGGCTGGAGTAACATCGACAGGAGAAGCGCGGGGCAGCATTAGTGTAAGCAGCGCGCGGGGCTTTCCCCGCAGCTTCTGTCACATCGGGTCAATAATTATTGCAGAGAGAGTGTTTCCGCTTCTGCTGAGTCCCGCTTACAGCCGCAGCTCGGTGGAGGTCAGTGACATCCAATCTGCTCCAGCAGTCGAGGTCGAGTTTGAACTGGCCATTGCGATATAAGCCTGCGGTACAGTAACCGCACATTTCAGAGCAGAAGCTATGAGGATTATTTTTTTATATATTAAAGTGATACAACATGCGGGGAACGGGGGGGGGGGGGGGGGGGGGGGGGGTAAAACAACAACTCCCCCACTACGGGGCTGTAGGCCACGTTGACAAGCTTATATCGCGAGCGCAGATGCATCTTTATGGGGGCTGGGATTTGTAAAGACCAGCTGATGGACAACCGTTACAAATGTCAACAACAACAAACAAACAGAAAGAAGAAGAAAAAATCATCACTCGCAAGTCTGTAAGCAACAGAACGTGTCACCTTGCGCAAGCATTTTATTATCAATCTACATCAGTTTTAAGTTTTTCGTTTTGTTTATAAACGCTCCGTCGCCACACCTGCATGCACACCAGAACCCCCCCCCCCCCCCCCCCATGCCCCTTACCGGACTTTGTCTCACCTGCATTCCTGAGCTTCTTGTTTCGGTACACGGAGAAGATGACCAAGAGATTGCCCAGGATGTCGACAACGATGGTGAAGATGAGAAAGCACCCCAAAGTTGTGGAGACCCACGGTGGGCGGTTCAGGACGGTGTCACTGGGGTGTGTCGAGGAGCTGTTCAGGTGAGACCCATTTATAACCATCTCGCTGAACTTTCCCAACTTGCCCAAATTCAAACGTGCCTCGACTCCCCGAGGTCGTCTCCTATCGCTGGGATTTCAGAGACAGCCGGTGGTGGGATACTAAAGCCTCCAGTGGCTTTCTTCTTCATCCTTTCCACGCGTGCTTATCCTCTTTTTTTCTCATTCTCCTCCTTCTTTGTCTTCCTCCCCCTTGCGTAGACTTCGCCCTGCTGCCGTGGATCAGCTCTGGTATTCTCGGTGGCACTCCTGCGCCCGTGTGCCATTCACTTTGTCGGTACGCATGTGTGACATGAAGCTGCCAAATGACCAACCTTCCCAGCATGTGATCGAGGGTCCGGAGAGGACCGCTTTTATTTTGGAGGGAGAAACACTCCCGCCTGGTGGAAGAGAGGCGCAACAGCAGCGCGATGGCTCGGGAAGCGTCCCACTTTTTTTTCTTTTTTTTTCTCCATTTACCGGATGCGTGTGTGTTCATTCATGGCTTTGTGTTCGCTCGATTTGCTCGATCTCTGCAGCCCATTCATTATAATCTGGAAGAATCATTCATGTTTTGTCTGTCTCCGGGAAAATACCACACAGCTTCCTGACGGCGCCATTGAGACAAAAGGAAACGTACATACCGGTAGTTTAACCTGCATGTATGCATGCAGGTGATTGAAGGTGATTCGGTTTGAATAATTTCCTGATTTAAATTTCCCACAACTTTGCTTTTGTCGACTTGTGTTGTTTACATACAATTTAACATATAATTGTATTACATTCTGTAGAACGGAGGCTATATTACTGGCTTCAGTGAAACCACACACTCTCCCACAAGGCAGACTTATAAGTACATACATAATAAGAACGCAGTTTAGTTTGACCATCCCTGAAAATGTATGATGGAGTTTCTATACTATAGCCATTATGCTAATGATCATGAGAAATGGGTCACCCTCCCAAACCCACCCACACACACGCGCACACAGAGACACCTATGCAGCCCATTGATGAGATGTCTCAGAAATTATAATGTTTTTTTTTTGCCATAATAAAATGTGAAAACTCGCATTAAAGGGTTTCTTTTATTCTGTTAATGTGGGGCTTTATATCCATCCATAGGTTTATACCGCAGTGCTTCTCAACCGTTCTGTCTCGTCAGTCCTTTAAATGAATCAATAATCTTGAATGACGTCGACTGCAAAGAGTTATAGGTTGTAGCTGCTCAGTCAAAAGGTCTATAAATGAAGTATTGCTGACAGTGGCGGCTGGCCAATAGAGGGCCGCGCCCCTCCTTGAGCCACAGCAAAGTCAATATTTGTGTTTTTGAAATATGGAATGTACCCAGTAATATTTGTAAAATATGATATCTGCGCAAAATATATGCTTTTCCTGCACGTCCTCTCCGCCTGTCTGCATGTCTCAGCATGGTCCACAGGAGGCGGGTCTATGAAGCAGTTTAGCCAATTGCTGATGAAAGATATAAATGAGTGACATACAATTTAGCCAATCAGCGTCCTCAAATAGATTATTGCGCGTGCTCGTCAGGAGAAGTCTCTACAGGCGAGCGCGAGCACTACTCCTCCAAAGACCCGTTTGAGAGGAGAACTGTGGCGGAGATTCTGCAGCCAAAGAGCTGATATCAGATCAGCCTGAAATTCAGTATTATATATATATATATATATAAATAACGAGTTGAAACGGTTGAATTTCCCCAAAAGGGATAAAAGAAAAAAAAGAAGCTTCTTGAAAATCACAAAAGAAAAGCAGAGAATAGAGAAAAAAAATGAATCTAATTGTGTGTAGCAATTATTTTTCGGCTTTCCTCTCCTGTTATTTGTCTCGATATACATATAAATTATTCTCTTCAAATTTTTTGCTCCAATTTACTTCCATACCTGTTTGCTCGTCTCAGTTCATGCCCTGACCAATAAGTTGTCGGTTACTATTACAAAACTTGAACAAGTCAGATGTTTTGCTTTTGTCAGTGCCATATCTCCCAGAAGTCATGACATGAAAGTAAAAAAAAAAAAAAGTATTTTTATGAGATTATAATGCTAAGCGAGTCTTGTTTAGATTTGCCTTTACGTCATCAAATCTTAAAATAAATAAATCAAACTCAACGCATGTGTACTTGCGATCATCACAATCTTGCGGCTCATTTATTCGAGGATGCTTCTGTCGCATTCATTCAGCTCTCTGTCATTCGTGCATGCTTCACTGATTTTCAAGTGCAGTGTAATTCAGTGATGAAGCCCCGACTTCATCCCTTTTCTGTGCTTCACAACGTTATTATGTAACTACTCAACAACATCCCCAAAAGTCATTAGCCGAGCTCATCCCGAGCTGCCTTCTCCTTCCTTCATCCTCGACCTCGTTGCCTCGTGTCATTTTAAGACGCAAGGAGCTCATCATTGGAAAAGATTTGTGAATTGTATTCATGCAAAAATAGGATCATCACCTCTCCGTCCATCCTTCTCACTGATTTGCGCAGCACACGCTGTGTTCTTTAGTGCATGAAAACACGCACACACAATAGTTATGATGAAAGCAGTTAGTGAGACAGTGCAGCAGACAGGACACAGTAACTGCGGACCGGGAGAGAGAAAAGGAAGGCCATTCCTTTTCAGCTACTTCATCAGAGCTGCAAATACTTAATTGTGGATCTTTATTTTACTGGAAATGTATTAAATATCATGTCTGAGATCATTAACAGGGAATTGGTAATTGCCTCAATTAAACCCAGTCTCCCCCGTTGCATTGTGGGAGTCTTCACTCACGAACACTGTGGAGACTCCTGGCACCATACGTCAAACAAACATTTACTGCGTCACTCGTTATTTATATATTTGACATTTTGTCAATGGGATAAAACCACGTTTGCACATGTGGAAACAGCAGCTCAGCTCCCGGCATGTGGGTGAGTAGTTCCCATGGCAGCAGCTGACTGATGTTTTGGGGCCAGCATTGCTAGGAAACACGCTCGTCAACTGCTGCCGACTGCACACCGAGGCCCCGGAGCCTGAGCTGTGATTCCCACTATTTCACGAGGCAGCAGAGGTCCCTGTCCTGCCCCTCAGTGGTGGAATGAATTGACTCTCACGAGAACCCTGTGATCCACAGATGTATGAATGTTATCAAAGCAAAAACTCTTTCTCTTGGTAATTACAGTAATACATTTTGACCTAATGAATAAGTGCACAAGTTAAACCAAAAAACAAGAATAAATTCAGATGCACTCTTTATTGTCCTCTAGAGGACATTTGTTTTCACAGTCTGTACTCAGAAATAAAATAAAAAAGCAAGAACATAACAAGTTGATTTCAGTGAGCCCAGGCTATATAGAGCAGCACAAAACTCCACCTAAAGCCTGTTTTGTTTTTTGGGCTGATTGGTTGTCTGTATCTGCGGCCAAAGGGGCGGAAGGTGAAGTATGGGTTGAGGGAGTATACGCTGGTGTAGAGTGATGTTCCAGCAAAAATGACTCGACTTTAAATCAAGCACGCCAAAATATTTCTTCCTGTAAATGCGTAGGCTATATATAGCTGAGGGTTCCTGTATCAACCCTGTCCACGAGTCCGATGAATTATGGAAGCGCTTTATAAATCAGTCATTTTTATTGTAGAGGAGCAAGCGGAGAACATGTAACCCATGCCCAGACAGGTAATGATCAGGCATCTGAGAGGGGGGAGAGACATATCTGCAGGGGATTCAGGACAATGCTCCGGCACCGGACGCACCTATGAACGCTTGCTTTATGCCACATTGTCATTTGCTGCTTTAGTAGAACATGAGAGGTAAAAAATGTATGAAACAGAAGGGCTATTTGTATTTTAAGCCACTTATGCTTCTTTGAATTTAAAGTGATTTGAACTGACAGTTATAAAAAAAAAAAAGGAGAAATGGAGGTCCAATCAAGCTTCTTCACTTCGTGAGCTGAATTAAAGAGACAATCGAAGAAGAGAGAGAGAGAGAGAGAGAGAGAGAGAGAGAGAGAGAGAGAGAGAGAGACGGTAGGAGGAGATGTGCGGTACATCAAACACAGACACGGGTTCAAGAGAGGCGTGATGAGTTGTTGTTTGGAAGGACGGGGGAGAAAAAAGAGAAAGGGAGTTTGTGGGGGAGGGAAAGGGCAGATGCAGCCCGTGATGAAGACAGGAGGGTGCCGAGAGGAACCCCCCACGACACACACACACACACACACACACACACACTCTTTTTTGCCACCAAAATGAAGGAGAGCAGACAGAAGTAATGTAATGAGTGTGGCCTCGACACAGCCCCGGCATGTCTCTGGTCTGCTTCACTGGCCATCACTACAACCCACAGAGAAACAAGAGTGTTTGTTTTTATCTGCAGTTTGCTTCCTCCTTCTCTCCTCCATCACCACTCGGCCGGTTGCCATGACAACAGCGGAGCTCCACCCAGGAAAGAGATGTCTATGCGAGTAGAAAGAGGATCATTGGGGTCAGCGTTATTGGACGTCAAACGTTGCTCGAGGTGTTGGCAAATCTGAAATGGCCCAAGTTGGCAAGTCTCCAAGCACAAGCCGATGCCCACCGCCTGATGATGTCTGGATGACATCATTCCTCCTCCGGGCTCTAATTCTCATGAGTGACTGGGCAGATTTCACTTCTCAGACTTTCTGTAGACATGTTTAAACAGCACGACGACTTCTTTTTAAAATCACCCTCACCGTTTCTCCCAGACACGTCTGTTTGATTGGACTTGATATTTGACGTGTTTCATGTTTGCATTTTGTCTGAGGAACCTCAACTTGCGTCTATAAACAGTCTTGTGCACACATTCTGTGCAAACAGCGAATCATAGTTTGAAGTGTGAAAAACTGATCTCGCCGTGACTGCTTTAACTTTCTGCGTGAACAAGTTTTGCAAAGTACACGAATGGCATACATTCAACAAAAAAAAAGAAAAAAAAAAGGTATATGAACCTATTTTTTTATTTGTTTAAAAAATGTGGTTGTTTGGCTTTAAAGGCAGAAGCCAGTATTATCACTAGAGGGAGCAGTGTGGGGGAAGTTTACATCATGTACTCACTGATCCATGAATCAACGTTCTAGGACTGATTTGTGTTCCTTCATCCAGCCAGAAGGATCCACTGAGTGAAATCATTTGATGAGACTCAACGCGTCTCTCACTGGCTCTCAGAGCCTCCCTGCCCTCCCTCTGCTCATATGAGTGGTGGTGTGCAGCCATCTTGTGGTTCTCACACAGTATTACAGACTCTCAGGCTCCCAAGTAAAGAGCTAACAAGCACAACCCCTGAAGCGGAACACCTCTTTTCCCCACAGTACTGCATTCAGGATTCCATAGTGTGAATAATGCATTAATGGGTATGCAAATCTTAATTTATTTAATGGAAGAACATCTGGTGCCATTTCCAGAGTTAATTGGATCCACCAAGCATGAGATTAAGCAGCACATGAATGCTCGCAGAGTGATTCGAATACCAACCGCTGCTGGAGTTTGGTGTGTCCGTTCGCAGGTTCGTTCCACATGTGAAATCCGAGCGCTGTTTCTGAAAATGCTTTTCATTCTGCAACCCCAACGAAGAAGGACTTGTCCATTCCCACGAATCGGTTTCAGTATGGGGTAAAAAACGCACAGTCACATGATCTAATCGGTCCAAAACCAAGTGTTCTGCTTTTAAAACTTAACAAGATTTGATTTGGGTTTGGTCAAAATAAAGACACCTGACCTGACCAATGTGCACTGGCGATTGTGAAAACTTAATTTGCCTCATGTCGGTCCTCATGCTGCATAGAATGCTTATTTTAATTAGGGATACCCAAATGTATGAGGAAGAGATGAGAGGATGCTTACAGTGAGCGTGTAGCTGGACCCAGGAGACCGTTCGCTTAGTTAATGCTACAGACCAGAAGGAGGGGAAACTGTTAGCTTTCTGTGATTGAGTTGTACTGTGTCTGCGTACAATTGTCCACACCTGCAAACAGTACTCTAGTACACACGAACCACACTCGAGACCACCTTTTAATCAAACTCACTGGACTTTGGAGTCACGTGTACTCGGATCTGATTCCTGATGTGAAAGCCTCCTATGCATATTTTCCAAAACTGTGAACTGTTCCTTTAAACCTGCAGGCTTGGCGATTATCAGAGACTGAGAGATTGATGACACTTTATTAAAGTCTTACCAACATGTATAACTGCAGATTAAAGGCTTATTATAAAAAGGGAGCCAGCCAGTAATCCATCAAGTCTGCTGCTGAAGCCCCCACTGGATGTGTGCAATTTGAAAATGTCCAACGTCGATGTCCCCAAGTGGCACGATCACAAAAGACAGAGCAGAACCGCTATTTTCATAATGTGATTGTTGTAGAGTCATGAGAGTACTCAGTTCATGGGAGAGATTCACACACATGCATTTGACACAAAACGACAACACAAAAGTTAATTTAAGGCATTGATGAATTCGTCGATAATTACTTCGAAACTCAACAAGTATGTCTCATTGTCGAGATTGTATTCAGTGTTTTAGTCACGTTGGTGTGAGGATTCATTAGAGAGGCTGAGGAGAGGTATGTCTTGACAATAGTCAGCCAAACACAGCAGATATGGAGCGACTCTGCGGCCATGTCTGAAGGTGAAAAGGCCACCGCTCACTGTCGAGCCCAGGAGGAAGAACAGTCGGCTCCACAGTGAGAAAAAAAAACACAGAGCTCAGACTGTGCAGTGGTGCACCGACCCTGCACAGAGTTACCAGGGTCATGTTAGTTTACCATCAGTGTGCGAGACAACCGGGGTTCTTGATACAGGCAGCCGCAGGGAGTCAAAGAAGGGGAGGCGTCAGACTGTACGATGGCCTGGAGAGTTCACCAGTTTATCACCATTAGCTACGGCTTCCCCTTAACTTCTGAAGCTTTGGCTTTGTTTAAATCAGCGCATTCAGGAAGTATTCAGTCCCCTTCAATTTATTTTTTTACGATTTGGTATATTTCAGCCTTAATGATGATGAATGACTTAATGAGTTCTTCCAGTCCCTCACTGGAAACCTAGCTCTACAGTGTGAGGCTGCGTCCACACTGCTCCACCGGTGGGATGGTGTAGGCATTTTTGACTTGACCTGGGGAAAGCACAGGTGTAAATAATGACATTAACGATGGCTGAATTACATTCAGCTGCTTTCAGAGCCATCGTTAGTGTTGTTGGTAACAGCTGTGCATACTGTGCCGGTGACGACGCTGGTTTCCTCCAGACGTCGGGCCGAACAGTTTAATCTCGGTCTCGTCAAACCAGAGAATCTTTGCCTCGAGACAGTCTCTCGCCTCTGAGCTCTGCGGCCGGCTCCGTCTCCCTCACGGTTCGGCTTCCGCTCTGACGTGCTGTGCCATCTGTGAGACCTTACACAGACAGGTCTGTGCCTCTCTAAAGCATGTCCAATCAATTGAATTGACCCCAGGTGGGCTGCAATCAGGGTGTCGAAACATCTCAAAGGTGATCAAGAGAAATGAGACGCACCTGGGCTGAACTTCAACAGGGTCAAATACTACGTTAAAGACCGATGTCTAAAATGTGTTTTTTTATTTGTCATTATGGGGCATTACGTGCAGACTGAAATAATTTAAACTGAATACTTCTGATACTTTCTGTATGCACACTATATACTCAGGATCAGCTTCCTCCAAAGCTTCACTGAAGCTTACAAACACTGAAAACCAAGACTCTTTGTGTTTAATTGCTGCAGCATTCCATTCAAATCTAAATATTCCAGATGTTCTCTGTCCTATTTTAAACACAGCCTGACATATTTGGGATATATATCTGTGAAAACGTTGGGATCTCCACAAGAATAAAAGAAAGTTTTGAGTATTGTCACAGTGTTGGCTGCATGCCATGCATTTGTAATGACTGACCCATTGGCCACTGCTTTGTTGCTCTTAAAAATGTAATTGTTACTGTATATACCACTTTTAAATATGTCATTTATCACATATATTGCATTTCATTGTTGGGCTGCAACTGCATGTTATTTCCCCCCTATATTTTTTAATATAGCACACTTTAGTCTGCCAATAATCTTCTCAAATCGTCGAATAATCATGTTGTCTTTATCAAATAAAATAAAGTGACCTGCTAAACAGTTGAGTTTTTGCACAAACAAAACTAGCAACGAGTACATGATTACTACTGGGCTCTATTCGTGAATTCAGTTTGGAAATAATTGCACACAGACAGCCGAGGTATTTTTTAGGAATAATTTATTGCCGGTAGGAAAGCGTGAGCTTGTGGCAGTATTCAATAAAAACCTTAACAAGACCATAGCATTGCTCACACACACACAGACACCTGAAAAAGTCACGTGTCCATGGATAACTCTGCACTATAAATATATTGGGTCCCATTTTCTTGGTGGAAAAATAAAGAGGTTCCAAAGTCAAAATTTACAAACAAATAAAAACAAGAATATGCAGTCGTTCATTGAAGACCCTTTTTGAAATGAGCAGGAGACAATACACTTTACGAGTACACTGTGTTTGGAAAAGCCACGCTCTTTTCTTCTTTCTTTTTTAACGTTTCCTCTTTTTGTTTTGTGAATGTAAGCACAGTAAGGCTGATAATGTCACACCATTTAACTCTTTTTTTTTTTTGTTGTTGAAAATAAAAGCATAGAATATCTACAAAACCTAGTCAACTTTGAAATCAAAACTGTACATTTAAATTTACATTGAAAATGAGGACTTGTATAAAAACATTTTGCTTGGTTGTATTTATAGAAACGGATATTCTTTTCTTTTTTTTTTCTCATGATGCTTTTCTTGTTTTACATTGAAATGTTGACCCTTCAGACAATCCACTTCCTGTGTATGATGACAGTTACTTAAAGCAATGGCCCTGCCAACTCAAAGGGGCAGGAGTTGGACTGAGCAGATGTTAAGATGCTACAGAGTGTCTCCTATAGCTTCATGAGATCTTCTCAGCCGATCGGCCTTCACAACCAGTCTCAACAACCCCTGTGTTTGGACTCAATTAATCGTGTGTGTGTCAATGTGTGTGTGTGTGTTTAGTGAGGGTGGTGTGTGTGTGAGGGGTAAGATGTGGCTGTGGGGTTCAGGCACTTTTGTTTGGATCCAGTGTCAGACTTCAGTGTGCTGTTGGGAGTCGAGCGCCGGGATGACCAGCCGCTCGAAGTGGCCCTCGTCGCCGCTCTCGTAGTCGCTTATCATCACCTCGGACTCCTCGCAGCACGCGGACATGTCCGAGCAGGACGCTGTGGACGTGTACAGAGACATGGACATGTTGTCCAGAGCTGAGGAGTCAAAGTCCCGACTACAACCTAAAGGGTAGCCCCCTCTGTAGCCACCGGCGCCCATGGTGGAAGCTGGGGTGGTGGCGCCTGAGGTGGAAGTACCACCGTGGCCCTCGGTGTCGGCCCCGTCGCTTGAGTAGGAGTGCTGTGGCAGGTACTGGTTAAGGCTGTAGAGCTGCGGCAGGGCCGGGCGCTGGCGGATCCCGGCCGGGCTACTCGGACCACTCGCAGAGTGGTCAAAATCTCTGCCCATGGGCCGCAGCGTGTCGCCGTACTCCGGCAAAGGTGGGGGCGGCAGGTCGTCGTTTGCATGGAAGTCCTCCGGCGGCGGAGGGAAGTCGCTCTCAATGTCGAAGCCGCCGGGATAGTAGTCGGTGTCGATGGCACTCGGGTCACTGTACAGAGGGGCGGGCGACTCCACAACCTCATACTGTGGAAACTCCTGGATTCCAGGAAGTTGAACACTTGGCATCCAATCAGATGTGTCCCAGTGATATCCTGTTTGATAAGGAAAAGCCCAAACACACCCATTAGTATTCTGCACCAAAGCTCACATACAGTTAATCACATTCACCGTATGACAACATGTTAATGTTAAATACCCACACCATGCAACAACAACACGTCACACCGACACAGTGAGCTGTTCATTAATAAACACTTGACTTGACACCACTTTGTGAGAGCAACTTTTTAAACACACTGCAGACACATTCACATATTTAAAGACACAGTGGAATAAAAAAAGAATTCATCAAGATCTGTTCCTGTCTATCTGTACAATTTGTACTGTTATCTCTTGTATGCCAAAATATGTGCAAACAAAACTTTAGTTTTGAATATTTTTTATAGAAAATCCCTTTTTTTTTTCTTCCTCAAAATGTTAAAAAGTCATTCTATTTTTAAAAAATGTCACTTTTGTGTGATGTAACTTTCAAGATAACGAAAGCACTTAAACATAAAGTTAGTTATAGTTACTGAGCAAAACCTTTGATCATATAATGCTCGGATTCAAGTTTCCTTTAATGTTACCACGGCATCGAAACCATGCACGGGATAAATACTTAATAAATAATCCTACGGAGCTCAGTGTCGGAGCAGGTTTAACCCCCTCCTCATTAAGCTGCGGGGTTAGTGGTGGTTAACATTTAGAGGGCGGGATCGTGGGGGGGGGGGGCACACCAATGCACATCAGGCAAACAAAGATGTAAAAAGTCACCTCTTGGGTTGTTGAGATCATGAGCCAAAAAAGACTCTTTATATGAGGCGAGAAAGGAGGAGAAAGAGAGAAAGAAGTCACATTAAAACCTGAGAAGAAAGCACAATGGGCTAAGAACACGGATGAAAGGAGGGCAATGGAACACTGACAGACGTACCAATGATGAAGAGAGTGACGGGTTCATTAATGGACAACAGCTCTGCCATTCTCTTAAACCGACTCCTCGAGGTGTGTAATCAGAAAGTTGGCAAAGATCAATACTGTGACTTGAAGGCAAAAAACGTCTATTTGCATATCTCTTTAATTAGCAGCCGGATCTTAAAAAGTAGCGCCCACGTCAGGGCTGGATGAGGTTCGTCAGTGTATGATAATGGCAGCTCTATGAAACCTGCACTTCACATCCCAACACCGAGGACACAACTACTGGCAGATGGAAGCAATGAAAGAGTACCTTCTCCTTCCGCCGTGTCAACAGCAGAGTTGACACGGTGGATTACAGTCACGATGGAGGCTTGTGAGAGGCGGCAGGGGGAAGAGCGGGTGGAAGAGATTCAGTACGAATGCCGTAATATCATAAAAAGGAACAAAAAAAAACAAAACAATGGAGTGCATGGTGGTGGGAGTGATGGCAACACAAGCGACACTTCCCAAAAGAACGTCGTTGCTGGACAGTGCTTTTTCTGTTAACACTGAATGTTGGGGGGGGGGGGGGGGGGTTCATGGCTGGGCACAAGACGATGGCTGAAGGCGACACAGTGGGCGGGGGGGGGGGGGGGGGGGGTCTGGTCTTGTTTGTGCAAGATAACACACAACAACAACAACATACTGAGATGCTACGGGGTGCCATTGACAGTACAGATGGAAGAATCTGTGAAATTCTCCGGGGGATAAAAAAAAACACATTTCCAACCCTAACACAGAGAAAAGCCTCCGCGTGTTCAGAAAAGCAAACTGAGGAAATGAGGAAACAGAAATGGCTTGTTCGGGAATGAATCAATTTCCAATTGAGGATAGAGAGGGAAGGGTTTGATGACTTATGAGCAGCACAGTCCTCATCATGATAGCCCAGTGATGACTGAAGGGTAATAAGTGAGATACGAAGAGGAAATAACAGGAGAACATAACGTGTGTGTACCCTTGTGATGTGTTCCTTGGTGTTCGCTTTGAGCGTCTGTTTGTAGCTACATGTTGAAAAAAAGGAGAGACAAACAAAAAGAGAAGAAATGGCATGCTTGTAAATAAAAAAGAAGAAAGAAAATGCAGACGTCTGTCAAAGTCAAAGACCTTGTGAGTGATTTTCAAACGTAACATAAGTGCTTTCTGAGTAAGTCATCAAACTCCCTTTGAACACCGGTAAACTGAGAGTCGGGAGATTAGAAAACAGGGTCAGAATGTGTGTATATATATATATACTACATATATATATATATATATATAGAATCTCGGGAGAACTCCACAGTACAAGTTGTTGTGATTGCTTACGTCTGTACCGGTTGTGATTGAGGACTTACAGGCTGGACCTCCCTAATTAAAACCTTGTTCTGGATCTGTGGACTGATTTGATCCATATGGGAGCTGAAGCCCCGCAGCAAAAAGAAAAGAGAAGAGAACACGTGACCCCAGAGCCGCCATTTGGGCCGAAAAGAGACAGAGTGAGCATCGAAATCAACACGGCGCCGCGAGACAAAGGGAACTGTTGCGAAACCCTGCAGGCTCATCAGACAAAAGGGGGAAATAAAGTCATCACAAGTGCAAAATGGCATCTCATACATGTACGGGTTATAAAATATGGCATTTTTCAAACTGTTCTGTCTTGTTAGTTCGACACATTTAACATGGTGGATGGCAACATACCGTTGTCATCGCAGGACTCTGACTGGAAGGAGCTGAGGGACTGGACCTCAGACATGCTGCCCCTGGTGTTGTAGGGGTGACAGGCGCTGTCCTCCACAGGCTTCTTGGTCAGACACGGATCCAAGTCCACCACTTTAGCTGGAAGAGGAAGCACAATTTGTTAAAAGCAGCTTTTGAACAGACAAAACAACAACACCAACTTTATGTTGGATGTTGCTGCTTTTGATTTGATAGTTTTCTACATTTAAATCGACGAAAACCAGCACGAAACGTATCTATTTCTGGTGTCAATGTGTACAGAAATATGGCAAATATATGCAAAATCAAATAAAATACTGGAAGGGCACTTGGAGAGCGCTAAGGCCGTTTTCCGTAAGTGAAACATCGCGCTTATATCCGCCCCCTGATTTATTACTTTTTATAAAAAGCGGGACGGTAGTCTTTCCGTAATCCTGCGGACAAAAAACAAACAGCACCGAAGACACAGCGTCCTTGGAGGAGGTAATGATAAAATGTTCCATGAACTCTTATTATCGTGCATCGAAACAGAATTTGATAGCAAGTTTCCTGGCAAGAACTGCATAATTTGGTACAAATGTTGGAGAAAATGGAGAAAAACGTAAAGCCAAACGAGTAATTAACTGAAATAATTGAACTAGAAGTGCACCGTTGCCTTTACGTTTTGCTATTATTACTAATAAATGACATCATCCTTTCCAGGAAACGTCCAAGAACATTATTAGGTAATTATGGACCCATCAAGTTGCATTACCCAGAATTTCACTCAGTGAAGTCTTGATCATTGTTGAATAAATGTCATAACCGTGGTCAGCTGAAAGCTGAAAGCAACGCGGGCCTCAGCACCGCTACGTAACGCTGTCGAGAACTTACCATCATAATCGTAGTCCCAGTTTGGCTTCTGGATGGAGTCACTGTCGGAGATGGAGTTGGAGGGAGGGGGAGGGGGGAGGTTGGGCGCCACACTGCACACGGCCACGGTCTTGCGGTGTCCGTGCACGGAGTCCGGGTTGAAGGTGCTGAACTCCGGGTGCTCGGGGATGGCCGAGCCCTCGAACGAGTTCCTGTCCAGGTTGTTCCTCGAGTCGCTCGGGATGCTGGGAGTGTAGGAGATGGGCCTCACGGGGACCTGAGGCGGGATGTCGGAGTAGATGTTCTTGTTGAGCTTGGCGTCAAAGTAAGGTCTCTGGAGGAAGGAGTGAGGCACGCTCGAGCCTCCGAGACGTTTGTCGTCGTTGCCGCTCTTCGACTTTCTGCGACAAGCCTTCTTGCGGATGATGATGAAGAGGAGGACCAGGATGAAGATGCTGGACACGAAGACCACGATGCCGATCACCTCCTCCAGGCCGATGTTCCAGGAGGTGGAGACGAACTCATTGCGGACCTCGGCGCGGAGTTCACACACCTGCCCGCTGAAACCCAGCGAGCAGTTGCAGTTGTAGGAGCCGTATGTGTTCTGGCACTGGCCGCCGTTGGCGCAGGGGCTCTTGATGCACTCGTCGACATCGTTCAGGCACCTGGACAGCACATCGGAATTCAGTGATTCAGTGTAATCAACTGCTGATGCAAAATATCAGACTCTAGCTGGAGATATTTCAACACGTAAGATGGACACACCTGTCTCCCTGGAAGCCTGGTTCACACTCACACACTGGACCATCCAGACTGTCGATACATTTCCCGCTGTTTTGACACGGGTTGTCTCTGCAGTACGGCCCCAACTGGCACCTGAATTCAAAACAAGTTTGCTTAAGAAACCTCAAAAAACATATGAAGGCTCCTTCGCTTCTAAAGTAATGGATACGACAATGAGGGGTATAAAAATGTTTGCCGTTGTCGAGCTTTGTACCCTACTCATCATCATTCCATGCCAAATCGTTCTTCCCATATGGCACCAATGATGCATGCTTGTGTAAACTAAAGCCCAAACAGAAGAAGGCGGTCCTACCTTTGTCCTGAGTACTGCCCTCTGCACTGGCAGTAGAAGTCGTCGGTGCGAGGAACACAGGTGCCCCCGTACAGGCAGGGGTTGGAGGCACAGGGGCTTATGCCAATCTCACAGTGGGTGCCCATGAAAGAGGCTGGACACTTACAGAAGTAGCCTGCGGAATTCATGTAAAAAAAAAAAAAAAAATAACCTCATGAAGACGATGACATTATTAAACTGCTGTTGATTCTCAAACCAGTTTGGAGAGAATCACTGGGGGTGAGTTGTCTCATAATAAAACAGGTAAAGGTCAGCCATGCATAAAGGCTGAGGGGCGGGGGGGGGGGGGGGGGGGGAATACAAAATGAGCACTTTACTTTAATGGCTCACTTGTTCAACTCTGCATAATTACAATGGGTGTGCTTACTACACTGTCTGGAGTTCTTTCTTTAATTTGAGCTGATGTTACTGAAATTCGACACGTCTTGCAAAAAAAACCCACCTTCCAGGGACGGTGAGGGATTGTGCCCCCTGAACCGCTGGCAGGTTTTCAATGTGAAACGGATGCAGAAGTGTCGAGTTTGCATTAACAGCAAACGGCACAAGCAGGAACACGTCAGAAAACAAGGAGAGGTCTCGCAAAACTATGATAAAAGACTTCGGCCTCTCATAGCCTCTCTTGAATAATTAAACAGTTATCAATAAATAATCAATTCTTCAGTTGCTACACCTGTTTGCAAGTGGCAGACAGGAAGCTATGAAATACATAATCAGCTTAGCAGTAAGGGCACAATTTAAACTTCTCGTAAGCTAAGAACATGTACAGGTACTCGGGTAGTACGTCACACAAAGAAAGGAAACTTGAAATGTATTTAACAAAAGCAACTCCAGTGCAAATCTGATTCAAATGAGACGAGCAGGACATTACACACCTCCATTAGGCAGCGAGGTGCAGCTCCCTCCGTTGGTGCAGGGGTTGCTGGAACAGGTCTCAACGAGTGCGAGTGCGCAGCCTGGGCTCACGTCCACCACGTCCTCCAGCACGGCGTGGGCCCGGCTGGCTTTGGTGTTGAGGGGCAGCTCCTGGCCGTTCAGGGCGATGGCCTCCAGGCAGCCGCGGAGCCCGTTGGTGACGGGCAGGCTGCGCCCGTGGCGGGCCGCGGCGAGCTGGCGGACGAGACCGCCGAAGTAAATGGTGTTGTCGAGGTTGAGGGTCCGCAGGGTGCCCGGCGCCGTGCCCGAGGCGGCGTGCACCCGGTCCAGCACGAGCTTGGCGTAGTTGCCGTCCACCTCCAGTGTGAGCGCGTGCCACTCCCCGTCGTTGACCTGAGCGCTGTGCACCGACACGAGGCCGGGGCCGCTGCCGCAGTCGAACTTGTACTGCAGGCGGCCGTTCACGATCTAGCAAGAGCCACGAAATGAGTTCGAACATGATAAAGATCCGCGTGTACCAGACTCGGGGAGCTTACTCATCCCATCTTTGTTTCAACCTTTTTTCGATTTCGCTCCACAAGATTAAAACTTGGGAAGAAAAAAACGTGATCAAATCACCAAGCCCGGTATAAATCGATGTGTGACACTGTCATTAATCACTCCCTATCAGAAAGCACAATGTGCGTCAATGCATTGCCATGCCATGACTCCAGCTTATCTGAATGACCAGCTACACTCGCTTTGCAGGAAAACATCTTCATACAACAGTCTAACTTCTGTTCATGCCTCGAAATAACACAAGCGGCAGTTAAAAGCCTTTAAACAACAAGTCCCTCTTAGCCAGCCAGGTCTGCCATGCAGACTGCTGTACCAGACAGACCCTGAAAGGAATGTGTGGAGAACTGCATTCTGTTTCCCTCCCAGTACTGAAATAGCTCTTGTGTGTGTGCGACTTTTTGTTTCTTCAACCCACCACTACATTCCCATCGTCCCTCATGTGAAAGGGGCTTTTAAAATGCCTTTTTGAACCCTTCAGCGCAGTTGATTGGCACACATGGCTGGGTGGTCTCGTGGGAGTGCGGGTCAATTTTTGTGTTTATTAAGCCCTTCTGATATGGAAATGCCGGGCTTTAATACAGAGACAAGCTCAGAAATGCAGACGGACAGTCAGTCTAGACTTAATTATGATAAGCGAGGTTGTCATTTCAGTTTGAAAGACGCCGAAGGAATAAATGGCTGAGTAATGAGGCTGGACAAACACGTTTACACACACACACACACACACACACACACACCTCAAGGATGCTGTAGTCGGTTCCTTTGGCATACATGACGGTGGCGTGGCTGGAGAAGGTCCTCAGCCGCAGAGACAGCTTCATCAACTCCTTGTTCTCATTCTCCATCAGACGGTATTTCACATAGCCGCTGCCGCTGAACGTCAGCGAGTGGCCGTCTGACATGAAGCAACAGACGTGTGTCAAGAAGAGGTGGGACAAACACGCACCATAGATCACAAGTGGATGAAGCTGGAGACGGGTGAAGGACGAAAAACATCTGGGGGACAATGATCAAGAGGTGGGTTGTCTTACCGGAGCATTTTCCCTTTTTGAGCTCTGGACACACACAGCTGTACGCGGTATCTCTGGGATCTGCCACACACTCCATACCCTCAGGACAGGGGCTGTTCTCGCACAGGTTGTTCACCACGGGACATCTGCCACCTAAATGCCAACACACTTCCTCTCAGACTGGGCGATTCTAACAGACGGTAAATGTGAATCTGAGTGTACGCGGTGCAGTCGGCGTACCGTCGCACTGGCAGGTGGCGTCCCTCAGGTGTCGCGGGGTGACGAAGCTGAGGCGAGCCGTGCTGTAGGTGGACACGGCGGTCTTGTCCAGCGAGATGACCTCATCGCAGAAGCTTAAGGGGCAGTCCAGACCGGCACACAGCTTCTGCACCACCCGCGCGATGCGAACCCCCGTCATCTCCTCGATCACAGCTGCCGAGGAGTTCAACTTGTGGAAGACGACCTGAAGGACAATTGAGACATGAACATCATGCTTTTCTCTTTCTTTATCTTTGGGTTTTGGACTGTTGGTCGGACAAAATAAGTGATTTGAAGACGTCACCGTGGGCATCTTTCTTAAATGTCTTTATGGACTAAATAATGAACAGATCAATGATAGTTAGTTGCAGCCCAAAGACAAAACAACAGTTTGGCACCATCAGCTGGAAAATGTAATCATGGCAGCTCTTACCTCCTGAGATTGGTATGGACTGCCAGATCTCTCCAGAGCCAGCAGCACATCCAGATCTCCCTGCTCTGTAGGCTGCAGGCTCACGAGCTGGACTTCACTCCTCCTGACGCCAGCGATGTTTCTCAGCGCCCGCTGGAAGTTGCGCCAATAGTCCCCAATAAACTCTTCGGGGGCGATATTCGCAAAGCGCACCGCAATAGAGTTGTCCAGCGCCTGGCGAGTCGCCTGCCTCACGTGCACGGTGACGTCGGCCGCCGCGGTGAAGCGCCCGTCGGTCACCGTCACGTTGAGAGGGTAGTGGCCCACGTCGAGAGGCCGCAGGGCGACCACCTTTCCGTCGGAGGCGGAAACCGAGAACAGGGCGCCGCTGTCGTCGGAGGCCGCGGGGGACGGCGGGCCGAGGCTGTAAGCGAGCGTGTCGTAAATGTCTTGGTCGGTGGCGTGGATCTTGCCCAGGACTCCTCCGGGGTATTCGTCGCCAGCGGTGGTCACGAAGATGTCAAGCGGGAGTACGGCGGGAGGGTAGATGCTCTCCTCGATTATGCGCACGCTGATGAAGGCGGCGGAAAAGAGCTGAGGCTTGCCACTGTCCGACACCTGAACAACGAGAAAGGAGACACATGTATGAGGAAATATTGGGCACTGGAAGCTCTATTTTTCCAACAGCAGAGGGCAGTCAAGCGCTTTCACTGATCTCCCCAAGTTGGCGGCATCTACACACTGAAGGTGCACTGGATGTTGAAGCCAACAATACCTCTGAAGATCGTGCATTTTAACAGTCACACTTTCACACGGATGGTCATCAGTTCTGCACGAAGACTATTACTCAAATCTGAGTGTGCATCTCGCTTAACAAGACATCACACTTACATTTCAAATCCCATCTGCCCACTCGCTTTTTTCTCCCCTGTTCTTTCCTCTAAGGTGACACATCAACACCCGGCAGCGCGCGTGATCATGCAAACCTAAATGTCTGTGATTTACAATTCTCCTGTGAGATGCACTCTGATGCAGCAGCTTTACTGCATGCCTGCTTTAAATTCAGCATCTTACACACAGCGGCTTTTTCGTGGTGAAAAGCATTATTTTGAACATATTTAAAAGGTTCAAGATGGAGAGATGAACATTGGCTAATTGGGCGGGGGGGGTGCAGGAGATAGCAATGAGTGAGCATGACAGAGAAAAAGTACAGAAAGGGAAAAGAGGGAAGACAAATAGATCAGGCTGCTGTGGCTTGACGGTTAAATCAATACAACCTCTCAACTGTGGTTTCTCCTCTGTGCTGTGACTCACCTGTGCTTGAAGTAGGTAGTGTTCTTTACTTTTCCTATCCAGCGCCCCCGCGGCCACTAGAGCTCCCTGCTGATCGATGTGGAACGCGTCGCCCTCGTTCCCGTCCACGACGGCGAAGGTGAAAGGTGGGCCGTTGTGGGAAGCGTCCCGGTCGGTGACGGTGAGTTGAAGAACACTTGTGCCCTTTGGTCGGTTCTCCTGTGGGATACAAGAGGGGAAATGTGTAACGCTCGCGATGAGAGGTGGAGGTGGTTCACCTGGCGTCTCTTCAGCTCTATAATGTTTGACAGTGTCATGTTTTTCAGGAGTTGGGATATACACCCAGAGAACACCGCTGATGTGAGAGAAAACGTTCCGGTGACTGCCTGAAACTGTATTTTAGACGTCATTTGATCCATTGCTGATATAAAAAAACTGATTATAGCCACTTTAAAGTCTTCCGTTATGAACTCGGTGCTGGGACTTGTCAGTTGTGCTTGTCCAACAGCCGGTCCACGATGTTGTGGCAAGGCTTCTGATGAGTCCCGGTGAAAGGAACCATGTTCGTTTTACAATTAAGGCTTTGCCTGAAGTGTCTGTTGGCTCGTCCTCACTCAAAACTCACTTTCACAAGTGTTAAAGAAACTACTCTGGATATTCCTGGTGGTGTATCGTGTGTGCGTGTGCCCCGTGTTTCTTTCTTGTTCTGCTTTAGTGTGATTTTGTGCTTCACTTTGATCGAGGATCCATAGTTAGTCAAAATAAAGCCAGTCAGAGACAAAACAATGTTCAATTCTGAAGTGCTTTTTTTTTTTTTTTACAGTTTTCTAAACAGACATGAAAATTGGAAACGAATCATCTTACATCCTACCTTTTGGAATCATGATTTTTTTTTGATCTCCCAAAATGGAACAGAGATGCACCTCTGTTCCTTCTTCTCACTCTCACACGTCTTCCATTTACACCAGTCAATCATCAGCTCAGTATCCTCTCTGCATCACTCCTGCCTTTCAGCCTTTCCTTTCCATCCCTTATCTGAATTCTTATACTTAGGATGCAGCCTCTGTCTTTTTGCACCTCCCCCCTCTCTTTATTCCTTTCCATCTGCCTCGTTCTCATGCTCTCCGTCTCTAATCAGCCGCACACACTGACCCCTCTCCTCCCTCTCTCACCTGGATGATGAGGCTGTAGTTGGCCTGGGAGAAAAGCGGCGGGTTGTCATTGACGTCCGAGATGTCTATGTTGATCACGGCGCTGCTGGAAAGAGGGGGCGACCCGTTGTCTGAGGCCACCACCATCAGAGTGTACCCTGAAGTCTGGGAAAGGGAGGGAAAGAGTAAGCATTCGAAGGCAACGCTGCTTTTGAAAGCAATAATGTGGCTGAGGTCAGTAAACAAGCGTCCCTATTTGGCCTGACGTGACTCTTATTGGATTCTGCATAAAGTGCAATTAGTCCCTCAGTGGATTAAACTTGATGTGTACAGTCAGCATTGTATCTGCTGTTTCTCTTACTCGCTCTCTGTCCAGCTGGCGGGCAACTTTAAGCTCTCCTCTGACCGGATCGATGGTGAAGGGGCTGCCTTGGTTGCCGTCCACGATGGAGTAGCGCACGTGATCGAAGGAAGGCCCGTCGAGGTCCTCCGCCACCACCTTTTGGATCAATCAAACAATCGCAACAACGATCAATCAAACAATCCTTGAATGTGGCTTTCCAGGACAATTGAACGCCCTTGCTTGTTATGTCAACAATTTTATAGACAAAATGACTCATCTTTTATCGACCGTCCGATTAACCGATGATGCAAATGATCATTAGTGGCAGCCCTACCATTACAGCATCATACAGATGCATACATTTGTTTTTCTCTCCTGTGCACCCTTCTCCGAAACACACACAGTTACACACACACACACACACACACACACACAGTCTTAAAACCCTCCCAGGGTCACATATTGATAGGCATCCCCAGGGAAATGAACAGAGAGTGAGGAAGTGTGAGACAATGGCAGTTATTAAAATCAAATTTTGTGATAGATCATTTATAACCAGGTACATTAGACACACAGATAAATGGCCATACACAGAGGCCTTCTATGAGGAGGGACGAGAGAGTAGACAGAAATGGATGGAGGGAACATTTAACATGCAGAAGGTAGAGAATGCCTTATCTCGGAGAGAGGCTTAATGGGTCGAATGCCTTTCAATTAAACCGTTTGAGCATGTGTGTCAGATAATGCACGAGAACAGGGGTGCAGCGAGCATGAAGAACATTGGTCCTGATTTAGCTGTGCCACCAGATGGTGACTTGCCACACGTGCAGATATGTGATCGTGTATGCAGTGAGTAATGGGCAGAGAGGAGCGAGGCTGTGAGGGAATAAATTAAAGACGATGAGTGAGAAGGTGAGCAGTCTGGCAGATCTAGCCGGAGGAAAGTTAAGCGAGAGAGAGAGATACAAATGCTTTAATTAAGGGTCACTGCCCTTGCAACCAGTGTCTATTGTACGAGTAGTGTATTCCTACCGCCATCACAGTCTTTCCCAGCTCCGTGTCCTCGCTGACGACGGCCGTGTAGACGTCCTGGCTGAAGACAGGTCTGTTGTCGTTGACGTCAGTCAGGTTGACGTTCACGGTGGCCATGTCACTGAGCGGCGGTGAGCCTCCATCTGTGGCCTCTACGGTGATGTAGTATTCGTGGGAGACCTCGTAGTCCAACGGCTCAATCACAAAGATGTCACCTGGAGACGGCAAAGAGACAGCAGGACGTCAAGAGAGGGGACGGAGAGCTGGTGCCACGTCATGAACTCACACTACCAATTATTATCTAAAAGGGTAAAAAGAACACCTATGATACCACAACACACATTGTGCTTCTTTAGTCGTATGTGTTGTATTTGAAGCTGTTTTTTTGCAACGGGATAACCTACTAGTGAGTCATTCCTTCCCCAAGGCAATGTAGCATGATGCCATGATAATGTTAAGACAGGAATGCAGACTGTGTAGACTCCACAACAATTACATGGCCTGGGCAATGAAGCTCCTGATGTTTAACTCCCCGTGCCCCGAGGACGTCTCGGTGGAAACAAAAAATAATCAGCATTGTTGTGTCTCCTTGAAGCCAAAACAAACTGATAAACATATGTCCTTCCTGGCAAAAATCTTTAAAAAAATGAATTATTCAAAAACATTTTAGTTGACATCAATGTTTGCTTTGATGGCAGTCTGCAAAAGCTACCTTTAATCCCTGTGGTCACAGTGGAAATGTAACTTAATTTAGTAATAATTAGTAGTTTTGGAAGGATTGGAAGTAACACTTAAGTATTTGTTACACCACCAATAAGGAGAAAGCTAAGAGCACAGTCAAAGCTGAGCTAAAAGCCATGTATGAAATGCTCCCACGTACCGGTGTGTGGGTCCACGCTGAACATGCCGTGCTCGTTCCCACTGATGATGCCGTACGAGATCGCTCCGTTCGCCTCCGTGTCCCGGCTGGCCGCCTGCACCCTGAGCAGCTGTGAGCCCGCCGCCACGTCCTCCGGCACGGTGGCGGTGTATTCGCGGTGCTCGAACACCGGCGGGTTGTCGTTGATGTCCAGGACGGAGATCACCACCTGGCACAGCGAGGAGAGGCGCGGGGAGCCCCGGTCACTGGCGCGGGCCTTCAGCTGGTACGTCGACTGCACCTCGCGGTCCAGGGCGCGTTCCAGGCTCACTACGCCGCTGTGCTCGTCGATGGAGAAAAATCCATCAGCAGAATTGACCAACGAGTAGAGGATGTCGCTGTTAACACCTGGCATGACAGAAAAGGTAAGACAAAGTTCGGGTTTGTTTTGCAGTCTTTACATCATCATTCCCGTCTGTTAAGATGTGATACCTCTCAGTTTACAACCTGTCCCTGTACCCACATCTCAGCAATTTACCTGCTGAGTGAAATGTTATCTTCACACCATGAGATAAATAGCCACATCAACAGAAATACTCCTTTAAGTACAGGGCGTAACAAGCATATCGATTTGTATATTGATGTATTGATTCGTGAATGATTCAAATCGCCGCCCTCTCCTCTCATTCTGACACATCCATCTTTCATACAGCCTCTGATAAACAGGAGCTGTAAACGCCTTAATCCATGCCATCCTCATAACTCATGTCCTCCCACTAGCAGCACGCTCGCAGCAACAAGACTGAGACGGATCACGATAATAATCATAATGCCTTTCTGCAGGTGGCCCCCATTTGGAATACGCTATTATATTTCAATCTATCAGGTAAGTGCCCCCCCCCCCCCCCCCCCGTCCTCCGTGGATCTCATTATGATGCTGGAGAGTCCACCACGGGGAGCCCTGCTTATATAGTTTCCCATCACTTTTATCTGGTGTGATCATCCTTGAGACAGTTGCTTAATGGTAGTTAAGTGAATTGTGCCGACTCTCTATTGGCTAAATTGCCTGATGCAGGTAAGTCTATGGGTGTTTGCTCATCTCAGTCCCACGGCTGGAAAGTTTGTATCAAAGTCCACGAACAAATACGTAAGTGATTCAACCAGAAAATCATATTGTTTCTTCGTGTTGTGACAGAATATGTACCCATATACGCACAAGATTCCGATACCGTCGTGGTATAGATGACTCTCTGTGTCGTCTATAACACGGGTTCTCAACATTTCACAACTTAAGGTCAACTTCTGATTGATATAAATATCCCAAGGACCATCTTCCCAAATAAATGACAAAAACAAAAAAAAGGAAGCAAAAAACCTTGGCTGTAAATATGAGTTATGCTTCTGTCAGCTGTAATGGCAAAAAATAAATATTCTGCTAACCCTCAGCTATCACACTGCCTGCCATTGTGAATCCACATTCAATGCATTCTGGGTAATATTTCGTGATTGGTGTGGCGATATTTAAACGTAACTGGTCATCGTTTCCGCACTCGTGTGAATTCTTGAGCACATTAAAAAATATCTAGCGTTTCAAATTACCCAAACATTCCATTTAGGGTTCGGGCAGATGGCACTCTGAGTCCCACCAGTGGGCCCAATTTACAGAACATTTTAAATCCGTTTCAGACAGGATGTATCGATACACTATCGTCAAACAAAATGATCGCGATAGTAAGCTATATTGATATTTTTGCACAGCCCTAATTAGTTAACGATACAATTCTCCCAATTCATTGTCGATGGAGCAGTTCCACAATAGTTTTGGGAGAATTGTTCGTGTTGTGTCTTACGCCGTAGGAATAGCATGTATGCATTTTGAAAATGGGTGCAGTTCCCCTTTAAAGACAATGTTGTACAGCAAAGTATTAATGTAAATCTCTGTAATATTGTCAAACGGCAATTATTCTAAATTCACACTGATCTGAAAAGCAACAACAACAGATTTCATTTTGAGGACAGCTGGCACTTTAAGGCATCTTTCTCTACACTATTGGAGGCGAGATTGTCAAGAACATGTATGAATGTGGTGCAGCACCACGGTGGCAAAGCACAGCATTTTCAAATTCCTCCAGAATGAGGGATTGAAAGAAGAAAATAACAACGGCGAGGCAGTGCAGAGAGACACAGAGTGATAAAAGGATAAGGACAAATCATAGACGGAATGTGTACTCTCGTCATAACTGTAGTTTGTCAGATCACGGCCACCAGTCTGGATCTGTTTGTCAGTCTGGTTCTGAACTGTTAAGTGCTGCCCTTCCAGCGATTCTAACAGCAGGCTGAACTGAGGAGCAGCAATGTTGTTAAGTAGCAGACCGCCTTCCAGCCAAATGGGCAGGTGGATCTTTGAGGCAGTGGCACACAGCAGCCAGAGCCAAGAATGAATCCTGGCAGAGCTATGCACAGTCAAAAATCTCTATTCTCTTCGGAGGAGGCTTCACATTTTGACGTTTGCCTGCTAAGACAGTTGACTGAAGCCTGAGTGAACTGGGTCAAAGCTAAACACCAAATTCTTCTTGTACACTCTACTTAATGCTTGGGACTTGCCAGCTGCGCTTTAAGTTAGAACCTAAATAGAAAAAATAGTAGACAGGCACACACACACACACACACACACAAAAATCTCAATGTGTGTGATACCCACATGTGAGGGAAATACTAATCAAATCCCGCTCTGCTTTCACTCAGTGTAACTCTAAATAATTTTTGCCCCTGGCTAAACCTTTTTTTCTCCACCCCTCCTTCAAATACCCTTATCCTTGATATCCAAAATGTGAGCAAATGTTGTGCCAGTTAAGCCTCAGGGAAGACATGTCTTAATACCGGCGCTTTCCATTCACTATTTAAGGTTCCTCTCTGAGGGATCCAATTCTAGCTCTGTTTCGTCCTGTCAAGCTGTCAGTCCACCCAAAACGAGGGGACTGAAAAAAAAGGGGGAAATAGAAAGTGAAGGCGTCGAATGGCTTGTGTTCCACTAAACTAAAGGAGTAATCTGGAACGGCAGGTCCAATGGTTTCCTGGATAAAGTCTCGAGGAGCTTGAAATGACTGTTTAACTGCGTGGCGTGAGTTCTCAGTCTTAACCACACGCGAGCCTCTCGGTGGTCGGCAATGCTTGCTGAAAGGTGAAGAAGCCGCAGATAAATATGTGGCCCCGTGGCTTTGCAGCAGGCAAATGGAAAATTACAATCAGCCCTTTTTGAGAATTCAGCTTCAGAGAGAGAAATTGCATTAGAGTGTAATGGAGCTTTTAATTTGAGGGGTTGATCATTCATGAAATTCCACTTTTGTTATCCTTCCCTCTCGCCATTTAGTGTAATGACGTCGCATAAAGGAAAGATAATAACCCGTGCATCGCGAGTCAGCATTTGGCCAAGATGCATATGCATGCTGTATACTATGATGCTAAACCCCCTTTTAAAAGGTATTTGAATCAAAGGTGCTTTTTGTTTTTTATTCTGATCTTGAGTAATGCCTTTGATTTGTATTTTAAGCATGATGAGAGCTCTCAAAAGTGTATCCAACACATAGTTTTAACATTAAAAAGTGTCCAATCATGGCTTTTTTGACGACATATTTGGATTTATTTCAGACCCCTTTTATAGAGCTGCCATTTCAAAACAAGTCAACTACTCAAGTAACAAGCAACTCGTAAAGCTAACATTATCGAGCTAACTACAGCTGATAAGACCAGCAAAATGGAGGCGGGGCTTCGCCAAAGTTACAGTACTGGATTTACTTTACATTACATTTGTTTAAGTTAACGGACTGACTGTTTCTCGAACACACAGTCATGGAAACGTGACTGAGAATGAACTCACCAGAATCAATATCGTTGGCCAGCAGTTTCGCCACATATGTGCCCATCTCTGTGTTCTCGAAGACCGTGATGGTGTAGGGATCAGAGGAGAACTGAGGCGGGTTGTCGTTGACGTCTTCCACGGTGATGTGGACGTCGGCCTCGCAGTAGCGCCCTCCTCCGTCCACCGCCCGCACCCTGAACCTGTGCTCGTCCTGCTCCTCTCGGTCGAGGGGCTGCGAAGTCTTCAACTCCCCTGCAGGTAAGACAGAAGGCTTTTGAGCAAAACACACAAAACACACAAGACACTAGAAGGATTTCAAATGCTATTTAACGAACATAAAACACATTCAACATACAGACGGGGGTATCAGAAGACAAATCATGTACAGTATCCTCTAAAGCACTGGAACCCTCTTGTCTCCTGTCTGCTAACCAAATAATGCGAAAGCAGGAAGAATAGAGCAAAGAGAGTGGAAGGATGAAGGGAACCATCGGAGTTGGCAGCTAAGAGCAGCTTGGAAGTGTCCTGGGAGGTGAGGCAGCCAACATTACCACAACCTCTCTGGAAAACTCCAGAGCCTCTTGGCGGTCCTCATCTGCAATAATCCTACTTGTCTGCAGTGAAAAAACAACAACATCCCCTCTCCATAGCAGTAGCACTGCTGAATATTGACGGTTGCCAAAAGACAGCTGGATGGTATTGTTGACTCGGTTTCAGTCTCTCAGCATATAAAAAGCAGAGTTTTGCCATTACTTCAGGATTCTATGCATCAGCAGACATGTCGGATAGCTGTTTAAATCTACTGGCTTAGTTTGTTTTGTCCTTTCATGCGTCAACTTGGCATTTATTTTAAAACCACGTTGGCGGTGATTAACTAGCATTGTTTTTCTTTCTTTCTTTTCCTGCTCTCATTTATCATCCCAGCAGCCAGATGCAATCTCTGATTTAGAGGGTCTCCGAGAAGAAATTATTTGCAGGCAAGAAGTATAGCGGCCATAAATTCAATTTTAGTGTGCAACTCTGTGTTTTTAGTGCCACTATGGGTCTTTTAAGTTGCCCCGCTGGGAAATGTTCTTGGCTCTTTTAAAAATGAATAAGTAAATAACTGGGCAGAAGAAAACACCCCCTTGCCTCCTCTATTTCTAATAATGATTCATGTTGTACACAGAAACAAAAACATTATCACTGTTTTCAAATCTTAAGAGTGTAGAATGTGAGACTCGCTGTCGTGCTGAGCTGCCTTTTTGATTTTGTGGCTCCAAGCCGAGGACCAAGAGTGTTTCATGAGAGACTTCAACATGAGGGTTCCACGTACTGCTTCCCGATATTCAGAATAACCTACAACACCGCTGGAACACAATCTAACTCAATGACTGCGGACAAAAAAGGCTTCAACAATTAAAGAAACGATGAATGTATTCATCATAATGGAATATATTGCTTTTTTTTTTACACTGAACACAAAAAAGTCACACAACCAATACTGTTCTTCGTACACATAAGCGTTTGCATCCACTGCTGCTAACACACAGATACACACACCTGTGTCAGAGTCAATGATGAAGAGTTCAGATCCAACTCCCTGGAGTTCGTAAGAGATTTGGGCGTTTGAGCGGATGTCAGCGTCTGTAGCAGAGACCTGCAAGATGAGCCTGCCGGCGGGGGAGTCCTCTGGGACTCTCTCGCTGTACAGGGACTGGGGGGAAGGAAAATGGAAGAGGGAGAGAAATGAAAGTGAATACCAGGAAGAAAAGGGCACAACAAAGGCAAATGAAGTGCGTAGAAATTCCGACATAGTCGAGAAAAAAAAAAAGGACTTTACCTTTTCGCATACAGGGCTGTTGTCATTGGCATCCAGCACCTTGACTTCCACGACGGCTTTGGCAGTAAAGATGCCATCACTGGCTGTAATGTTCAGGAGGTAATTGTCCTTCTCTTCACGGTCCAAGGGCTTCCTGACAGAGACCTTCCATTCATTCTGAATGTGTTCGATGGCAAATTGGCCAAGTGGGTCCCCTCCTGTTTGGTGTTAAAAAGAAATATACCACTTCAGAATGATCAACAACTCAGAGGCAGGAAAGCAGATGGAGTCATTAAAAAGACACAAGGCTAAGGCTCTGGCCTGAATTTTAAAATGCATTCCACAAAATACCTATCAATAATTACTGAAATCATCTTTTAAGAATTCATCACTGCTTCTCAAAGCCAATCCTTACTTCTAAATCGAATCTGTTTGGTACACAAGCAATACCGCAAACCGAAAATGTACATGAACTAATGCTGGACTCGGATTCCTCTTAATATTCCCAGACTTGGCATAGTTATTCACACATGCTAATTAGAACCAGAGGAAGTATTTCCCCCCAGTCCATTTCAAAGCATTATTCAGACAATTATACATTTCTGAATTATGATGACCTTAATATTTGCCTTGAGCTTTGGCAGATTAGGCGATAACTCAGACTCCTAACATAATAGAATTGTATAATGTTTCAAAGATGAGATGTTATCATGACATTAAGTGGCATAAACGGATAACCCCCCTCAAAGCTCTGTTCATGAAAAACACAAATGACTGTCGAGTAAACTCTCTTGGCATACTGATAATGTGTTTCACAAAATAATAAACACCCACCTGTGATGAAGTAGTTCACATGTTTATTGATGTCCTCAGAATCATCATCCGTGGTGCTGAGGATGGCAATCACCCCGCTGGGCGGAGGGTCATCTTCACTAACTGTGCCTTTGTAGATCTCTGCAGTGAAGCGGGGCGGGTTGTCGTTCACGTCGGCGACCGTTACCTCCACTCTGGTGCCATTAATGTGTTGGACTTTGTCGCCTTGGTCTGTGGCTAGGACGGCGATCGTGTATTTGTTCGTCTTTTCACGGTCTAGCTCTTTTAAGGTGGTCACCCATCCAGTTTCGCTGTTAACAGCAAACAGCTCGGAGATCTCCCGCGAGTTCTGCTTGGGGTCGAGGCTGTAAACAACATGGCTGTTGGTTCCAGAGTCTTGGTCGGTGGCTTTGACTTGGATCACTTGGGTCCCGCTCGGAAGGTTTTCCACAGTGATGGCCTTATAAGGGTCTGACTCAAAGACAGGTTTGTTGTCATTCAGGTCTTTCACTTGGATGTTAACATTTACAGATGCCACTATCTCATAGTTCTCATGTTTGGTTTGGGAAAGCAAAGTGAGTTGGTACCACTTGGTCATCTCATGGTCGAGGCTTTTCTGAAGCTTCAAGGCTCCACTGTCTCTGTCGACAACAAAGACCTCATCTTCATTGCTCTCGGGAGTGTTGCCCTTCGCAAGGCTGTAAACGACGGGTTGCTCACTCTCAGCCTGAATTACATCGATCTCTGTGCCAATGGGAAGGTCTTCAGCAATTGTGTAGCGGTAATGTGTTTCAGCGAATTTTGGAACGGGTGTCTCTGGTGCAACAATCCTGATGTAAACCTGAACAACAGAATGTTTGGGTGGATTCCCGGTATCCTTCGCCCTCACAAAGAATGCATAGAGCTCATTTTCAAGTCCGATGAGACTCTCTTTGGTTGTAACGAGCCCAGAGGTTGGGTGGATTTCAAAGTTCTCTTCCACGTTTTCAACATCTGCTTCGATTGAGTACTCAATGTCAGCATTGCTTCCCTCATCCATGTCTGAAGCAGCAATTTTAACCACAGAGGTTCCCCTTGGGACATCGGACGCAATAGTGGCTTTGTAGTCAGCTGCCCTGAATTGTGGGGCATTGTCGTTGACGTCTGTGAGAATGACATTGACTACAGAAAAGCCTACTTTTCCACCGCCGTCCTTAGCTATGAGAGAAATAGGAATAACCTTTTCGATGGTATTTTCACGATCAAGGCTCTCAAGAGTTAAAATCTCTCCGTCTTCATTGACAGAGAACTTGTCTTTTGCAAAGTCATTGACAATTAGGTATGTTATTTGCCCATAAATGCCTTCGTCGTCATCTGTCGCCTTTGCTTCTGCTACCAAGGTACCAATGGGTGAGTTTTCAACAAGCTCTACCACATAGTCCACCTGAGAGAAGGTGGGGTTGTGGAAGTTGGCACCAGTAACTGTTACCATGACGAGGGCTGAGCTTCTGAATACACCGTCTGATACCGATACATTTAGGTTGTAAAGAGGCTGCATATGTCGCTTACGGTGGTTGGAAATGGCGATGGCGCCTGTGTGTTTGTCGATGGAAAAGTTCTGATCGTCATTGCCTGATATTATGGAGAACTCCAACTTATTGGAGTCTGAGCTATCAGCATCAGATGCCTGGACTTGGGTGATGAAGTGTCCACGTGGGGCCAGTTCACTAATAGTAGTCTTATAAGTGTGCTCTGAAAATGTTGGAGCGTTGTCGTTGAGGTCTGTAACGTCTATCGTCACAATGACATCATTGGATAGGGATGGAACGCCTCCGTCCACAACCCGGACTCTCAACTTGTGCTGCTGGATCTCCTCATGATCAAGAACTTGAGCTGTAGAGATCACTCCTGTGTCACGGTCAATGGTGAAAGAATTTGAATTCTTCCCCTTCTCTTCAACCAGCTGAAAGAATACTTCTTGGTTGTTACCAGTATCAGGATCTTTGGCATCAACTTGCAAAATGAAAGTACCAATGACAGAGGCCTCTGAAATATTGGCATGGTAGGCCTTTGACAGGAACACAGGGGCGTTGTCATTTACGTCTTCCAGAATGATATCGACAAACACTTCAGAGTGTGCTCCAGTCAGAGAATCTGTGGCTCTTACATTTAACTTATAGGCAGGATGTGCCTCAAAGTCCAGAGGCTGAATCACATGAATCACACCTGTGTTGAAATCAATTGAGAACTGTTTGAAAGGATCTCCCTCTGAGATGGTGTACACAATACGAGGGCCTTCAGAATCATTGGCCTGTACATGGAGAACAGGTGTGTGTAACTGGATGTTTTCAGGGATTTCAATGCTGTAAAAAGGCTTCTCGAACACAGGCATTGCTTTGTTCACAACTGTTATTGGAACTTCTACTTCTGCTGAGAGTGTTACCTCTCCATTATCCTTTGCCATAACAACGATGACAAAGTCTGTGTTGAGCGAATCCTTCTCAAATTTCTTTTTGAGGGAGATTTCACCAGAGGGGGAAATTTGAAAGTGCTCCTGGTGATCCTCTAGGTGATAATGGATTTCTGCATTCGGGCCACTGTCTTTGTCCACTGCTGTGACTTGTCGGATGACCTGGCCTACCTCTGCATCCATCTGGACCAGGGCGTGATAGGGAAGGTTTACAAACATAGGTTTGTTGTCATTTACATCTTCCACTGTCACAGTTACTAGAACATGAGCCACATCTTCAGATTTGTCCTCTCTGGTGACCTCGACAACTATATCAAATGTGTCCTGGGCCTCTCGATCAAATGGAATCCCAGTGGTTGAGATTACTCCAGATGTGTGGCTGATTTGAAATCTGCTGTCAGGATTCAAAATTCTGTAAGACATGGGCTCGTTCACCTGGTTCCCAACAGCAGCAATGACTGCGAGTGTTTTCTTCTCGGAAAGGTTTTCTTGGACGTTGGCTTTGTAGGATTCCCTGGTGAACTTCAGTTTACTCTCTTTGTTTTCCTTCACATGTAACTTTATTATAGCAACAGCGGCAAATCTACCATCAGAAACCCTAACCTTTATTTCATATCTGCTCCTGAGCTGTGAGACATTCTGAATAGAAATTATGCCTCTGATTGGATCAATTTTAAACTTATCACCAATATTTCCCTCAGAGATGGAGAAGAAAAGTTTGGAGTTAGGGCCAGAATCTGAGTCTGTGGCGTTGACTTCAATGACTTCCACTCCTTTGTATGTTGGCAGAATGACGGTTGTCTCATACAGTTCTTGACTAAAAACTGGTGGACAGTCATTAACATCAATTACTTCAATGGTCACGTTGGCTGGCATCTCTGCAAACAGGCGTGGCATTCCTAAATCATGGACCTGGACTGTGAAGCGGAAAACACTCTTCTGTTCATAATCAAAAGCCGTTGTGATTCTGATGGCTCCAGTGCTTGAGTCGATGGCGAAATAGTTATGAGCAAAAGGTTCGACAATTTGGTAGATGAGCATGGCATTCTGGTCGCAATCAGCATCAGAGGCACGAATGACAAAAGGGGTGTTTTCATAAGTAAGAACAACACTGTTGACGGGGGCCGATTCACTGATTACCCCTTTGAATTCTTTCTGGAGAAATATTGGAGCATTGTCATTTTCATCCTTTAGGTGAATCAGAAGAGTTGCGTTGCTGGCAAGTCCCGCCATGTTGGTGCCCTGTATGATCAGCTTGTATTGAGAGGCGGCCTCATAATCTAAAGCTTTCTGGGTCACAACCACTCCTGAGTTAGGGTTTATATCAAATGCGTTGTTGATGTTGCCACCTTTTATTTGATAGAAAATAGACGACTGGCTGTCGGCTGTGACCAAGCTCACGAAACTTCCCGGATGGACTGATTCACTGACTTCGGCAGAGAACTCTTTTTCGGTGAATTTGGGGGCTGCATTGTCAGAAATAGTAACCACAATGTGTACAGTGGCTGTAGTTGACAGTGGAGGTATTCCACTATCAGAAGCCTTAATGGTGAGTTCAAACAGGGTCTTGCTGCTGCGATCAAGCTCTTTGGCTACTGTAATTGTCCCAAGAACCGGGTCGATGGCAAATGAGTTTGCAACATTTCCTGCAAGAAAGAGACAACAAAAGTAGAACATATGAATGACCTGTGATATGTGCCTGGTGATGCAAAACATACAGGGTATATATACGTTTTCTACGTGTTGTATCAGGAAGGTGTGGTTGATTACCATTTCTGAAATTACAAATGCTTAAGTACTTTCCAAGCCAGTCATCCTAATCAGTTTCACACAGAACAGAGCAAGCTACAATAGAATTACAGCAAGTCATCTTAGCTATGTCAAATATGCATATATTCAAACGAAAAGATGTGGGACACATTCTTGCATGTCTCTTACAACAGCATATTGTAGGAGAAAACCATCGTGGGAAACTCTGAGGCGGGATATACCCATTTCTCATGTGTTGGGAGATCCTCTAGACAAAGTCTTCAATATTCTCCTACTCTTTGTAAAGTATTCCATTCATGATCAAGATCCAGTGGGCAGCAGGGCTCAAAATGACTCATGCATTTTTTACGAGCTGATTTCATTTGCATTCGATTACAATGGAAGCTTTCTGCTATGGGGAAGAAAAAAAATAACTAGGGAAACTTCGGATCAACAGAGTGGCACAGCAACTTTGTGTGCATTTACCTGATTCAATGCTGTAGACAATCGCTGCGTTATAGCCCTTGTCTTTGTCAAGAGCTGTAACCTGGAGCACAGCCGCGCCTGCGGCTGCGGACTCAAACACACGTCCAGAGTAAGGAGTGCCTATGAACCAGGGTGCATTGTCATTGGTGTCGTCCACATTGACAATAACACGCACAAGGTTCCTCTTTACTGGAATGTCCTGGTCTCGAACCTGGAGAAGACCAATTTGGAAGGAGACAGACATAGGAGGGAGGACGAAAGGGAAGAAAAACAGGGAAAGGCATGAGTCTTACAGCCCTCAAGGGATAATTTGTTCCTGAATATTAACACAGTAAAACAGCAAACTATTCATGTTTTGAAAAGCACAGCGTAAACAAGCTTATCTTAATTTCACGGATGTTTAATTTTCGAATGAAGCAAACAATTAAAAAACTAACTAAATTAAGCCGCATGTAGGAACGTCCCACACTTTATAAAGCTATTGTTAAAGTGTCAGCGTTCGTTGGTTCATACCATGACGGTGAGGATGTGACGATGCATAGTCTCATGATCCAGTCGCTCGGCGGTGTACAGAGTGCCTGTTCCTGGGTCCAGTCGAAACTTCCTCAGGCTGAAGGGATCCGTGCTGCTCAGCAGCGTAAAGGTCAGCTTGTTCTTCTCGTCTCTGTCCGTGGCGCTGATCTGCAGGACCTGAGTCCCTGTCGGTTTGTCCTCAGGGACGTTCACCTCGTACACCTGCTGAGAGAACTGTGGCCGGTGGTTGTTGGTGTCAATGACACGGATGAGCACCTACAGGAGAAAAATAAATGGCAGAGAATATGTATTTAAAACCAGACTTTCATCATCTCCCAAATAATGCATCTAAAAAATAATTCTGAGGTTATTCTCTTAGCCTTTTTGACTTTTGTCATTGTGTACTTAGGACTGTCATGTGTCTGAGAATAACTGGATGGTTGAATCGGTCGAAAGAAATCCAGTGTTGCACGTTACTGTTGTGTTTGCAAGCGTCCATTTGATAGAAATAAGTGGTCCCCATACTCCAAAAGCCCAATAATAACCAGAATAAAAGTTTTAGTGTAAATTGACTTCATAGTTTTAAACAGAATAATGATCAACAAACAATATGTGTCCAGCTCTTTATATTTACTTTCAGTCTCACCTCCCTCCATCTACACACACACACACACACACACTCATTCTCCCAGGCTCTTCAGTAATAAGCAGCGTTGTGTAGATATAGAACAGATCGATGCATATGATGGCAAAAGCAATATTTTAACTAAATGGCCACTTGATGCTGCCAACAGTGAAAACAGGAAATCAATGGTGAAAGAACACAATGCATCTAAATGAACTGCGAGCTACATACAGGAGCAAGAGTAAATGGCTAAAAAAAAAAACATTTGGCGGTGAGCTGTGGAAAGTTAGAAGCCCCGTCCAGGGACATTAACAACATATAACATATCTAAAAAGTCATATAAGTTTTAGGAGGCTTTGACATTTGTTTTGTGTAACTGTTTTGCAGATTCAATATTCTGCCGATGTTATCAGAAAAACTGCTCACTCATGAAACAGATCTCTACACGTGTGCTTCTCGCTTTAGACGCGCATAAAAGTGCAGCCGCTGTGCTTTCTGCACACACACACACACACACACAACAAAGAATCTAACATCCCCAAACTGTAAAATTCCACCGGGAGCGTGTTTTATCAACACCAGCCACTCGTCTACTGGACTTCCGACAGAGGATTATGGAGAGCTGCTGGAATGCCATCTCTGCTTCCCAGACCAGCGAGGGGCTTCTACCGTTGCCAAACATGGGGAACAAAGGGATCAGCCCAGATTAGACACCTGCATACCAAACACCAGGGGGTGATGTCCCGTAAGGAATCCGGCAGAGCCGAGCTGTTTGGTGCAGGAACACTGAAGCTCTGACCCGAGTTGACGGCTCGCCAGCTGACCGGGATTTGTCAGGTCTCTGGTCAACGCGACTGCCCACTTTTGTTTTTCCGTCGTAATACCGTTTGTGGAGCGCTGTGAGCCTATATCAGAGACAAATATAGACTCAATCTGACAGCACTGACAATCTGCTGTGTGCTGCGATGTTGGCAACGCTGCCGAACCTCACAGATGTCATCTTGCAGGGGGGGGGGGGGGAGCGTTGGGCTGCATGCTGTCTGTCAGTGCTGTAAACTGGCCGTTTGCCACCAGTCATGTGTCACGCGCGACCCATGTCACGCTGCTCTTCAGGATAATGTCAAATAAACACAATTTCCGAATGAGGAATTAACCCTGGGAAAAAAAGCATATGCAATCGGCCCTCGAGTGTATGTTGCGCGTTCCAAGCATGTCTTCTCCTCATGTCGAGCCAGACATCATGTACTGTAGCACCAGATCCGCCCGTGTCTCACAACCCACAGATGCCCCCACACGGGCTCATAAAAATGCGCACGTCCACACGTGAATCGGCACAAAGAGGCCGTCCGATGTGTCTCAATCTGGCCGGCGTCAGATAACGCGTCTTGTGAATAGTGAGGAAGGTGGCAAGAGCTGATAGCGCTGTCAAGAAGCAGAAAAGGGAATGGGGCCTGGTCAGTGGTGTGCACGTCTTGCCACAATGTACTATTTCAGATGGTTTAGCGAGCACACAAAAAAGCTATTCAGCCTCCGTATGCACACAGAAACTTGCCTTTCCTTTTTCGCGAGGAGGCTCGACAACACTTCAGAGGAACTTTGCCCCCCAAAACATCACAAAAGCAGCATGATGCAGCCTGACTGCAGCAGAAATGCTGCTGGAGAAGAAAACTCTGGAAGTCTTTGTATGTGGCTTCCTCTGGGAATGCTGGAGAGGAACAAGATTGAGACGCAGACGCAAGACGTGACAGATGGAGATGCTACAGAAGAAGCAAAAAAAAATGGTGCTGCGAAGGTGAGATGAGAGTATGAAAGAGAAGTGACGGTGAAGAAACAAAGACAGCTGAGGGAAACGGTCAAATTTAGAAGACACAGGTTGTGGGCGGGAATGAAAGAAATTTACACGCGCAAAAAAATATATAAAAATACAATAGTCCGCTTTGATATTTACTGAAGGCAACATACGAGTAAGAGTTAACAAGGTGAACCTTCCAGGGAGACATAAGGAGAGTCTTTGTAATGCGGACTGAGATAACATGAGAAACAGGAGACCAGGAACAGATTGTGAGCAGAACAGCTTGAGGTACTTCTGCATGGCTAAGGGAGGATGTCGTATAGCTGGAGGTGGGGGAGGGGAGGCCGGGCTCCATGCCGAGCCTGCCTCCTGGCTATGAGGTGCCCGAGCTAGAATGCGGCTGCATCAGCTGATCCCTCAGAGACGCCTTCACAGCGCTACAATGGTCAAATGGAAAGCAGATAACAGAAAGGCCGACTGCTTCTCGTAGACCTCCCACAGACCACGAGCGTCATGCTGATATCACCACTGGAGTCCGAGGCACGGCGGATTTAACGTTAGTTCTTAATCTTCAGCTCTTTTGAAAAAGAAACAATAGATATATATTCAAAAACAAAAGCCTGCTTAAGAGATCACAAAGAAAACAGAGGCCTCTAAATAACGAAACACCGTTTGTGTTTTCTGTATCCAGAAAAGGACACATGGGGGCTCTCATTGCGCTCACTGTCCTCCTGTGCCATGAGGAGAGGAAGACCCCCTGCCAGGTGGCAGGTTCTGGGCAAACGCAGGGCACTGGCACCGAGCACTCCGACGTGTTCCCAAAACAGGATTAACACAGCCCACTACCCACACCGGTCCAGTGCGCTTGGTTGCCTTTCATTCTACCCAAACAAGAGTAATCATTGGCCAATAAATGTGGAGCAAAAAAACTGGAGAGGGAGAAAATCAGAAAGAAAGACAAGGAGACATACGAGGAGAGAGAGAGAGAGAGAGAGAACAAAAAAGCTGCAAAAAAAAAAAAAAGCATTCCAAGGAGAGAGAAAATAGGCCGGCCCGTCTGGCTGCACAGCTGCCACATGACTTTGATTTGAGGAATAGACAAGTCTAACTTTGAGCCTTCACGGGGTGCACCGCATGTGTGTGATCGGGTAGATCGAATTTGCAGTGAAACTCTTGTGCGACTTGTTTAAAAGACAACTTGCAGTCGACAAATTCACGTTCAACTCGTTTTTCTTATGATCTTCTCGGATTCATTTGATGTTGCGAGCACTGGTGACAAAGAAAATCTATTTTTTCATGTGATAGAAGACGTAGATGTTGTATTGTAAGATATTTTCGAGCGTGCAAGTGGTTAATCCCAATTCTATACAATCAAGTGGATCAACTAAGGGGTTCATATTACATGACTGCAACCTATCTGGAAAAGTAAATGAAAACATTTCAGTGTGGTCTGACAAACAGCCCCTGTTGGTTTCACACTTTATACGATAAACATGAACGTCCCAGCGAGAGGTGCATTTCTTTTAGTTTCTGTTAAACCCCCGCAGGCAGAGCAAATACTGTCGAACAATGTTGTCGGATAAACAAGTTCGTAGCCAAAACACTCAGAAGGCTTTCCTGAAACATGAAGCACTCGGCACACTGAATCCCTCAGGACGTTCAAGGCTCTCCCACAACTATGTGCAAGTCAACCGGCTGGCACTGAATGTGATCTATCAAATATGAAGGAGAGATACTGCTGTAGGACGCAGGCTTCTTTCTCACCTCATTTTCACAACAACAAAAGGCATAAAGGCCGACACAAGTTTTGGGGTCTCTGATAATACTGCATGCCTTTTTCAGACTATTTTGTCTCTTAGTATTTTCCCAGGCAACTGGCCTCAATCGCATCACAAGTGTGGTTTATGGATCATCCCATATCAGAGTTGAAAAGATCAGACTCCATGTGATTTGTGCTGTTCACATTCAGGCCACTGCAGTGTGAGCGTAGGATTACACACTAGCACTCATACAGGAGAGCCGATCACACACAGCTCTGCTAATACATTCAAAAATATGCACGTTTAAAATGTGCAGAGAGTGCAAAACAGTGCACGATCAGCCTCCTCTGATACACCGTACCAGGGATTATTCTTTGACCCATTTCTTGCCTGAAACTGGCTGTTCAATGGCGCTGTGATGGCTTGTGGAGATGAAAATCAGTGCTTACAGTAAAATGTGTGTTAAGTGTGATATGACAGTTTTGGGGACGGATTATTATCTTCAGGATGTTGATTACGAGTATGACCAAAATGATAACCAAGATTATTTTTTGATCAATAGTGAGATCACAGTTATTCATCAAAGATTATGTATTTATTTAAGGGACCAAATATTCTTATTGCACATTCACGTTTAAAGTAAAGTGTAAACTAGATACCATTTAATTGCTTTTTGTGAATATCGGCTGATACGTCGATATGGAATATTTTTAACACCCTGGATATCAGAATAGGCCCCGAAGAATCCTGTATTGGTCGGGCTCTACTGAGAATTAGACCTTTTGAATAGGTTATCCTTTGAATGTGATTAATTGGACTTAAAATGTCAGGGTGTGCCAGTGTTGGTAAGAGGCTTTTCAATAAGTGTCTCTTAAGAAAAGTGCTTTCACGAGCAGAGAAAACTCTGGCTGAGAAAACAGTTTTTAAGGTTCTGAACTCAACTAAAGTACGTGCTGCCTCCTCGGATGAGCTGCAAAATGCCAGTGAAGGCGGCGCTTCACCCGAGGCTCAGTGGAGCACAGCAGCCAGATGATGAAAGGCTTTATTCATACGGAGTGACAACAAATGGATTCTTTTCCAGCTACAGTTCCCTGAAGCCCCCCCCCCCCCCCCCTTTGACAAAGGACAAACCATTTTGAATGCCACCATCCCATATGACCCAAACTACCAAGTAAAAACCTTCAAAATCTCATGGACAAGGCATGACCATCTGAACAAAAACTAAAGACAACGTGCATGCTTAAAAGCTTTTATGGTGGCGTTTCAGCTCCGGTATCAGCTAGGGAGCAAGATATATGCAAGAAGGATTAAATTAGCATATTAATGTATGAAAATGCAAGTATGCAACTGCTTTGAAAGTTTTTTTTTTTTTTGGAAGCAACTTTTAGTTTCATCTTTCATCAAATGGGTTCACACCGGGTCTTATGGTTCAGTTCCGAATTCTTTTCTTCTTCTGCATGAAAGCATCTTTCCAGTTGATATTGCAGTTCCCCACTGTAGCACGAGCATACTTGTGTGTGTGTGTGTGTGTGTAATCTGGTTAGTTATTTAGAGCCCGTTCAGAGAAGACCAAGGAGAAGACAAAGGGAAGGTTTACAGGTTCAGAGAGAGAGAGAGAGAGAGAGAGAGAGAGAGAGAGAGAGAGAGAGAGAGAGAGAGAGAGCAGAGGGCGGAGTGGAAGGGGCTCAAGAATGTATATAAAAAATGAAGAGAAAACACTCTGGCTAGACGGCACCATCATCGCAGCAGCTCTGCATCATGAATGAGACAATGGAAGATTCCAGGAGCTCAACTCAGATGGTAAAGAACAGCGGAGGAGGAGCACAATCTACCCAAATCATGGTGTTGAAAACTCGCTCAACAAAAGTATTTTAGGAATGTTTTTCTTGTCTTTTTTTCTCCCTATCTAGTGAGCTGACAATGACATGAGTAAATCTAGCGGTAAAACACAATTGAACCCCGCAGGCAGCACCAGACGACATAAGAAGATTTCTTAAAACTGTTTAAGATCCCATATTTTTTGTGTGTTTTCTGTCCATTTCCCCCCCCCCCCCGTCGGGCTCCATTACACAGTTAGAAGTCTGTTCGTCGGGACGTAACGAAACTCAAATCTATAAACTGTCAGCTGGGAGCAATGATAGCGTCGCAACATAAACATTTCACGACGAGCGGGACGGTTCGGCCGATGCGTTCGACCGGCCTCTTTCCTCCTCCTCCCATAACTCACATGAGAAAAACAGAACCATGACAACTGCCTCGTCAGCTTCCAACCGTTTCATTAGTGTTTCAATTACCTGGGTGCTGACAGTTCGTGTCCCATCCGTGGCTTCCACCGTCAGGTTGTAATTTGATTTCTGCTCGGCATCCAGGGTCTGTGCAACAATCAAGGTTCCACTGGCCTTGCCCACGTCAAAGCGGCTGTCATAATTACCACCTGTGGAATCATTTTTTTTTTTTTGGTACAAACAACAGACAAAAGATTAGCGACAGCTCCCCTCTTGGTTGTGTGCATGTAGCAAGGTTACACAAACACGGAACGGGAGGTGCTGGGATATGAACATCAATTTACTGAATAGATACACTGATATCATTACCTATTGTTTGTCTAAAAGTCATTCACATGATAGCTATTTCATGCAATTTGCCTTAACACCAACAGGATGGATACATTAACGTGATGAATGTTTAAAAAGCACAGCATATCCTTTCATATGCTGAATAAAATGATGCTCAAACACACAACAGTAGGTGGAATCACACATGGTGAGGAGAGGAGGTTTTCTATCTTAATCAGGTCACAGGTTTAGGGGGGAGGAGATGTGGCACAACATCAATCCAGCTGCACAACACAATTCAACCACAGTTGTATGATGGTCTCCTAAAAACAGCACAGCCTATAAGGAGATCCCAGCAGCTACCTTCTGCTGTACAGTTGTGGTCACAAGCCATCTGAAGGATGTAAAACATCTCAGTATCCTCTATGCCGTCTTGCAAAAATCCAACCACACAGAACATTCCAGAGAAAAGAGGGAAGCGGAAAGTCGAGCGCGGAAAGAGAGAAGAGAAGAAAAGAGAGACGTGTCAGTCAGACATTGATTAGAGGGAGGACAGGGGAAGAAGAGGCAAGCATTTTTTCAAAGCAGTCAATTTAAGTCTTCTCATGCATACAGTGCCTATCAGACGCTTTAAAAAACACACACATTTAGCATATGACAAGTTAAGTTTTAGCTCTTTAAAACAGAGTTGCTTACTGAAACTGTAAGGAAATATACGGCATCTCCGTTGGTTCACCCACAGAAGCTAGTAAAAGTCCCAATATTTATTGTTTGTGAGTTATTCATTTATGATACAGTTCTGGGAGCTAACCTGCTCTTCAAAGGCAACACTCAGTAATATGGAAACAGTGAAAATTGATTTAAAGTTTTGAAGATGGCTATCAAACTGCTCAACGACTAGAACCGATCCTTCCTTAATTTCATGCCTGTTTAGGTTTATAAAGATCTGAAATACAGTAACTGCTTTAAAACCTACATAAGCGCTAAAAATGTGAGTACAACACTGTAAATGGTCAGTTCATCATTAATATCTCTTTTCAAATCGTGATTTAAAGGCAGTTTAAAAACTGATGCTACGCTAATTCAGCAGGAGTTTAGCTTTCTGCTGCATCATGACTGGATTCATCTACAGCCTCGTTAAGTTATGTGGAAAAACAAACTGAACTATCACGATGTTGGTTCATCAAAATGGATATTTTCAATAACAGAATACAGCCAGGGAAAAAAAATCACACAAGTAAATTTAGTTTTAGCTTTAGCTTCGGCTAGCCGAGGCTATCGCCCCTGCTAGCTTACGCTTTATAATGCTCTCCTGCTTTTAGCTAGATGTCAAGTGACATTTTTATTTGCTTTTTTTCACAAAAGTATACATTTCTATGGCATAATCTCATATATTAATACAAATGCCAAAAACGTTATTTTGACCAAATATGTAGTGACTGCATTTTGACCCCTAACATGGCGAAGGAAGTCAGATTTCCACCATTATCATGAACGACTCAAACTCTTCATAAACTTAATACATTTTCATATTATTCCCAGACATATCACACAAAAAACATTATGTTAATCCTAAAAAAGAGGATACGATATATATTTCTATCACATGGATCATTTCCACCGTATGCATGCACACACACACCCAATGAAAGAGATGCATTTGACTGAGCAATACCTGTGATTTCGAACCACACGGTGACATCAGAGGATTCTGTGGCGATGACCCCCACCATGTGCGCCACTGGGTCGCTTTCCATCACAGAAAAGGTGAAGGGGGACTCCTCGAAAAGCAGGGGCGCTGCATCGGCCGGCAGTTCTGGTTTGGGAATCCACTCGATATGCAGACGACAAGTGGAGGATTTCTGAGGACGTCCATTGTCCACGGCTTTAATCTTGAGAGCGAGGCAGAGAGTCAAAGGTGTTACACAGTGTTCTGCAACATTAGGTTGCAAATGAGTTTCTGTACGACTCTCGAGTGGATCCTCCACCTGAAACTCTACAGGAGTAGATCTACAGAAAAGTTTGTTGTTGTAGATCGTAAGCTTGCAGATAAAATATGTGAATAAACCATATTACATGAAGTAGAACCACCTTATTTATGGCACAAATCCACAGAACGGGTTCTGTTTCAATCGTTAGAGCTTTTCTGTACTCTGAGCTGTCCAAACGGCAGGAAAACGGTGCATTTTGAATAACAATACACCTTTTTGTGTGGCTTTCTTTTGTGATTCGGCCTTTTGTGTGGACTTCAATTACTGCAAACTCTGGTGGCCAGTGTCGTCTTGCAGTAGCAGACACAACTTTGGATGTGTGGGGACATAGAAATCTGCGTGAAAATCAGTTCAAATCAAAAAAGACGAGCCTCAAGTATCACCTCGGTAGTTCTCACAGGCAACTGTGATGACTGAACTGGAGGTAAATTCTTGCTTTTTGTCTATCGGGTGGAAGATTGACAGATCCAGTTTTTTCAAAAAAATAGGTTTTTCACACAACAATGATTGACAAATGTGTCTCTTGATGTCGAAGGCACTACAGTAATAAGACCACAGGAATACAGGAAATAAACGGTACATCCTTGTAACAATGGCATCCTAATTGGATCGTGTGGACTGGTGTTTTAGAACATGCTTACCAAACTTTAAAGTGGATGCTTTTTTGCTACTAATTGCCTCCTACACTTGTGGACCAACGTGATGTGAGTGGACCAATTATCTTTTAATCTCCTTTACACAGACCTTTTGTACTGCATTTTTAAACACAAAAACTCTAAATAAAATTAAATGAAAAAATAAGGAGGGCAGAGAAACAAAGGAGGAAAGAAAACTTGAGAGAAAGAGGAGAACACAACAGCAAAACAACAAACAAGCATCTGTTGTAAACATTTACTGCTCACTAGGAGACCATCAGGCTGAGGACAGGGTGAAGCGCTGGGATTAGATACTCACTGTGAGTATGTTGTATTCTCCCGCAGAGGAGAACTTCTTTGAAGACACCATCCCGGTTTTTGGCTCGATGAAGAACTTCCCGTTTTCATCTCCCGCCTCGATGCTGTAGGAGATCTCGGCATTGGCTCCTTGGTCCCGGTCCGATGCGATGACCCGGTACACCGGGTCCCTCTTCGTGGCTCGCTCTTTCTCCGGCCTCTCCCGCTCCGGGAGCTTGATCTTGTAGCTCTTCTCCAGGAACATCGGCCGGTTGTCGTTCTCGTCGAGGACTCGCACGATGACGCGGACGGTCGTGGATTTGGCAGGAACGCCGTGGTCGGTGACCGTGATCTGAGGAGAAAGAGTAAAAACGTCAGGACAAGAAGTTCAGGGAGTCAAAGGGTGGAGATGAAAAGAGGAAAAGCAAATATATATATATATAGAAAAGGTTAATAATCACAGCAAATTCATTGAGCGTTACGTGAAACGATCAAGATTAAGAAGGCTGCCTTTGAAAGTCATGATTAAGTAAAATAAATCAAAGAGATGAAAAAGGAAAGCATGCCTTTTCCCTTCATCATGCTTTCACTCCTCTTCCTTCTCAGCAACTTAACCAGCAGCCAAACTTGAAGGCAACTCCTTCTGAGATTTGCTGGCGGGGGGGGGGGGGGGGGGGGGGTGGTCATTTCTATTACACACTTTAAAAACACAAACATACATCAGTAACAGGCTGGTACCTAACAATATAATCTCCACAGCATAATGAGGCAGAGCTAAAGTATGCTGGTCGCCTGACTGAAAGTGTCTTGATGTTGTAAGAAGAACTTTTCAGAACTACAAATACTAATCTCTGAGTCTTGTACGGCTAAATTCTCCAGCAGGAAAATACAAGACTCGCTGGATTTTATGTCGTTATGTCTGTTTTCATCACTGCAACATTCCATGTGCAAGATTACTTTGCATCTATGACACACTGTGTCCTGTTCTGATTCATTTACAACAACAACAACAAAAGATTAACCATGACAATTAACTTTAGTCTTTGTTGTTATTTGATAACCGCTAATAGATAAAATGATTTAATAAATACAATAAATAAATAAAATGATATGAATGAAGGGGCAAGTAAAAATTTACTTTGGGCAAGTCGATTTCTGACCCACTTGACTGACCGGGCAAGTGAACCTCTGTCGCGAGCCCCTATTTTAGCCTGATTTTATGTAATTTTATGCATAAAAGGCACAAGCACCAATCAATATGGAGGTAAGTCGGGGCGCAAAAACTAATTCAGGGAATATATACCATTCAGGATCAGGTATTATACGCATGGTGGCGTGATTAGCAGATCACTTTGGAAGTTAAATAATGTAAAAGAGCACATTTAAATGAGCAGGAGAGATGTTTCCTTCTCATTTTCTCAAATTAAAGTGGATCCACTCTTGCCCCTGGTGAGTCAACAGCTAGGGCCGGTGTATTTGGGTAAACACCGTTTGTCTAATCTGGAGGCTGTAACGGTGAACTAAAAACGATCCCAATCTCGAACAAGGTTTCATACGCTTGCCTGTGATCATGATAACAGGAGCTCGTATGGCTGCTGCACGAACAACCCACCAGAGATAATTATTTTTAATTAGCTTCACGATGATAGCAGCAGCTGCACTGACTCCACCGCTGCGTGTCAAACTTGCAAACAAAGACTTTGCACTGCTAATTAACATTAAGACGTACTGCACTCCACTAGAAACCCCAGAAGTACTTACTGTCGTAAAAAAAAAAAAAAAAGACGGCGTCGCGCAACTGAATCATTGATGGGGCCTTAATTTGACATCAAGCGCGAATGGCGGCATGCTCACTTTTCGTAGACCATGTTTCGATTCGACACTCCCGACGTGTCTTCGGATATTTGAGTGCACAGTTTGAGGACTTTAATCAAAAGCAAAAAAGGTGCCGCGGGGCTGACCTAAAGAAACACGATTTCCATCTCGTCTCGGGGAAACTGGGCTCAAGGGTTGCGCGTCGGAGCGCTTTGGCAGAGATGTGAGCATTTCCCCCTTCGAGCTGCAAAATACTGTTGTAGGGCAGGACAAATGTCACAGTCGTTTAAAACCATCTGCTCAGTGCTTTTCGGTGAGAACCGCAAAGGAGTCCAGGGCCGGGCGCGCACCATTTGCTGCTATCGTTCCAATTCCTGAAGTAATGTGCTTTTCGTTTTGTTTTTTTCTCGCAGTGTCCGCGGCTATTCACATGAGCAGAACGAATTAAACGGGATGACGAGAAACCTAAGCGTGCATGTCTCTCTCAGGGAAGGATGTGTTATGTTGCACACGGTGCCCGTCCTGTGCTGCGTAATGAACATTTAGATCACGCGAGCTTTTACATACGACGGTGCATTGCCTCCTATCCCCGATTAGATCAAATAAACCTTGAAAAGGCACTCTGTTTATGGAGGGAGGCCTGTTCCAAATGTGCCAGCACAGAACATCATAAAGCTGCTTTGTGCGCAACCGTGTGCGCGCGCACTATTCGTCAACCACGCATCTGTCTTTGGGAAAAATATTCATCAAACGCCTTTGTTTGATAATTCGGCAAACCACACAAAAGACAGAGAAGTTGCACCAGAGGGAGTGTGTCTCGTCGCTTCAGAGCCGATCCACTGAGTCCCGATTATCGACTGAGAAACTGCTTTTTTTCTGACTGACCATATGTTGTTTCATTCAATGCTCATTAAAATAGCCTGGGACTCAAGACAAACGGTGCAGGACTTTGTAATGGAGTTACTATAAAGGAAATGTTTATCGCGCTCGACTATAATATTGAGGAGAAGTCATTGAAGCGGAGCTAAATCTCCTTGGTACAATATTCCGACTCCTAGGATGTTTCCACTGCAGGACCTTTCCTCATGGGGACCAACAGCCTTTCGAGGTTGGAAAAAGAGTTGAAATAAAAGTGTTCACAGACGGTGGAAAACCCAAACAGAAAGGCTCACAGGGGAGTTTTAGTTCCTACTATAGTGTACTTCTCCCTGGTAGCATTGTTAACAAGTACGTCTGAGTTCTCTAAAGTGGTCGTTATGAAGCACGTTTTATTCGTATTTTGCCAGTTTAATAGATTTAATGACTAATCAGAGAAACAGACCGAGTATAGGATCTAACATCCTTGTCAAACAGGCCGGACTCGCAACCTGGCCAGGTACACTGCGTCTGCGTCCAACTGCATGCTGGGATTGGCTCCAGACAACAGATGTGAACAGCCCATTCAACCTCTGTTTTTTCCATTATACTGTTCTCAGTCCTAAATCCCTGAATCCTAAGCATGTCCTGGCATGTCCCACTTTTGCTATTTACCAAGCCCCCCCCCCTGGGACGGAGGCCTATCATCCAGCTGCCAGTGCCCACACTTACACCAACAGGAGCAGCTTTGCCTTTCCTCAAACTCCCCCACTGCCTTTCTGCCTTTAGCTCTCTCGCTCTCTCTCTCTCTTTCACACACACGACAACTACCAACCCACATCCTTCTCATCATAAAAGCTGAAGCCCCCCCCCCCCGTTATCCCTCCACCTCCTCTTGGCATTTGGTGCAAACAATGCTGACACAGCCCCCACCCTAATTGCTCCACATGTTCCACGCGGCCCCACATGTTTCGTTTCTTCTCCTACCACGAGCTCGCACAAAAACTTCAGCCGCCGGTTCGGAGTTCAAATCTGGTTTGTTCTGCCCGCACCCAGTTCGCACACAAAGGCATGCGCACACACATCTATATTCCTCTGAGTCATGATTATCCCTCGATTAGCTGCCCTGAGGATACACTGACGGGTGTGTGTGTGTGTGTGTGTGTGTGTGTGTGTGGAGAGGGCACATTGTGGGGTTTCGGGGTCTGAGCAGCTTCATGAATGTTTGGCCCAATAAAGAGCTTCCTGCTGGATCCCCAATAACAAGTGACCAGCACGCACAAACTTCTTAAGTTGCCATGGTTACACGGTTCTTTCAAAGGCAGTGTTCACTCAGCCACTTTAGTATTTAAGTCATAAGTTACTCGCTTTAAATTATCCCTCCAATTCACATTCAGACTGAATAGGAAATGTGCACGAGAGACCTTTTATTGTTACATCTTCTGAAACAAAACGTTGGTTTCTTTGTGCGCCGCAATTACCGTTATCTGATATCATTTTAAGTTCGAGTAAATAAACACGACACAGAAATGCAAGAATATTAGCATGAAGAGAACAGGCGCGTGGAATTTAGCACCACATTAAAGTGGACCAGAGTTTGAGCCGAGTGTTTACTGCGGTTATTAAAAATATCTGTCTGGAGGCATTTTGTCAAAACAGACAAATGAAGAAAAGCCATGAACTCAGTTTAGCTTAGCTTAGCTTAGCTTAGCTAAGGTGGGAATCTGCTTCTTTATTCATTTATTTGTTACAGACACAAAGACTCCAATTCCAAGCTCGTACTTCAACAGCTTTGCACCACATGTTGGAAGTAGCAATCCTACGTCAAGAGCAAACCGCTGGATGGAGGAGCTTTGGGTTTTTATGGGAACCTTTTCCTGACATATTACATTTTGTTGCTTATGTTTCCAACAACCTTACTATTTGATTGTATTCATCAGCAAAACATTCCCTTAGAGTGACACAGTCTTCCCTTGTTCCCCACTTTCATCCCTATCATTTACTCTCAGTCCCGTCACGCAATTAGTGCAGTAAAATCAGAGTGTGGAATACAACACATTCACCGTCACCCAGTGATCACTGCAATGTGTAACTTCTAGCAATAATTAAAAGGAGTCCAATCTGCTGCCTGTCAGCACCGGAAACACAATTAAAACGGCTATTATCAGCCCCGGCGCTGTGGTTGAGGAAGAGGGAGCGAGGCATCGGGAGATGAACGCGGCCCCGTTCAATTAAAACCCACAAGTTTAGACATTGGCCCCGTTGGTCTGACTGCAGTTTCCTGTCCCGGCTTGCTCCGTCCACGAAACGGAACAGTGGGAAAGAACAAAGGAGCAGTCACCGGGATCTCCCACACGCCTCCCACCTCCCCCTCCTACCCCATCCGGAGAATCAGCACACGGTGAAATTATTCCAAAAAGGACCTTCCCTGCATGCACGAGAAGACTCGTCGGCAACCTGTGGCACGCAGCCAAAGTTGGCTGGAAATGCCGAAACCTTGGTTCTTTTTCCTTTTTTGAAGGTCTCTGATTATCATTTTACCAATTCATTTCATACACACATTAGAGAGGCTGACACCGAGTTGAAAATCGACAAAATATAGAGCTTACCTCGAGAATGTGCTCGTCTTGTTGCTCCCTGTCCAGTTTCCTGGAAGTGGTTGTAACCAGACCTGTTGAAGACAATCAATGATAACGTGAATATTAATGCAGTAAAATCAATATATATATATATATATATATATATATATATATATATTGTTTACATGATAGAGCAGCTACAAAATCACACACTAAATGTCACTGAAAAAGATGTGTTTGAGCAATGAAATGTCCCACTCAGCACAAATATTGGCTACAATTCTTCAATAAAAACATTTTAGGGATCCTTGTCAGAAATGTGAAATTGATGTATGTATTGTTTGTTGATAGATTGGGTTTTTTGAATCGATATCTGCATTAAATATCCAGTATCAGTAGGTTATACGGTGGACTAAATCATTTTATAGATCAGGTTATTATCAGGTTGAGAGCCAAAGACACACTTTCAGAAATAGAAACATTTAAACAATATTGGATTAACAATACTCCAATTCTTCCACGCACTGCTGAGTGACATAATGTGAAATCCTGCTGGTTATCTCATCAGTCAGCCACAAGTTAAGAGTTTGCGTATAGAGGAGTGCTCTCCCTGTATGCCAGACATCCCACCACACTGGCCTCACATATGTGGAATATCACAAAGGTCTGCGAGTCGTGACCAAACAGCAGCCTGGCAGAGACACGCTGCTTTTAATTTGCCCACAAGCTGAGTAAATAGAGAGCCAGTCAGACGTCGCCCCCGATCCCGAGCAGCACCCTTTGAAAACAGAGCAAAGGAACCTTCAGAAAAGATCCGGCAGCTAGTTGAAGGGTTTCAAGGGTCTTTTTTTCAGGGTTCCATCGTTCGTTTTAAGTGGGAGGATTTATGTTCCACAGTGAATCACACAGAAGGGACTCTCTGTTGAGCCAGGGTTTGACCAAAGTAAAAATAAAACAAGGTTTGAGTCTTGAGTGCCTGAGCTAATCCGATTTTAAATCAAATTCGCAAACAAGCGAAGAAAAAAAAGAAGAATAGAGGAGGGGGGGGGGGGGGGATACTGCTACATGGCTGCGTTATAAGCAGCCGCGCTGTTCTCACTACCGGTTTAATTGCAACTTTTGCAGAGACTGAGTGCAGAGTAGACGTGCCAACCTCGACCTCACCAGCGCTGTCTTGCTTGCCACAGTGCGTCTGATTAGCATAAAGCAAAGGATTTCCGAAAACCCATAAGCCATCAATGGCACATATGCCGGCAACGAGAATAGCAAGCCACAACTTACAGGTCCTGAAATATCCCTCCCTCAGCACTGCAATTGAGGCACATGAGCGAGGCACTTTTGCTCCCTCTTTTTTTTTTTTTTTTTATCCTTTCCTTCTTAGGCTTTATTTAATCTTCACAGCGAGCTGCAAATATAGAGGTCTACTGATAAAACCTCTTCCTGTCAGTGCAACTCTTTTTTTTGCTCTGCTTACCTGACGCGGCTATATATTAATGCACCCCCAGAAATGAATCCCAGCTTGAGAACCAAACTGTTCGTCATGTTACTCATTTTTATTAGTTTTGTAAATAGCCACATATATATAATTAATCAAACCTATTTTTTAAGCTTTCTGAATGGGCTCCTTTTGATTTAACGGGGCAAACATTGCAATAAAATCCCGGCAATAACCCTGCTTAATAATAACATATCATAAAAGAGGCGTGACAACACTGACAACACAATTAAGTTTTGTAAATTTATACCACCTACAGGAATCACTCTTTGCAGTGTTGCCTGATGTTTGCAGAGGATCAGCGTGGGCTACGCGAGTTAGCGAGCTCGAGATTATTACCATCAAAGCTAATAGTTCTGCTGTGCCACATCAACACAGACCACGCTGACTGATTATTCATGCGCTTTAGCAGAGCAGGAGCTGATGGATGATAATGTTTTTAAGCTCCCCTGTGTGCCGTGTCAGGTAACTCCTCTCTTTCAAAAGCTCGGCGAGGGATCATAACGGATACGGTGTTTGCAAGTTGAACTTTTTACTCTCGAGTACGGCAGCACAGCGCCGCAACAAAACCGATGACTAAATGCCTGTTTCACAGCGATCCCAACGGATGTACATTTGGTTTTTCAGTCCTGCAAAAGACTGCACAGAGGTCCCAGTTCACAAATAATTTAAACCGTGACGCCGCGACAGCAGGCGCACCGGAAGATGAGTTAATGGAACAGGTAGCACATCACTGGACGCCTTCTGTTCATGGATACATGCGCTTGTTGAAAAAAACAAAAACGTGTATATTTTGGTTCAGGTGTAATCTCTCCGTCACTTTTTCTCCACCCGACACAAATTAGCACCGCTACCTCCGGCTGGAAATAGGGACGGGAGAATTTGGAGGGAGTGAACAAGCAAGGCATTAAAAACAAACAAAAAAGGGAAAAGTTATTTGATTCCTTCAACAAAACAAACGCAAACCTCTGGTGACGAGCACGCGCAGATTTCCTGTAATAACCCCCCCGCTGGAATCCCATCGCGAAACAATTGGCGAGGTGTCACAAATATCAAACGCATTTGATAAATACGGGACTCCTTCCAGATGCATTTGTGCCATTTCAGCAACAGCTGGGTGCCGAACTTCTCGCAGCAGGACGGCAACCTTTCCTGCCAAGCTGTGTATTCTTTGTGCACCTCTCACTTGCAACAGACAATCCGTCATGTAGTGAGCATCTGCCTTTCATCGTATGGTCCCGGGTTCCTCTTTTCAAATCGCATGAAGTGTGTTCCACAGGTGTAGCGAGTAGCCTGAGGCTGCAAATAATGAATATCTTCATTATTGGTTAATCTTGCGATTGTTTTGTCAGCCAACAGATGAATTGTTTGGTCTGTAAAATTCCAGATAATTGCTAAAAAAAATGTCCTGAAACCAAAATAAGACGTTTCGTTTAGTTTGCTATCGTGCTGGACAAAGGAAATGCAGCTCATCTTCAAACTGGAGAAACTGGAACTAGCTATTGTCTTTGGATTTGTCTCTGGTAAAATGACTTTAAACCATTAATCCATTCTCAAAATAGTTGCAGATTTATAGGCTGATTGGTTCACCAACTGTTTCTGTCCTGCAACAGTCAGCGTAGCGGTTTTGAGGCATGGCCTGTTTGAACCACAAACATTTTACTGCTCTTCCATATTGTTTTAAGTGAAAGCATTTTAGAATTTTGATGGAGCATGAAACCAGCATCCACTTCAAGATGTGGAGAATAAAGATGTCAGGGAGTAGAATAAAACATCTGAAATGCAAAAATAAAAGAAGAAAAAAGCGATTTTGATGCGTGTTGTGTTGTGTTGTGGCTTAAACTGCTTTTGTTTGCTCCACTTTTGTCTTGACATGTTGCCAGCTCGCTGCCAGATCTCCGACCTCGGGACTCGTCACCCACTCCTAATATCCAAACACTGATCTCTTTTTTGGAAACAACTTCTTTCCAGAAGAAAATAGAAGTGTTCAAAAATCCAAAATCTATTTAAAGTCATCCCGCAATCATTGTCCACTGATAGCAAAGTGACACGCTCACCAGGAATGCTCCATCTATGCCGGACGACGCTGGCCAATGGCGGCGCGCACACACACACACACACACCTCTTTGTCTCTACCTTAAGGAACCGTGAAATGATTGCTCGGTGAGCCCGAGCTCGCCGAAAGGAGTCTGGCACTTCCAAACCCCGCAGTCATTTTTGTCACAACAAACACACACACACACACACACAAAAGCCATCCTCGGGCGTGGGCTGAGCCGGGCCGACAGTAATTACAGCCGTGCTGTTTTGAGAGGGGGAGAAAAACAACAGCAGAGCAGCGGTGGCACTCTGGACCGCGTCCTTTGAGCGCGACAACCAAAAAAACGCCGAAAATGAAGGCCTGGAGGGAGCAAAGGAGTCCAGGGACATTGTTGGGCCGGTTCATACCCGGGAATTACTGCTGTGATTAGCAGTCTTTGGAGTGACACACATATCCATGTGACGCACTTTTAACTCCAGACAATCGGGAATGTGCCGGGCGTCTGGACTTGGTAGTATTGTTGTTGATGAAATGACACTACGCCATGAATATTCATGATCTAAACGCTTGCTATTTCTCTCTAGCGTGAGGGAAATAATAAACACTGCAACATTTCTTATCCTGAAACCCAACATCCAACCCCAGAGAGCCATATCAATACTCGCGGCTTCATTTTGAGTTAAGTGTCTGCCACTCGGGTCTAACACAACACAGGGAAAAAGATCTGCTTTCACTGCTCGTGATGCCATCTTATCTCTCAGATGAAAACTGTGGGAGACCCGACATCCAAAAGGACTGTGGGAGTTTAAGAAGGGACTGGTACATTAAAGCAGGAGCTGTTTGTCGCTTCTTTTATAACAGAGTCTACAAAATACTGCTGAACGAGAGCTACAGACTTTTATTGTGAAGGAATACTCGGCGTGCCATTTTTAAAAAAGGTAGCGTGGTCCAACTAATGTCCTGTTCGGTCGTCCAGGAGCGCACAGAAGTTGACAAATGCGACGAAGAGCAGGCCATGTCAGCGGACATAAACACATTAATACATACATCTGGTCTTGGTGGAAATGAGTAAAAGGCAGTCGGCGGGGGAAGCGTTGTTTGCATTAGGATTAAGATATCTCAGCGCCTCACAGCTGCGAGGCTCATTTGTAATCTGAAAACACAAGCACGTCATGGAAGACTCGGGGCTATGGGGGGATTCAGGTTCCCCAGTGCCAGTGAAAGTGAATGTTATGGGGAGTTGTGTAAATGGACGCAGCTGAGGCCTGAGACCATTGAGCTTACTGGTAGTCTCGACCTATGTCCGCTCTGACACGTGAAACCTTCTGTGCTGTTAAAGACAAGGCATCGCAGATAACAGCACCAGTGAGAGACTGCGTGGGAGAAATTTGGTTTTTGATACATATTTTTGCATATCTATACATGTTAAATGTCCCTCCCTCGCCTTACGTAGACCTCGCGGATTTCACTTTGGTCTCTTCATTTTCGTCTGTCAAATTTACATGTCAAGCCACATGAGCGTTTAAGCTGTGGTCATGTCGTGAGAATGAAATCTGCAAGGCCAATTAGACTATTGGCCGTCTGTCAATCAAACGCTCGCTGACGAGTCTAGAATTGTCAGAAGTTGAACTCGTGAGTTCTGGAGGGACAGATAATGAATACAGAATGCGATCCGTAGCAAGATCACATGTGACCAATTTACATTGGACGATGAAGTCCTTCAGTAAATGTCTGTGGCTTTCCGAGTCCACACATTGATGCCTAACTCTCCTTGAAATATATTCAACCGGATTTTGTCACACTACCACACATTTGTGCAGTTCAACGGCAGCAATGTGCCTCGACAGTGCTGACCTTTGAGGGACCCAAAATGGATGTTACTGGAGCTTATTGGCTGTGTTGCACCGTCCACTTCCATTTAACCTCCTCTGTTGGAGTATGAACCGCTCCACAAAAGATGGATGTTTGAAGACAGAGAGTCAATGGTACAAATACGTCTCTTTAATTGACTGTGAGGACCTATTGTCCCGTCAGAGACGAGGCTGACCCAACAGCTGAACTTGCCTTTTTCGGAAAAACACTCTTTGTTGAATGAAACGATGTAAAAAACCCTCAGGAACAAAATGCCCTGGGGGAGTAAACTGCATTCTAGAGGAAATACAAAGAAGCTCGGAGAGGTATTGTGATTAACGAACGCTAGCATGTTCCTGGTCCCTACAAGGTATCCCATACACCCACACGAATGGGGCCTGAGGGCAACAGTAGCCTTTACTAAGAATACAAAACACAAATACAGTGGGAACCGCTGATATGGATCAAAAGGCTTTGGCAGAATCATTCCTGTAGTAGTCCGATTACAGTGTTCATTTTCATACATGACAACGTTTGGAAAAAACATTTTAAAACTACGGTAGGCCAACGTTAATTACATTTTTGTTTCCTTAAGCGAGGTGGGTTTTTTTCATGCTTTTGGGTCATGAGGCTGGTCACCCTGCACATAATGGTTTGCCTTGGCACTGAATGAATCACAGTTCTCCTGCGATGCTTCGATGAAGTTGAGAAGTGAGTGAATGTTTACTTTTCTTTTTTTTTTTTAGTAACGTCAGGAAAAGAGAGAGACTTGTCTTCAGCTTCCTGTTCATAGATCATGAATCAAGATAGAATGAAAACCTCAGAGACCCGTGGTGACGGCATGTGACGGGCTTTAGTTTTTGAAAAAGGAGACTAAAAGGCACCTTTTTTATATATCATGCCGTGTCATTGGATGTGTCTCAAAGACACTGTGGTTGAACTGAACCGTAGCCAGCTAAGCCACCATGACCACCCTTTGAAGTGTTAAGAGGACAATCAGACATTTTTCATTTCCACTTTTTTTTCCTCTCGCAATCTCTTGAGACCTGTAACAATTGCTTGGCCCCCTGCAATTACCGGAAACACCAGGAAGTTGTTGGAAGTATCCATTTCCTATCTCACTTCCCCTCATGGTTGTTGGGGCTTCGGTAAACCACTGATAACACCAGTGTGTGTGTGTGTGTGTGTGTGTGTGTGTGTGTGTGTGTGTGTGTGTGTGTGTGTGTGTGTGTGTGTGTGTGTGTGTGTGTGTGTTTGTGTGTTTTCTACCTCAAACAGAGGAGGCGTTACTGAAAGTTGATTTGAGCTCCACAAAAAGTGGATGCTTCGCAGCTCTAGTCCCGGTGGCTGTTTTCTCCCTTACCTTTTCATTCAACCCTGGGGATGACAAATGCACATAAAACCTGTCGAAAGGTATCCGAGCTCGCCAAAGCATCGCCCACGGCCCCCCTTTTCAATTGATGACATTGAGTTGGTGAATGCAGGCGAAAGATAAAGGATGGGCCAGAATTGTTCAACGCGACTGTAACAATTTTTCATCCGTCATTTGGGTTTTAACCACTGGAATGGAGTCTGCCATTATAGGGCAGGCACAATCAGGTATAGGCAGCCGTCTCCTGTTAAAGGCGTGCTCTCGTCAGCTGGAACTACACCATTGTCTGCTGACGAACACAGATAGGCGCCATCGTTATAGGGTGGAGTTTTCTACAGGCTTTTTGGGTGCTCTGAGCGCAAATCTCATATGTCAGGTCACCGTAGACTAATGATACCATGTTCTGAAAAGTCAATGGACAACACTGTGATCATTAGAGAAGCCTTAGAAAGCACTACTACGATACAAAGAAAGGAAGAATCGGCACAGCAGGAAGTAGAGGAATGAGCATTCAGCAAGATAAGATAGATATCCTAGTGATCTTTGCACTTACTCTCTCTCTGTCTCGTTAACTTAGATATGAAAAAAACCTCCCTGTGCTGTGTGTGTGTTCTGACTACTATGTTCTGCTCGGTTGCCCTTTTCCTAACACATGCGTGCTCTGGCATAAGAGCGCCGCCCAAAGTCCAGGAAGTCAAAGCAACAGCGTTTCAGAGAAGCGAGAGAGAGAGAGAGAGAGAGAGAGAGAGAGAGAGAGAGTGATTCACCAGGTGCTGGACGCTGCTTGCTCTCCCACAGAAAAGGTGGGCGACTCGTGTCAACAACCTCGGATGAACTGGCGCCGGAGCTGTGACAACTCCTTTCTATAGGGGAATAAAACCAGACAGCTACGGGGCTGGCTGTCTCAAGAACCGCACGTGTGGACAAATCATACTCGGTCTAATTTGACGCGATAACATATCTGCCCGACGCAGCCCATATCCTGTTGTAAACAAGCCTGTGAGTCTTTACCCAGGGAATTGAACTCTCAGCAGCCGTCCAATCGAGGCTTAGGAGCGTGGAGCAACCGCGGTCATGTCTGTGGGTGGGATGAGATCTGTGCCACCAGACAACTGAGCACTTGTTCCGTCTTTACAAAGTTCAGACCCAAACATCATTATTCAAATTCACTGATCTCATGCTGATTTAAAGCACATAATTCATATCCCCCCCCCCCCCGACACACACACACACACACTGCCTCTGCCTTGTGTCTCCCCCTCTGTTCTCATTCCCCTCAAAAGCGAGGAGATATCAAACAGTTAGCTTCGAAGCTCTCGTCGGGATTGCAATAGTGTCTGCGAGAGAGAAGAGCTGGCCTTGCACTTTAATGACAAACTGAAGTCAGAGAACAGCCAAAACAGCGGGCCTTGTTTACTTGGCATAAATAAAGTCGGCCCAAGCCTTTCATCCTGGGCTTTACCGAGCCAACGTGGGTCTGTGCGGGGGGGAAAAAAGGGGGCAACCGACGCCACCCAAGGCGCCGAGCGAAGCCTTCATACGTGTTTGAAGCTCGACAGGCCGCTCGGAGAGCTGAGCTCGGCTGACGCCCGTTATAGGAGGCTAGCGTGTTAGCTTGGAACACATGCACAGGTTTCCAAAGGAAAAAAACCACACACACAAAACACAGGCCTGAACGTCTTTTCCTCTTTCCCGCCCCTTTGTAGAGCTTTGTAGCTGCGCCAAGGGAACTATGCTTCCATTGCAATTTTAGAACGTGTAATTACAGAGACTCGCATGTTGTAAATTTAAACATTTTCAAAAACCTGTAATATGCGGTGAGAGCGGCATATTGAGTTGATAATGTGGAGAGATATCAGGCGTATTCCCGTCTCATTTAACACCACAGATAATAAAAAGTGAAATATAATTTGTAATCTCTCCTCCGTCAATCCAATTTGGAAGTAAAAACATTGGCTAGTTAAACATGTCGGTTTGTGCATAAATCACTGTCTCCTCGCGGAGGCAGCTATGGCTCCTTGTTTTTTCTCCCTTCCTCTCTACCTCCACTCTCTGCTGCAATCTTAAGAAAACAAAGAAAAAAAAAAGAAATCACAGCAACCGAGCAGTGGTTTCATATTTCAAGTCGTCTTTGTCTTAGTTGAACCTGACGCAGGGGGCTCTGGTGTCGTGCTGATAAAAGTTTAAACATGCTTTGATATGCATGAATGGGTCATATCTTTATGCTTCAGTGTCATCTGTATAACCTGTTGGTTTTTTTCCTCAGAGCTCATCTTGACATTTAAAAAAAAAACATGACACCCTGCCTACAGTGGACTTGACTTCAGCTTTAAAAAAAACTCTGTAATCCTACAAGTGGGAAATAGTTTCAGACATGTGGGCTGAGAAGACCTTCAACTGCTGAATAAGTAATGCACTAGAAACAAAGCGCAGCAGGCCTTGATGAAGAACACTAATGTACACAACACAATCAACGGATATTTACAGAGAAAATCCCTCTTCTTCAGCGGTAAAAAAAGAGATGAAAATGCAAAAAGAAATCCCAAAAAGCAACAGATTGAGATCAGCTGCTTCAGTGTAAACATTCCTTTTCCAGAAGGGCAAAAACCCAGAATATATCAGGAAGACACACGACTGCAAAGATATTTTCTTCACAGCTCAAGGTCTGCCTACGATGGTTAAACAGCGTTATGTATGACTGCTTTGTCAGAAGATAGATATTCACACCGCTTTCCTTTTCCAGCCTCCCACAGCTCTCATCGGCGTATGTGTAAGCCGATCTCGTCATGCACGCAGATAAAACAGACGTATGTGTCCGTGTGCCTCAGGTTTCCCCTTTTTCCTTGTCGTTTATTTTTTCTGTATTTTCCCGTCCAGTGGGGAGTACCCAGCATTACTGTCAGGCTCGTGTTTGGGGAGGAGGCGTGCTACAAGACGAATCCTTATTTGGTCGGAAAATTCACATTGCCGCTTCCGACGAAAATAACTAAGTCAGTAAGATGGGACAACCTTGGGAAACAAGGTTTCCTCGGTTCAGTTTCATGACCACTCGCATTCAAGGCAATAAAACACCTGTTTGTAAGAAAGAATAATTCAGTAATTGGCACTTTCAGAGACACAGAGTTTAACCATCTCATTTTGCCACTGTGTCCATGGAAATGGAAGTCATTTATAAAGAGGACTAACTGTCCTTGATTTTTTTAATCATCTTAAAATTGCAAAAGATCAACCTAATGGCTGAGGGGATCTACACACACGTGTAAAACACATGCTTCGATGGAATCGCACATACAGTAAATATTGAGTCCGGTATAACATTGTGTTCATTTACAGAGAGGCTCTGAATGTACATGGAGCTTCACTTTGTACCTACTACAAGTTTCCCCTCTTGCGTTCCAACTAAACATAGCCGGCTCCTGCGACTTTAAAAGAACCCAATGAAATATTCATCATCACACCATTTGCAGAGCACCATATGAGAACCCACTTCAGAGTGTTAAGAGTGGAGAAACCCCCTGTAGGCTCAACCCACTCCTGTCCTGCGTCAAAAGATGGTGTTCACACCACTCTTCCTTTTGCACAAGAACGGAAACAGGAACCTCACAGCGGCGGCTTTGTCTGCACACTGCACTACAGTGTCTCTCAAAACCTCGCCCCGAGTTCTCACAAGGTAATTCAATATGCAGCGCAACTCTTTACGCAGTCTGACTTTGCCACATCCATGGCCTTAAAATAGTCGATAGCGTTAGACGAGGCAAATAACATTTGGCAATGTCTGTTTATGTACCTATCAGTGAGGATATGCCAATTGATCCCTGCTTAGAGGCGCTATATATTTAACATTTAATCATTTAGACGTTTGTTCAATGAACTGCGTGGTGTAAATAGTTATTTTGCAGTTGTTTGAAGTTTATTTCTCAAACTGGCAGCTCAGGAGTCAGAGAAGGGACTTCCCTGCTCTGAGGAAGCAATTTATAGTGTCATCAATATCCATCGCGGTAACAGCAATCTCACCTGTCTTGGCGTTTACGGCGAAGAAACCCTGGGGATTGCCGCTGGTGATCCTGTAGGTGAGTTTATCACTGGCCTTGGCGTCCGGATCGACCGCGTTAATCTGGATGATTGACACATCTTTGGGGGAGTTCTCCACGACGGCGGGGTAGTAGACCGGTTCGGAGGTTCGCGGCGCGTTGTCGTTGACGTCCTGCACTTCGATGAAGACCTCGACGAAGGAGGAGAGCGGCACCACGCCGCGATCCATCGCGTAAACTGTCAGCCAGTAGTGAGCCGTCGTCTCGTGATCCAGCAGCTCTTGTGTTCGGATAATGCCTGAGAGATTGGAGAGACAAAATCTGGGATTATTTTCATGTGCAACACAGGATCGGCTTAAGTTATGTATCAACAAGTTTCATTTCAATGTCCTAAAAATGCTACGTAATTGGTTTACTGTAAAAAAACAACCAATGCAGTTCTGTTGGACACTGATCTCCATGCTTGAACCTGTAAAGGTAACTTCCGCCGCCGCCACTTGTTCGGATGTTTGAATGGCTGAAACTGCCGAGCAGTGGGAAATGTTCTTTCTGATCTTTCTGAGGAAAAGCTAACAGCAAAGTTCACAGGAGCGAATTTTCTTTAGTGCTTTTCATCCCCGCCCGAGCCCACTTACAAGCACTCACCAGGTGCTCAGTAGGTGCAATTGAACTGTAGGAAAGGGAGAAGTGTGTGTGTGTGTGTTTAAATAGTTGTAGAGGGGGGGGGTTTCAGTTTGAGGGAGAGGGTGTGTGTGCACATGCCTATGTGTTAGTTTGCTCGTGATGAAGTGTGACTTAAAATGTGTTGACATGAACACTAACAGTTCAATTCTAACCAGACGAAGGTTTCTGTTTTCATTCAGCGCGAGCACGAATGATTTCACGTAGTGAAATAGATGCAAAGCAATGGGACTGTCAAAGAAAAACTAAAAGTGGGGAAATGACTGAGCTGTGAGTCGCGTTGTGCCCATCATAGAGCAGCTACAAGTGATCGCAGTGGATAACATTTTAAAATGCGCTTTTTTTTGCTTGTTCGAAAAAAATGAGGACGAAAAGCTAAATCTTCAAAGGGCACCAAGTGAAAAATAAAATGAGCAGCTGACAATGAAACCGCACAATATTATTTGGAGAACCAACACATGTGAGGTCCCATTATTTCAACAAGCACAGAATTAAAGGCGGCGAAGAACAACATCAACGGGAAAATATCTTCCAGACAATGGAAACCCTGACAACCTTCATAACAACTCTGTCCACGTTTGTGTTGTGTACAATACCTCCATAAACCTTTTTATAGGTGCAATGGAAATTTATAGCCATATTCGATTTTTATCACATCAGTAATTAATAAAGGTGACTCATGGTATAGGCACACCCGTATCATTACCAGGTGTGGGTGTTGAATCTATAAGTCGCTTACCGGCGGCCCAGATAAGGGAGCCTCCACAAAGTCACACACTTAAAGGACACGTCTCAAACGGGTTCCAGTAGTTCACATTCACATCTCATCGCTGCCTTTGTTCACTCACTGTAACGTGATGAACTGCGATGGAGTGTAACCGAGAGCAGCCAAACCTCTTGCCTTGGGTAAAAGGCAGGTTTCTCAGAAAAAAAAAGAGGTGTGAACACTCCAAATTTGCCGAATTCAAAAAAATCTAACACGGGAGGGGAGTTCAGTCGCACAGCTCATTTATTCTCTTCCCCCCCACTTGCTTCGCTTAAGCGGCCCTGCATTTTTTTCCGGCCCGGGATCCTCTCTTGTCGTTAGTCATCGTTATAGCTCCTTCAAATCAGCTTGAGGCGTGCGTAAGAGGGGTAGTCAGGCAAGGGAGAATAGGTAGCTCCCCGATGTTTCCTTCAAGCCAAAGAGCCCCGTGGTGAAAACAACATCGACATGAGAGTACATCAAGAATGCTAATGAGATGGCTGCGTACAATCAAACTAATGGCTTGAAGCTCACAATAGACACGGAGACAAAACAACAGCAAACATTTGGACGAAGTCATGAAATGAGATTAACAGATAATTTGATTGCAATCATTCCGAAATAAAAACAACACATCATTGACTAATTTATGATCTTATTGAAGCTGACAATTTGGAGTGGGTCCCGACTGGAAGAAAAACGTGTGCCGCAAATTGCAAATGTTAAGACGTGAATAAGCAACGCAGATGCTTCTGTGAGGCATCCTGAGGCGAAACACAACAGGAGAGGAGGACGCGTGTTTCAGACGCCTCTACTTTGTGCTAATACCACAAAGTAGAGAGGAGAGGAACAGGACGGTGTGAGACGTCTTCCTTTCCTGTGCCCGGGAGACGCCCATGCTTGAACGCTCATGTGTTTGACACCAGCGTAGCGGAACAATTCCACTTTCTCTGGGGTCGTGCTTTTTGCTCGCAGTTCTTCGCCCTGCTTCTGTCAGCAGACACGAGATAACTTCATATGTTGCAATTTATTTATTTTTTTCAGTTGCCACATGAATACTGCAGCTGCACGAGGAATGCCACTGCCCACATTTTGGCCTTTTCAAACTAAATGTCAAGGCCAATTTGCACACGAGAGTTGATCTTTTTTATTTATTTATTTCTATCTGAAGAGACTCAAGAAACGGAACATCTTCACCGTACATGTGTAGAACGGCACAGAGAATGAAAAGCTATCTGTCACGGCCTTTGGCTGACTGGTTACAAACAAAGCGCATGAAAGATGAATCTGAAGAATTTAGTCGCCACACCTGTCCCATGTACCTAGCCTGCCCACTAAAGCAGAAACAAAACCTGCCCTTAGGCCACAAGAAGAAGAAGAAAAAAAACAGACTGTGCAACAGCCTCTGCCAGATTTGCTTTCCACCTTTTTTTTTCCCTTTCTCTTTCCTTTTCCCTCTGGCTTTGTTCTTCAAAGTGTGGTGGAGCCTTCAGACAGCCGAAGGATTTCAAATTATCAAGACCAGCAGGTATCACACGTGTGTGAGTGTACTTAAATCAACATCCCGTGCAGATACACAATGAGTTTATTCAGTAACGACTTCCCGTCACGGTGGAGCCGCAGTTTGAACGAGGGCGAAGTTTGCTGTTGAAAAAGCGTCCTGAAAGCGTTCCCTACACGTCACAAGTTCTCTCCTGAAACAAACTAGCGCAACTTAATACAACACGTGCCGTCAATACAATATTAAGACTCACAAAAGCCAGATGGTTGCTCGTGCTGATTTTAAAAAGCATGCCTTTTGAAGTCTGCAAACTTTGCATTTGACCGCTCACTCAGAGTGTTGTGATTACGTGCCGCCGCTTCAACGTGCTCCGGGTATTCCTTGGTCATTCCGCGGTTGAAAAATCGGGGCTTGCTTTGAACTAACCTCTTCCCCACATTCCTCAGCCTTCTCAGGCCTCTCGCTCACATGCTTACATAAAACTCTCTCAGTGCTCTCCCCCCCCCCTTCTCTTTCCACAACCCCCGGCAAAATGCTTCAAATTCCACTATCAAGATTCTAGTGTAATGGAAAGAGTCCTAAGCTAAGCTTTCTGTTACCCAGCAACTAAACATATCACATCATCCCAAAGAGTTCCCAAACATCTGTAGCCAAGATCTGTGTTTCAAAGACATCCCCGCCTGTTGGAATTAATGCCCGAAACCTTCCAAAGTCAAAAGACCTAAAGTATGGTCCGAGGCAAAGTGTTTTGTTGTTGTGTATTCAAAGCATCGCCTGAAGCATTGATTTCATAATGCCAGTGCAATATATTGAGGGGGTTGTTAATTAAAAGGCAAAAATAAACGAGTCGTTGGCAATAGAAAAGAAAATGCGCGTGGACTGGGTTACACGGGCTATTTGTAAACTGTTACGAAAGTAATTTTGGGGGAGTTTGTGTCCTTCCAAAGTTCTTAAGATTTCAAAAATACGCTTTTTTTCATGCAGTTTAGCTTGAGCGGGACATTTGTGAAATATAAGTCCAAAAATATTTTCATTCATTGACTCTTCCCAGTGTACATTACTATTTAGCAGCATTTCTTGTCCATTCATTGCATATTAGCAAGCTTACGTTTTTTTTCATTGAATTCAGTTCGCCATCAAACGGTTACCGGCAGTTGGTGGGTCTCAAAATGTATTTAGAGCTTGAACTACGTTAGAACTACTCTGTGTAGTGCAACCCATTTGAATCAATGTGTCGTAAACAGACGTTATAACTAAGCTTGACCTGAGCTGATTAGTTTAGCGATCGTTTTCTTTTTCCTTTAAGTTTATATTGGAATTCCATAATAATCTGAAGTGATCACAGCCAGAGATCTGTGTTAAGAGGAGTTTCTCATACATTTCATTGAACACTTGCATGCATGAAATACTGTAAATTAATTATGAACAGGTTTGCAGTAAGTGTCATAGCTCTTTTGATTCAAAGTTAAACGGGGTCATAACACATTAGGAGAGGGCTCGGCGATGATCATGACAGTAATGGTGTCACAAAGACCATCTTATCTCCTTTAATATCGCGGACTATTGAGCCCGCGAGCCATTTCCACTTCATGCACCATTGTGCACGCTGCGTACTGGCAGAGAAATAGCTGTCAACAGCTGGCTAAAGGGAACCTGGTACTTAACGCTGGGGCGATTCGTCGACATAATCGGCATAGATCACACAAATACGCCGATTTAAATTACGTACGTCGGCGCGTCGCAAGAACAATATGGTGCTCGGTGAGTGCAGCGAGTGTCCACATAAAAGCATCATATACGTACGATGATTAATCAACACGACAAACATGGGTCTGTTTGTAGCAGGCACATAAAGTCGACTTCATGAATGTTTATTTGTCTTTACGTCTACACTGCTGCTGTTGCGGTAATGAAACGGTTCACCATTATCTGGCTGTTTCTTTTTACGTGGCGTAACTTTGAGAAAAATCGATATGTAAATTTCTTCAGTTATTTCCCGTTCCCCACAATGATGCAAAAATACATTTGATGGTGATTATCTGAACTGCATATTAATCCAGTGATCTGGACTATTTTAAGTTGTTAAGTCACGCACTTCAGTAAAATGCTGGGTTGCTATGACATACAGTGAATAAATAAATGTGTCGCAGCATTCCTTTTGAATTTGAGTACCGGTAGTCAGTATTTTTCTGGCATCTGACAAAGATGGTCTATTATCTTGTTACATTTGTTTGCTTTTGAGAGAAGATGCTCGATAAGTTTTTGACATTTATTTTTGGGTAAATTAATTGTTTAAATTTAAAAAATAATCTCACAAATAATCACAAAATGAGTCATGAGATTAATTGAATGATTGAAAAATAATCGTTACTTTAATCCATCAGTAAGTTGAGCTCGGTCATTTTAAAACACTGATACCTCTGTAATCCTGTAGGTGTTTCTGTCTGTTTGTTACAGCCAGTACTGATGAGTTCAGAATGTCTTTATCCATAATGTGAAAGGAAAGACTACGGCACACCAATTTGACTTTCCAATAATGCCACACGCATGTTCCGATCAAGTCGCCCTTCTGTATGGTGTGAAAGCCATAATGTACAAGGGAGTCTAAAGAAAACATGAGATTCATTTATTGGACTGACTGCCAGCGTTGGAAAGAGACTGAAAAAAATCTTTTCATACACTTGTTACACGTCTGTGATGCATGTCTGAATGGGGTTTTCTTTCCTTGTTAAAAAAAAAAAGAGAGAATGCCCTTTAATTCCAGTTGAGATAGCTTTTTGGGACTTAGCTGACGATACAAAGCCTCCATTGTTACTGGGAACAGCATTCTTTTAAAGGCCTTTGAACAGGTCTCAGAGCAATACTCCTTTATTCAATATCACAGTACTATTGAGGAGCAGTTACTATACCTCCTAGCCCAGAAGAGCTCTCTGTCTGTGCCTCTGGGAACAATGAGGGACGCACAGGGGTCCATCTTCATTCACACCCCCCCCCCCGAATATCTTCCTACACTATAGCTCTCTCTATATTCCCCATTGTAAACGCTAACCCCAGCTGGCCTTAGGAGGATGTAGACTTTGAGCTGACAGCATGAATCGCCACTCATGTGACGGGGGAATTGTTTGCTATCTCTCCAGGTCCGACTAACTGCACGGACCAGGAAAGGATCTCCTACTGACGTCCCATCCATGAAGCCCAATCATCGTAGAACATGACTACAGATCAATACCTCTTGAACACAAGAAAACACTGTTATTATAGCTTCAATAAAAGAAACGGGGGAAACAGCTCAACAATCACGGCACATAGATCCCCCGTAAAATCACAACCTGACGTTTTTACACAAACACGAAATAACGTGATGATCAGCGAGGTTTAGAGGTGCCGGTTTCCACCTGTTTGAGTTAAGATAACCGACTGTTGGTGGAAGCTTCATATCAATCATTCAAACATGAGTGGTATCGATCTTCTCATCTATCTCTCGGCAAAAAAAATGCTCCAGTAAATTGAACAAAATTTGGAACAATTTCCTAAAAGCAAAGGCAAAGCCACAGGGTTATATTATGTTGTTGTGTCCACGTCCTCATGTAGACCTAATGACACCCACTCCACTGCACCTGAGTGGATTTGTGGTCAGGGCTGTCACTTGCCCGGCACCATAAAAACGTGAAATTGGCTCTAAATACTTGAAACAGTTGCTGAAATCGGAATAAAAAGGATAAAAGCATGTCAGAATCTCGTACTTCTCTGCCATAATTCGGCAGTGAAGGCCCCTGGCGGATATGCTCTCAGATGTGTCTGTGAGGAAGATGCTAATCTTCTCAACGTATCACTGCTGTTTGTCCCACATAATGCTGGGCACTGCTGTCTATGGCAGTGGTTCTGTTTAGCACCGGTGGCTTTACGTATTAAATAACAACAAACTAAAACGGTTTAATGGAATGCATTTGTTGGTTTTTTTAGCATTGTATTTTACTAAATTAAATAAGCAAATGCGCGTAACATCATTATGGAGTTCTGAATGTCCCTAAGGGCACTACTGTGAAAAACACTGCTTTAAAAGTGTTACGCCTGCCGTATTCTCCACAGTACATCCACAGGAACAGAGAGTCGGCCTTAAGATCTGATTCAAGAGAGCATTAGAATGAAAAGAATTAACACACAATGAAGCACATCCTCTGCACACGTCAGCCTCAAGTTTCTTTCAGACGATTTAATGGACTGAGAGAACAACATACTTCTAAGCAGGGCAAAGTGTGTTTTTCATTTAGCAACCTACAGTCAACTTTGTCCCTCTGCGCATTCCTGGTCCCGTCTCCACAGTAACAGCACTCAAGCAAAAGACCATTCGGAATCATGGGCCACTTTGCAGTCCCACTTCTATCTCCAACGTATCGCCGCTGCATGGAAAAATCGAGGACAGAAAGCAACAGCTCTCCTCATTTTGACGAACTATACGTGATGCCGAAAGACAGACCGTGAACGAACACAAGCACGCGTCTTTTTTAATTGTTGTTAAGACTCTATTTACTTTAACTGGATAACGAGATGGACTGGCAATTTTTTATTTTTGGTGGAAATGGAAAACGCACTAACAGGACTTTGTCATTGTGCATCAAACGGCTTCATTTGCTTTGACAAAGAACGCATTTACAGCACAGGCTGCCAACGACTTCGAGGGAAAGGGCAATGCATATATTATCCAACAAGAAAGGGCAATGCATACATTATACAATCAGCACTCGGCATCCCAGCTAGACCGAACACTCTCGGCTCTGGTCACCTTGTACACTGGATAGTTTCACTTCATACCAAGACAGATGAATTAATCAACTTATTCATTCCTCCCCACCCCTCCCACTATGCAACCCATTTTATATTGATGTTCTAGAGCTATTTTAATAACAGCGTTTGTCCACAGATATTCTGAACTGTAGATTCATAGCGAGCCAAAGGACGCCACTGTCCAGCATCATCTAAATTTAAACCTCAAGACATTTCTCATTAACATCACCTCCATACCGCAGACTGAGATGAAGTCGCGCAACAGTCTATCCAAACTAAAAAAAAGCTTTCTGTGAAGTTGGCTCCTTCCTTTTACCTTTGACTTTTCCCATTTCCCTTCATTTTCTACCTTTTGGTAAATTCGGGCTCAGCGTCTTGACTTGCACAATCTCCCTTAGTCATCCCAGCAATAACAAAATGAAAAGAGTTACTCATTGGCAATATAACAAAAAAGAACATGAGTCAGGTGTACTTAAAGGTGTGGAGACTTGGTTCATCATGATAAGAATTGTTTTATTGCTAGTGTGTCACGACAAGCACCGGACGCTATTATGTATTCACCTCAACACTACTGCAAACTGTAGTGTTTGTATCCTTTGAATGCTTTCTACTGAATTTACCTTTTAAAGTGTATGTGCAGGAGTGACATCATAGTTAAAACCGTTCACTCCTGACCCACATTCAGTACGCTGCGCTCTTTTGGGTCACTCTGCAGCCATACTGTCAGCTGAGTGTCCGATTACCTTTTAAAATATCTGCAAAAGCCTTTCTGAAGCGGAAATCACATCGGCCATTTGCAACACTTGCCTTTTCAGAATTGGCATTTGCCCTCGAAAATCCTTATCTGTTGACCTGTAGGGCCCAAACAAGTACAACTGTAGCCAGCCACTTAGCTTACAAGCCCTGACAAGCAAGTTGGATGCTTCCTCCCAAGCACAAAATGGTGGCGGAAAAAGAAAGTACACTGTTGGGTGGTGGGGGGACTCAAACGTCTCGCAAACTAGGTGGAGAAATGTTTCTCCAAAATTGGTTGGATAAACCACAGACTAAAAGATAATGATGGACAATGGAAATATTTAACAGTGAACTGTGTGTCTTGCTTTTTTTTTCCTGCTGAATCTCCAAGCTGGTTAATATGTTAAAGGTGCAATATAAGAGATTTGGAGCATTTTGATTGGCTGTCAACATGGCCGATCATAGCTAACGGTGCTAACAGTTCAAACTACAGCAAACGTGCTGGCAAAGCTAACTGTTTACCCGAGTGTGGGTGCTACGTGATGCCGCTAACTGCGTTACCGCTGTATGAAAGCAGTGCAGGGTCGGCGGCCGTGAGCTAACCAGTGGGGCACGCTCACGTGTACTAACATGCACTAAAAGCAGGCGTAGCCAGCCCGGCTATGTCCGCAAAGCAAGGAGAAGCTCGGATTGCAACACACACACACACACAGAGGAAGAGTGACATCATTCTCTGCTCAGGTCGACATTACTCCACGATATCCCTTCACAGTGAATAGTTGTTTGCTGCTATAGTAGTGCTCTGAATGTCGTGTATTGCTCCTTTAAACAAAAGCACTTGAAAAGCTTTCATTATATCAAAGTTCAGTTTTTGTTGCTCCAACTCTTTTAGGTCCGTGTCAGTCAAAAAAACAACTTGACTGTGATTGAAGGGAGGAATGGTAAATGTGGTCTACGGCATGGGAAGGGGCCCGGAAAGGAGTCTTGATAAGAGTAGGTTTAAATTAAGATGGCACCGGGCCAGTGACCACAGAGCTTTTAATAACACAGAGAATGTCTGGGCAAACAGTCGCCATGGACTCCCTGAGCAGTCAGAGAGAATAGGAACCATATCTGGAGAAGAAGCCTGCATTAAAAAGGGTTTCTTTTACTTGAGACCACAAATGGAAAGACAATAAATTCAATAAATAGCAATAATGGACACCACTTTAAAATCAAATTGCTATTTCTGACAAACAAAACAACTTGTTTGCTCCTTGTGTGGCTTGGGAACGTCAGTCAAGTGGGAAGCGAGCCATATTCGTAAATACGAGCTTTGTTCAGATTTGTTAGATACACCTACTCTAAGAGCATCACTCAGTCTTCTGGCATCAGCAACTGAAGAGTGCAAAGTTTTCCACGGCAACACTTTGTAAGCCACAAAGTAGTATTGTTGTTACTGTGCTTTTGCGGATGCGACTGCAGAGGAATAGCGGAGAGAATAGAGATGTATGCTGTGGTGAAAAGAACAAAAGAAAACACTACAACGGAGATGAAACCATGCAAGAAACTGATCCTGTACTCCGAGCAAACACAACGGCATCGTTTTAGAATTACGAGTGGCAAGTAAAACAGGAAAAGACTTGGAACAGTCTCCCCTCGCTGCGTCCCACCCGAAAAAAGAAATTCCATGACTGAAGGTGTGTGGCTCCTGGCATTTTTCCTCGCACCGCTTTTTCATTTGTTTTCTAATTTGGAACCGCTTTTTTTTTTTAAACGTTCTGGTTAAGATTCACAGCGTGCAGCTGCAGCACTGAATATATAGCGCTTCTATTTTCCTTTTCAGAAGCCAAATATTCTAAATGCATATGGTCTTACAAAACCACACCCTGCATCTCGTGAAATCATAGGAGGGGCATCACCACCTTAGCTGTATTTAGTTGTCTACTGACCTCAGATGTAATCCATAATAACAGGACCCAACCCAGGACAATCCTATCATTGCACCTCCTGATAATCACTTAATATGGGCATCTGGGATTAAGTAGCAGATCAGACCGGGCTCCCTGAATCTGCACCCTACACTAAGTGAGACATGGACTAGTCGCTGGGCTCCATGTGGCCCTTTCAAGACTAATGCTGTATATGTAGTGCATCTTACACCTGTACTATTCCTTGCAAAATTCAACTTCCATTGCAGTTAATTTAGTAGATAATAGGAAGAAACTGAACTTAAACAACATGGAACACTTGGTAATTCTTGCAAGAAAGCATATACAGTCAGTCGCTAGTTCAAGCTCGCAGCGTGTCTGTTCATAAAACAAAATCGTATTACAAATGAGAATTCAGCCACTTCCACAGACACAATCACAAACACACCACAGCCCTGGAGGACGGATCCTTCATGAAGGCTCTTCTCCTCCTGCTAAATTTACCAGGCAGTATAAAGTATTTCCCAACAGGTTCGCTGAGCAGACTTCCTGTCAACTTATTGAATAATTCACATTTTTCCAGTTGTTAATAAACATTGAACGAAAAATAAAAGCCACATTTACAACCTTTAACGTCAGCAGCACATTAACATATTGCATTTCCATCTTTATTATGACCTTTGAGGTTACAAGAGAAAATCAATGCATTATGCATTCAGGTCCACTGCCTGATTTAGACATTAAATATGCATAATGCAGAGAGAAATTATTTTCAAATCAGGGGGAAAAAGTCACATTAAGCCACCCGAGAATATGGTTACCAAGCTTCAAAGAGGAGAGCAGCAGGCCAAGTCCAAAACATCCAAATCAGGTGATTGATGTGTTTTTGGGTAGGAACTCCTGGAATTCCAGACTGCTTATTTTGAGCTAATTTGAGTCAGCTGTTCAAAATAATTCTGGGCAGTTGAGCAACTGTTAACCTATCTTCTGCAACATAATAAAGAACCCGCGAGCAAATCCTGCTTGTTGAAAATGCACTGTCCATCTGGTCCTATCGTCAATTATCCCAAAGAGGAAAAATGACTGGAATCAGGAACGTTACCCGTCTCCTGGAAGACTCCCTTACCTCATTGTTCCACACAGTGACATGAACTGAATAAACTCTAGCTGCATAACACTTTCCCCATGCAAATGATTTCAAACTGATGTATAATTGTTTTGTTTTTTAGGATCACTTTGAAAAGAAACTCACCAGTTTCCTCATCGATGGTAAATATCCCCAGGCCGGATCCTTCTCGAATGGAGTATCGAATCTCTCCATCGCGCCCTTTGTCTTCGTCTTCAGCCGACACGGTCATCACAGAAGTCCCAACGAGTGCGTCCTCTTTTATAAATCCCTTTTCCATGAACGATCGGAACAAAGGTCGGTAGAGATTCTCGTTGATGTCCACTACGTCCACCTCAATGAAACAGGTTGACGACAGGGACATGGGCTTCGCTTTGTCTTTAGCTTTTGCCGTCAGGTTGTACACCTGCTTCGTCTCGTAATCGAGACTCTGCACGATCCGCACGGCACCGCTGAGTTTGTCGACTTCAAAATTCCCGTATCCATTGTCAATGAGGCTGTATCGTACCTGACTGGAAGGTCCGACGTCGGGGTCGTGAGCCTCCAGCCACATGATGACAGTACCGATAGGAAGGTCTTCCCTCACCTTCACGCGATAGTTGGGGGGGACGAACTTCGGCGGGTTATCGTTCACATCTTCCAGGGTGATTTTGAGCGGCACCGTGGACACTAACTGAGGCTCGTTCGCCGCCTGGTCGCGTGCCGCGATCTTCAAGACGTAAACCGGATGGAGCTCGCGGTCCAGCGGCCTCGTGACAGTCACCACACCGGTCTCCTCGTCAATCGCGAAATGATCCGTGCCCCCCAAAATTGAATACTTCACGATTCCATTATCTCCTTGATCTCTGTCCGTTGAATCCACCTGGATGATTTCCGTCCCGACCAGTGTGCCCTCGCTTATTTCTACTGAATACGAATTTTGCAGAAATTGAGGGCTGTTATCGTTGGCGTCCAGGATCTTAACACCCAAGAGGCGTGACGAGGATTTCTGTGGAATGCCGAGATCATAAACGGTAATGTTGAGGGTGTACTGGTCCGTTTTTTCCCTGTCGAGAGGAGAATACACCAAAAGCCAACCGGTTTCCATTTCTACTATGAAGCGGCTTTCTGTGTCTCCTCCTGAAATAACGTACACTAGTTTGCCATTGAAGGCGCTGTCCGCGTCTGTGGCACTTAAATGGACAATCCGGGCCCCAACGGGCAGGTCCTCTTTCACTTCAATAACACTGGGGAAAGACTCTGCAAACTGAGGAGTGTACCGGTTGACTGAGTGAAAGTCCATTAAGTTGTCATCCGGCTCGATGTGCATGTGGATCCTGCTGCCCTGAAGCAGCTTTTCGGCCAACATGGTCGCCACACCGGTCTCGACGCATTTAAGCTGGACCGGCTTGCGCGCCGCGACGACGGTTATGTTCATGAACATCGGCCGGGTCTCGTGTTCGCCGTCCGTCGCGATGACTTGTAGACTGTGAAAGGACACTTTAGCTGCCTCCCCCTCGCTCAGCGTCTGCTTCAGTGACAGCACGCCGGAGTTCGGGTTCAGCTCAAACAGATCGAGCTCATTGCCGGCTTTGATGTGGTACCGCACCAGCTGCAGCTCGTCGGCGTCTATGGCAGACACGGTTGTTATCTGCTCTCCCTCGCCGTGATCTCTCGGCACAGTCACTTCACAGTCTACGTTCTCAAACAAGGGCTTATTGTCATTCAGGTTGTTTAATGTGATGGTTACTGATGCCTCCACCTCTCTCCGGTAAGGCGATCCCCAATCGGACGCCCTGACTTTGAGATTATAAATCCTTGGCATGAGCTCATAATCTAGGACCTCTGAGGTGCTGATGACACCGGAGAAGTAGTCGATGACAAGCGGCTGAGGGCTCATATTGGCAATGGTGTAGGTCACGTAGCCGTTCTCGCCTCTGTCTAGATCAGTGGCTTTAACCGTTACCACACTGGTCCCTGTGGGTAGATTCTCATCAACACTGGCCTTGTAAGACGTCTGCTGGAACTCAGGTGCATTGTTGTTCACATCAATCACGTCAACGATCACTTTTGTTGCCGCTTTGTTGTCCCCTGTGATCACGTCCAGCTCAAACCGGGGCGCAAAATCAGCATTGATTTGTCCTGCGGTGCTGATTAAGCCGGTATCTGGATTGATGGAAAATCTGTTCTTGTCAGACTTGTGTCTAAAGGCATACTTTAGCTGTGGATACTGTGGCAGAGCTGTTACCATAGTGACAGGTGTAAAAAGAGGGGCAAATTCACTCAGATTGACTCTGTAAACTGCCTTTTCGAATATGGGAGGGCCCACTTTGAACTGTGCAGAAGTGACATGTACCAATTTAACGGATGAAAATTGAGGGGGGCTGCCTTTGTCCTTCGCCTGTAGAGTGAGGTTGTATCCGAAAGGCTGGCTGTCCCAGTCCACCTCCTTGACCGCTTTTATTTTATACTCTTTGCTCCCGGGGCTGCTCCTCACAGCCTTGAACTGCTGAAGAGGGTCACCGGCAACAATACTCAGTGACGCAATCTCTCCGTTTGGTCCCTGGTCACCGTCCTCCACCGTCACAATAGCATAGGTGGGGTCGTGGTCTGCACCCGAGGGGGCCAAGGTGACGGCAGTGATCACGGGCGCATGCTCGTTGGCCTGCTCCACCCTCACTGCGAGCTTGGCCATGCTACTGAAGCCGCTGCTGCCGTACAGCTTCAGTCCTCTGTCCACCGCGAAGATCTCCAGCTCGTACAGATTCGTGTCAGAGAAGTCGAGCTTGCCAGTCAGTGTCACCACGCCGCTCGTTGGATGAACCGCAAACATGTCCGTCCACTCCCTGAAACTGTAGTAGTATTCTCCGTTGGTACCGATATCCGCATCAGTGGCCGTGACCTTAGCCACGCTCGTGCGTATGGCCGTGTTCTCTGGCAGAGAGATGCTGTAGGATGTCGGTGAGAACAGAGGCCTCAGATCATTGGTGTCCTGTACCTGCACCTTAACTCGAGTGCGACACTCAAAATTGGTGCTCCTCTCCGAAGCTTTAACAGTCAGTATGTAGTGGTCCTTAACCTCCCGGTTCAGAATGGCAGTGCTGCCTCCTTTGGTCCTTACTCGCAAAAAACTGAAATCTCCCAGCAGGTAGTCCTCTGCTTTGAATAAGTTCTCATTGTCTCCAGAGATGATTTTGTACCGTATCTCCCAGGCCGGGTCTGTGATATAGATCCCCATCTTGGTGTGACTCTCTAAGTAAGTCTTAGCAGCAGAGTTCTCATATATGGTGGCGTTGTAAACAGAGTGGGTGAATTGCATGGAGGCGGCCCTCGCCATCCTTTGGTTCCCTGCGCAGCCACAGAGGAGCTGCAGGAGCAGCACGAGCAGTGAAACCGAGCGCTTCCCCATTATCGTACCGTGATCTTCACAGGAGCACCTGGAAACAAACAAAATTTGAATTGTTAGTATTATAACATAATGCAAGTGGATTAAGTACATACAACTCGCTGGAATTACATTTAATGAAATCAGCCTTTTTCGACTATCATCAGCCATGGAAGGATCGGATTCCTTTCTCCACTGTGCGCTTTCCCCAGATCCCTTTAAATGCCATGACAAGTGATGGCTGGGCTGATAAATGGCTAAATAGGCTCCATGTGGAAATAAAATAAAGCAGAGCAGTCAGTCAGGGGGAGAAGATCTAAGCCCGACCTGCTCCCATGTCTGCACACTGCCAGATGCCAAATATGCGCGCTTGATAACAGAGGAACATAACGTATCCCAGCATGAGCGCAGAGAAAGAAATAAGAAGACATGGAAATCTGGTTTTCCTCATAAATGCAACAAAAAAAAAATGCAATGCACATTTAATTATCATGCATGGGAATGCAATCAAAAAAATACATTTCTGGTCACTTACTAAGGATTTAACAGAGTTATTAAAACAAGCAGGAACAACTATGTCGTAATACAATAACTTCCGTCTTCTGCCAGTAAGACCAGAAATGTTGAATCAAATGCAAGAGGTCCGCTTTCTTTGTCATCAAGCTGCAATCACTGATAAAACCACAGAGGAGATGACTACGAGACTGCTTTAAAATTGCACATTCATGCGTTTACAGCCGCTTTACAACGTCTCGGGCTGCGTGGGAGTCCGTACAAAGGCAAATAAAAGCGAGCCGGTGCAATGTGCGCGCAGCAGAGCGGCGTATAAAAGCTACATTATTTACTTTTGACCCGAGCAGGGTTTAGTTATTAACCCGACATAAAGCGTTAATAAGTGACAGAGCCTAACTAGGAAAACACCTTAAATCTAAAACTCATACCCCGCAGGTACAAAAGAACCATCTGCTTGTGTGCGACCATTGTAAAAAATAAATCCAGCTACAACTAAAACTTCTGGTTTATTATTTTACACATACGACAAAAAAGGTTTTCCATCTGCGAAATGTGGTTTCTCTGCAACCTCTAATCAGTGATCGGTTTTAATTCAACAACAAAATGTTCAGTCTTTCAAGAAAAGAAGTTGCCAACAGACGATTCCATTTCAAACCCCATCCCCCATCTAAAGCCATTCAGTTCACGATGGTAGCCGTGCGCGGAGCAGAGATTTGCTCGAAGGAAAAGAAACACTCTACACTTTCCCCAACACAACGTGAAACAACGCATAAACTATTTCCAGGGTGAATAACAAACCACAAAAAAACCTGTGCAATGAAAAACAACCCGAAACCAAGAGTTTCGATGAGGCTAAACTTCTCCCTAAAGAGGGAAAGAAAGCAGCGGCGGCTGCTTTCTTCCACAGACCCGCAGCTCACAATAGCCGACCTAACCTATCTCAACTTTTCTTACTTGTCCCACAGATGCCCAAGCTACACGCGAAAGGAGCGGAAGGACCACCGAGTACAAAAACAACGATTCACGTACCTCTTCTATTATTAATCTCGTATATTTGGAGGTTTTGCATGTAGTTTATGTAGTCCAAATCTCGGCATGGTAATACGTGGACTTGCCTCCTCTCCGCTGCTCCATCTACCACCACCAGGCAGCCGCTCTCTTTCCCCCTCGCTGCTTCCCTTTCTCTCCCACTCTGGAGCTGTCCGGTATCTCTCCGCGCTGCGCACGTCCGGATCTACTTACCGGCTTGGCAGCGGGATGGAACCCTTTCCGCTGTGAACCCAGGACTTAGGGGAGCTTACTTTGATTTACTGCCACTGCATTGAAGCCTATATTTAACGACAAAATATTCTATAGGAAAAAAAGGCTGTGTCCAACTGAATCAAATGTAACTTAATCTGGCAGCCACCACTTCACCTGTGACCCATAGCCTTTCCTTTAGGAGCGTCCTTTTTACCGAAATGATATGTTGCTAAAACGTTCAAACCTCAAACATCCACTTGTGCGGGCATATTGAAATCGACAATAGCTGTCATTGTTATTTTTCTCTTTCTTTGGCTCATTCAAATTGAGAGATGCACAGTGAGATGTAATTTATGAATATGTGACAATATGCACCTGATCAGCTGCAGCCTTATGTGCCACTTATGTGCCATGACGAGACTGTTTTCTGATAAATACAAATAAAAAAAAGGTGTGTTCAGTTTGACCCCAGGCTGGCAAGCAAACAAACACGATACAGAAAAATGACCCGTAAATTCACATCATGATTTTGTTGTCAGCATAAAAAGGTGGATAAAATCGCAATGCATGGCATCCCTGATGATGGCAAATGCAAAATTCCTCGCGTGTGTGGCGGCAATTTAGGTGCTTTAACATCAATTCCGGGGATTATCTCCTTCTCACTAATGTTATTGTCTTTTAATAGCCTGGGTTTAGGCCGAGGATGTAGAGTCCAGCAGTGCGTCGCAGGGTCTGCATTTTGGCAGTAGACCAGGGTTGACTGATGGTGGAGGTGCATCCGCCAAGAAGACGCTGATCCCATCAACCCCCACCCCTCCTCACACAGCCATCCTGACTGCTTCCCAGACCCAAAAAACTGCACCACATTCCCTCCACAGGCGCACAGGAGTGTGGCTGCGATGCGATTGATGGCGCTGTCTCACTGCTCTTGCCCGGACTGCAGCGATCCAGCTGGTGCGCCGGCAGAAAGCCTGTGCTGCATGCAGCTAGACAACTTGTCAACTTGTACTGCTCATGTGTGTTTGTGTCTGTGTGTGCGTGCGTGTCCGCGAGCGAGCTTGTCAGTGTGTGTGCAGGTGCGTTCGAGTGCGCTAAGCGTGCGCTAAGCGTGCGTATTTGTGCATTTGGTTGTTTGGCACAAGTCAGACAGAAACACTCACTCCTCGTCAACGCCCTTTAAAATATGCTCTGAGTCGAGCGCAAAGTTTTTAAGAGTAATTTTAACCTAATTTAGAAACAAGAACAACGAGCCCATATCTTTTGATTTCACTCAAAGCTACTCACCAGGCTGGGTGATCGCCGGATGCCGCTCCAAACTTCACTTCACATAAATCCTGTCAGCTTTTTGTTTTTCACGAGCATCGGACGAGGGAGGCTTCTGTTTGAGAGAACCCGTGTTCCTCTTCAGTCCCTCACAGTTTTCGATGCTGTTGCGGTCCGCTCAGAGTCATCGCACTGTGGAGCTGAAGGCTACGCTTTGCCTCGCTCCTCTCCTCTGGATCAGGTGGAGTTGCATACTGTTGCTGCCTTCAGGTGATATCCGGAATATTGTAACCTTACTAGGAGCGCGCAAGAGGACAAAAGCAAAAAACAAAAAAGACAGTAAAGAAAGAGCAAAGTCGTGATTTTCTTGCCGTCAGTAGCCTACTCCCGTTCGGAAAAGTGAAGGAGGCACTAAGGGGGGGGGGGGGGGGGGGGGGGGGAGAAAGGAAGTCACATATCAACAACTGATGGGGAAAGTGATGTCTTTGATTATTAGCCAAATATTTGTTACCCAGAAAAATGCCACTCATTCTGTTGAATTAACATGAACGTCAATTGTAGGTCTGATTGTAAATCGTAGGTTCAGCTTCCTGGGAACATGTGGTTAAACAACTAAACTCGACACCATGCTGTGAAGTGGCTGCCAAAGAATGCTGGAGCAGAGAGGGGCTGCTGGTCCAGCGTGAGGATCTCTGCCTAATGTCCAGTCAGCACTGGCTCATTAAAGTCACATTTGCCCACAGGCTGAGTAAACGAACGAGACCTATGGGTTTAGTGTGTGTGAGGGAGAGAGAGAAGGAAGAAGGGAGGCTAGATTGAGCTTGTGTGTCAGAGAGCAAGTGTGCAATGTTTCATCTCTCATCTCTTGGTCTCCCCTCTATATCTCGCTCCCACTTTTGTCCCAGACAATGTTAGGTATCTGAAGCAGCTTCTTTTTTCTTCTCGCCCCCCTTCTCTCGCTTAGCCTTCCCTCTGATCTGCCTGTAAAGCTTTAATCGAATTCAGGTCAGGTGACGCCCAGGGCTGCTTCCACTGCTTTGATCTCACAGAGCGTTTGCAGTCCTTGGCTGCTGGGGGTCAAGTCCTATAGCGCCTCATACACCCTACATGTATGGCTAGGATGCTTAGTGTTTGCATTTGGGGAACACCTGCAATCCCTCAATGATAACTTAAATCAACTTTATGGAGAGAATTTGAACTCGAAATCTGGAGGCACTTTTTGTTGGATATTTATCATCATTTTCTACATCACTCTGTGCATATATTGGGACAGCTTGATGACTGACTCATCAGTTATGTCTCCTGTGCCGTACTGGTGCGAAAGGTGCTCCAGTCCTCGGTCTAAAAGCCTCGGTATTACAGAGTCTACAGGATGCTGCACATTCCCTCTCATGTAACACACTGCAGGCTCCATTTCCACTTAAATTCATACTAATACGCTACAGATCGGCCTGAGAGATGTTAGGAACAGGCACGGACTGATGTGCTGAGTGAGTTACACTCCCCCCCCCCCCCCATGCCCCGTGACTAATGTAGGTTCCCCTGCAACTTGAAACTGCAGAGAGATCAGGAAAAGATACAGATGATTTGTAGTGCACCTGCAGCAATATGCATATGTTTCTGCACCTTCCAATCGGTGTAGAATCTGAATCCTGAGGCTGAGCTTAACTGTAAGAGAGATTGGAATAATTCAGTATCCATCCTGCTGTAGTGTCCTCGAGAAAAGACCCTGACCCTCCCAGAGCTGGTGCCACTGTTCTTGAGGTGAGCCTCTGTGCGGAGAGAGAATATTATCGCAAAATCACACAGTGTAACACAGTTACGGTACAAGGGTGGGGAGGAGGCTTTTTTTCTTTTAGAAAATGACATGATAAATTTATGGGGAATAATAATAAACAATTGACATTGCCCCTGCAGCTGGAGACAAACTGCTGTGCTCTGAAAATAAAGACTCCATGCTACCTCAAGCAAAGCAGGAGATTATCTCAGCAAAGCCCCTTGGTTGTAGAAGCTTCCGTAATTCCCGAAAAAAAGAGACACAAGAAGACACAATATCTGGGGCAACCTGTTTGGAGAGTTAACATTACTGCATTATTTATTTGGTGGTGTTACTTTAAGAGAGCATGCAAGTGCAAAATAAAATAGGTGCAATAGATCAGTGCGCTTCTCAGGTTATCATGAAAACCTGTACCGTGTCCCCATGGGAAATCAATACCCCCAAGCTTATAAACCCTGCATTTGACGCAGACTGGGTTGCATTTGGAGGCTCTTTGTTATGCACTGCTTCATAAGCCAAATATGATGGCCGTCCCTGGAGAGGTCCCCAGATGGATCACAGTAGTGCATTCCAAATGCACTGTAAACAGACTGTTCGCCTTATTAATCCTGAGAAAAAAAGTCCATCCAGCCACAGAAGAGAAAGGGCACTGCTGTTGATTTTATTTTAAAAATATTTTTCTGTATTGTGAAACAGCTATAGTCGCTTTATTCAAAAGTACCAAAATCAGCCGACCAGCACCTCTAAAGCTTACTGATGACGTTGTATCTTTTTTTTGTTCTGATTGATACCACTCTTGTACAAATGTACGATAAATCCATAGCTGGGGTCAGCAGCTGGTTAGCTTAGCTTAGCATTTCGATTGGAAACAGCTAGTCTCGCACTGTCCGAAGGTTGAAAAAAAAAAAAAGAGCAGCTGTGAAGCTTAGTAATCGACACATTATTTGTTTAATCCAAACAAAAACATAAGCGCAAGAATGCTAATTTGTGTAAATGAGTGGATTTTAGAGATGCTAGCAGTCATATTTTGTTACCTAAAGCCGGGTTAGCTGTTTAGCACGGCTTCCAGTCTTTATGCTAAGGTAAGATAAGAAGCTGTTAACTGTAGCTTCAAATAGACAAACATAAAAGTGGTGACCTTCATATCTTACTCAACCACAACGCACATAAGCATGATTCCCAAAACGTTGAACTATTCCACCAAGCTTATCAGAGCAGTACATGTTTAATCGTGTAGCTCAGATGCATTGAAACATGTTTATTTTTGTGCTTCTTGTAAAATCACCTTTCCTCCTCTCTCCTCCAGAGACTGTGGACTCGAGAGTGCTGATTGACTGTCTGGGTCGAGTAGGTGGCTCGGGCAGATAATATCTCTGAAGCGCGTGTGTGCTAATCATGACTGCTCGGTGTATCTGTGCAGTGTCAATGCAAGTAAGATGTTTGACTGAAGTCAAATTCATTTTTATGGTATAGAGTCTATAGTATAGACTCTATACCATAAAAATGAATTTGACTTCAGTACTTACATTACTTTATCCTCTATACTATAGAGGATAAAGTAATGTAATCTGCTTTTTGCGTGCGGACTAAACCTCTGATGCTGCAGTGTGTATGTGTTACTGTCACACATAAGCAACATGTCAACATACAGAATGTGGTTAAATTTTTCCCCTGGAGCACTGCAGCTTTGTCTCTTGAGAGGCCATTCTTTGATGTGATGTAATATATAGAGGCAGTGGGGGAGCAACAACAAATTGAACACTGACTGATATTTTTGATGCATTGTATTCCACCAGTCATTTTTGTCCTGATACTGAATCCTAATCCCACAGAAATTGTGTCGGGATTATACACAAAAGGCGCATTTTGGATATGGATTTGCATGGATGGATTAGTAAAGCCTTGTAATGGAGGCTCGTGTTTGTAGAGAAACCTCCATCCTCTTGTTGTGGCACATTCAAATGATGCTGCCCTCCACTTCATGTTAACACACACTACTCATCTCCCACCCTGGGAGCACAGATAATTTCTCATTGCTGTGGAAGTTGTGAATTCGTACACATATCAGCGAGAAACAGATGCTTTGCAAGGACGGCTTCACATGTCCACAAGCCACTGAAAACTGCAGACACCCAAATGATGTATGTGCATTTGCAGCTTAGGGCTTTTAAGACAGGGATACAGAGGATTGGGAGTGCTTTGAACCCGCTGAGGATGATGTTGCCTTACACTCTCACCCAACCCACATCTTCCCTTTAAATACCAACTGACGCTCAGGAAACGGAAAATTGCAAATAAAACGAAACCATTCAGACCTTCATCACGCTCTTCAATCACATTCGTTGTACAAAAACAAGCAAATCATAGTCCTCTGGCAATCGTGTGTTATGTATTTACCGTCACATTTTCTTATCTAACAGGAGCCATATCTCGTGTCAGGTTTAGACATTTTAGGGAATACCCTGAGGCCTTCACTCTGCCTCCTAACCCTCAGATCTTGGGGGATGTCATATCTCTCCTTAGAGGATTGTACCTCCCAAAAGTTTGCCTCGTTCTCTTTATCTCTCCATTTTGTGTACAAAACAGAGAACATTTGTGTGACTAAGTGCTGGAATAATGTGCGTGCGTCCTTGGCACAATCACAGCAGAGGATGGGAGCTTGGACTTTGTGTAATCACATCTGCGGCAAATAGACGGCCCGCCACGTTCAGACGGTACAAATTATACGACACAACAAACATACGTGTAATTGTAGGTGTCTTGTTGCTGAAGTCTGTGAATCACCAGTTCTTTGCCACAGGTAACCTAAAACGATGGATCGCTTTCACGCTCAATGCGCTAATCCCATCCCCCAAACAGCAAATTACTTTAACACCAACCATCTTGTCTTGTTGTCAAGCGTAATATGAAACATATACAAAATGAAACGTATTACAGGTTTATAAGCGTTGACATTCAATGCATCCGTGGTTTGCAGAAACATACAATCGCAACTCTTTTTTCTGGCAACTGGGTTGCATTTGTGCAACCGAGTATGTGTAAAGACATAGCAACAGCAACTAAGGGGGCTAGTGGGAGGCGGCTTATTGAACAGCAGTAAATGTTTTGTTACCATTATAGCATATAAACCCCATTGAATTGATTTGAATATCAGCACTCATTTTGGCTGTTGATTTGGTGGCCAGATTGCCAGCCAGAAATATCTTTTCATGTTTGCTTCTTGCTCCCCAAAGCTACTAACACTCATGGAACATAAGAGATCATAATTCTCGTGGTGCATTATGTGCATGGAACTGACATTGTGAGATGGAAGCCAGCCGATCGGCTCTTCAAAGACTCGCAGCAGGAAAATGGTAAGACATGTTCAGAGGGCGGTGCTGGTGGCTCTTATATAGCGTTGTCATTGTGATAAGGCAATATGTTGTGTGTGTGCCTGTGTGTCATGCTTGTGTGTTTTTAAAATGTGTAACACTTTATACAAATGAACTGTCTCTCAGATACCGACTTGCATTTGCGTGTTGATGTCCCACATGCATTACACAGGGTCATTATCGTGTCAGATTTTGTCTAAAATTTAAAAAAAGACCTTGAAAGAATAACTACTTCCTCGTCTCCGTGGGAGCTCTTCAGTCGCTCTCTATGAGTGGCAGCCCTTTCTTCACTGTCTGTAATTCAAGTGGATATGTTTGGGCAAAATGTGCCGGCTTGGAGTGCTCGGGATTGTTTTATTACATCCCATGTCCCATCCTCTGCTTCTCAAAGAATGACATCACACACAATACTCGCTGACATTTTGACACTTGTTGCAGAAAAGCCTTGTTGCCTTTGGAGCAGGTTTACTCACTAATCCAATTGTACATTTTTTGATTTGTTGGTATAAAAAAAACAACAACTTGAATCTGGTAATGCTGCTGTCATATTAAGCTTATTTGGATGTCAAAGTTCTGGCAGTTGAACACAGCATTAATTATCAATACTTCATAAGCAAAGAGTTGTCAGAGTTGCTCATGTTTTACATACTGGAAATGGCTTTCTAAATTGATCAATACAGTATCGGTGCAATGCATAATCACAAAGCAAGGTTCCTTTTAACAGGAGTCTTGAGATCAAAGATGAATGTTTCTGAGGCCCTCTTATGTCATGTATCTGGATTATGTTTACATCCAGTTTAGAGGGACAGCTGTTCACAACTGGCATCATAAAAATGTCGTATGTATTTGGAAAATAGGGATATTGCACAATATTGTGTGCATATGCAACTTTCTAAAAATACTTTTAAAATTTGGAGTTGAATTTAGTTTTCTTGCTGTCATCTGAAAACTCAAATGTGGAAACAGAGACAAGCAGACAACCAGGCGGTCACCCGTGTCTGAAAAGTGAAGCCAATGACGAAGTGCCAGAAAAAGTACGATTGTATAAGTCGATGAGAAAATGAAGCTACCTCTCACTTGATGTATTCCATCAGTAAACATTGTCAATCATGAGTTCTGATTGACAGGTGGCTACCGTGGCGTTGTTGGCGTTACCAGTCATACTGCAGTTTACATCCACGCCTGTCCAAATTCACATCGCTTTTATCCAATTAAATTGTCAAATTTAGCACATTGAGTTATGGTTATGGTTTTGTGAGATCACAGTGACCTTTGACCACCAAATTCTAATCAAGTAGACATTTGTGGCAAATCAATTCTGAAAGCTCCTGAGGTATCGCGACCACAAAATGGTAAATCCGAATACTCATTACCTCTGGCCAGGGGTTTCGCCGGCATGGACACATACACATAAATTAAGAGGCAAACAGGGAGACAGACAGATGATGTTTTTTTATTTGTGGAAATATCAACTTCCTGACTGCGACATCAACCAAAGATGACCTGATTGCCAAACAGACTACAGCATTATAGACATTAAATGCAATGGGGACTGCTGAGAGTGCATTCATCCCCTTCCGGCTGTCATCCCTCAGACTAAAGTTATTAGCTATTTAGCAGACGTTACACTGCCTCATTAGCCAATGATCTGCCACACACGCACACAAAACTCTGCTGCTGTGTCAGCACAGATGTCCGGCCAAAGCCAGGCCAAAGTAATGTACTGCGCATAACACAACAATGTGCATGAAATGAGAACACACCTCCACTGTGAAAAAATACGGAGCTAATTACATGAAATGGCATTGTTTGCCTTCGCGCTCGGAAAAAACAAAACGGAAAAGTTCACCGGCTGTTTTTTGCTTATCTTATAACAATCACCTCTCAAGTGCATGACCTTTTCTGAGAGCAGGGATCAATACAGCTTGCCATGATGCTGCAAACAAACCACTGTTTACTTTACCTTTGCGTATCGTTCACTCATTTAAAAAGGTCAACAGACTCTTTTATACTGCCCTTTCGTTTTTGGATTGATCTGAAGGTTGCTGCAAAACGGACTGTACACGCTCCTGCAATCCATCTTTTCCCCATGTCATTTCATATATTCTGTATGCCTGTGTGTGTGTGTGGATGAGAGTGTTTGTACAGCGTATGTGTGCTCAGGCTTTTGGTACAGTTCATGTATTGTAACACTCTTCAAAGAGTTGGTTCCAAACAGTGTTTTATCATCAAGCAGGTTCAGCTCCCCTTTGAAGGTCTAACGAACGTTTCTTGCAGCCCGGGCCCTCTTTGGGTTTGTGTGCAAAACATTACAGAGGCAGTTGTGGGGGAAGTGGCAACAGAGGCGGCTATTGAAGTTTGGGAAGAACGAAGGCTGAGGATTAGGGTGTTCAAACATCGCTGTCCTGTGCAAGCCTTGATATGACTGCACCTGGGAACAGGCTGTTCTGTGCAGTGCCAGTTTCCCAGAGTCCAACAGCAACGAAAGGGACTGAAAGGAGTTCGAGAAACGACCACGAGCCCTGAAATGCAAATTCTTGTGGACACATGTGTAAAGATGAGACCCCTTTACCACAAAATCGCTTATGCACCAATCATGACATAGATCCGTCTTACTATGTATGTCAAGGTAAGCTTCTGTAAAAAAAACTGGCGGTAACAATGCAAGCTTATATAAACTATCCGCCACCTGGACCTCTGAAATAGAGCGGTAAAAAAGCTGCAGTGTCAAACTGCGACCATTTTTTTTTTTTTTGGGTGGACAGTTTGCCATGTAATCCTGCTGGGATTGAAAACTGTCATTCTCTCATTTTTCTTTCCGGGGGACGTTAAGATATTGTGCTCATTTCATGAAATTGCCAGAGACCAGTCTGGTCTTCTTGTGTGATGTCACATGGCTGATGCAAAAAGACGGATGCCAGGAAGAGGTCAGCAAGTTGAAACTGGATTATTGTTGGGACTGTTTAACATGGATGTGTAAGTACTCATTGCATTTACTTTGTCTGAAAAAGTAATTCCATGACTTTAATTGCTCAACAGAAAAAGGTAATTAGTTACTTTCATTACGCTGCACAGCTACGTCAATGGTGCCTTTAAATAGCTGCAAAGCCGCCACACTCGCACACCACATCTTGATCTTACAGTCACACAAGTAGAACACAAGTTGGTGTTTTTTTGTTGACCGCCACAAATAAAATTATCTTTGGTATCACTTTTTCAAACTGGCACTCTATGACGTAACGTTAGTTATTCATGGCTCGGTCCTCCAACTCATTGGATGTTTTTGGTTTGCTTGAACAAAGTATATCTGGGGAATTTAATTTGTGGATTCAGGAAATGAAGGGAAATGTATTGTAAAAGGCAAGGCAAGGCAAGGCAAGTTTATTTGTATAGCACATTTCAACAACAAGGTAATTCAAAGTGCTTCACATTAAACCATTAAAAGCATCAAAACACAAGGCAAAAGAAAGGGAGATTTCAAAAACAATTAAAAAACAGTGTAAGAAATAAAATGCTGTAGTAAAATGCAGAAATGCAGGAAATTGATTAATATATTAATTGAACGTGGACGAGAATCATTAAATAAAATAGCAACTCCACCTCCTTTCTTATGCGCTCTTGTTTCACTCATGAAACTGAAGTTGTGAGGTGTTGATTCAATAAGAACAGCTGCATTGTTATCTTGATTTAACCAAGTTTCAGTTAAAAACAAAATGTCCAGTTTGTGCCCAACAATAAAATCATTGATTAAAAATGTTTTTCCTGACAGAGACCTGACATTTAATAAAGCTAAGTTTAATGTGGGTAAAGCTTTCTTTGCCCAATTTATTTGGACAGGCTGACGAGGAATGTATGTTAAGTTTGATAAGTTTGCATGTTTACTATTGTTTCTTCGCAGCCTCACCTTTCTTTTTCTATAAACTTGCAAGACAGGAATTGAAGCGGCTAGCTGCATACAGGGCCCCGACTTTTCCTGGAGAGAGTCATTGGTATCATTAGCCTTGTAGCCTGGACCCAGAAGATATCAATTATTTCCTCCATCTGGTAGGGGAGACAGCGGACGGTTGTAGAGCCGTCGGGGAGTGTGAAGAGGTGGTGTGTGTTTGGTTCCAGCAATGACCAGCTTTTTCATGTTGTCAGTGAACTCCAGGTGGGGGGAGGATGGGGAGAGTGTGAGAGAGGATTGCGATCCAAAGTATGGACCCGAAATAGCTGGGGAGGGAGGTAAAGACTCCGTGTCTAGGAAGGGTGGGGAAAGTGGGAGATCGGAGGCGAAGGCGGTCCCTGATGATGATGATGGAGACTCCTCCTTTTGGCTGTCGTTAGGCGGGGGCATCCTTCCCGTAAGGTCTCCATGGCGATGCTGTGTGGTTATCTCTTGTTTAGACTCCTCTTGTATCTTGTCTTTGGCAGTAGGCACAGACGAGTGACGCAGGGAGAAAAATAGGTTAGAGGTAAACAGTTTTACCCCTGACTTATTCAGGCAAAATCCATGCGCTGCAAAAAGATATCTGCGCTCCCAGAAAAGGTAGAAATTGTTGATAAAATGTACTGAATGGTCTGTACATGCAGTTGACAGCCATTCGTTCAGTGCAAACAGCCTGCTGAATCCTTCATCTCCTCCTCTGACTGGTGGAAGAGGGCCACTGATAAACACCTCAGCCTTGACAGAGCTGACTGTGTTTAACAGATCAATAAAGTCTCGCTTCAGAACTTCAGACTGTTGTTTCACAATATCACAGCTTCCTGTATGCACGATGATGTTTTTCGCTGTGGGATAGTCAGCCACGATGTCCAGGAATTTGTCTCTCATGTCAGAGACCATATCTTTCGGAAAGCAGAGTATTTTGGTGTTCTTGCTGCACAGTTTTCTGACATCTTTTACAGCATAGTCACCAACAATCAGAGTCTCAGGCCCAGTCACTAGCTTTGCCTGCGGCCTTTTCTCACATTTACTCTCAGTTCTTACCCCGCTTTGAGGAGATAGACTCACATTACTTTACCAATTCCTAAGTAATGCATTACTGTTCAGCACTGGAATAGATGCAGTGATTGGCAGAGGAGGTAAATCAGATACACGAGAGTTCAAATGCCTTCCTGATCTGAATAACTGCATCGCATCCATCATATAAGAGATGAATTGTGAATTTCTAAATGAAAAGCCTTGCAAGATATTGTATATTATTACATAGGGTACCCCACTGTGATCGTGCAGTGAGAATGTTGTAATATGGAATAGATTATCGAACGAGAAGAGAGAGAGAAAAATCTCCATGGTGTATATTCAGATCACTTTTCATAATAATAGTAATGAAAAAGACAAAAATATACTTTTATAATTAATAAACTTTATATGAATTCCTCCTCTCGTCTCTCCACAATATATAAAGTGAGGATAGCAAACTGTAAAGTTCATTTGACACATAAATTGATTCTTCTCCTGTTTTAATTATTTTGACACTTAAAATGTCATGCATGCAGTCGGTTATTAAAAGTTTTACATCTTATTACTTTGACACAAGCAACACACACTCCCACTTGTTTTGGTGTGTGGGAAATTGAAAAACGTTTTAAGGTTCCTGGTAAAACTTTTTTGCAAGGAAATGTCAAACCATTTGCACTTCCTCATCAGAATAGAAGTCTTGGAGCTACATAAATGAAAAATGTCCTCTGAGATAGCGCAAAATTCAATATTTTCATAAGGGATCCAGATATTAATATATTATGATCAGGGAGGATACCAACTGGGAGGGAAAATAATAAGGGAACATAAGTACAATTGATAGACTGAATAATCCGGAAAGTTTTCATCGACTATCTTAAGCTTGCAGCATATTTCAGGTGAATAAAAGCAAGAGGGGGACACATATCTATACCATCTATGTACCGTGTTCCAGGCTAGAGTAAGAAAAAGCATAGTCTGTCCATTTCCTACCGAGAAGAGTTCCCTTATGGAGGGGATTCGTCAAAGTTTCCTTTCGAGATTTTATGATTTATGTTCTCGCACAAAACAAATACAAAACGCACAGTATTCCACGATGCGCTGATCGGAATACACAAACACACAAGCTAACTCAGCAGACTGAGTGTTCCCACGAGAGTCAATAAGCCTGCGTGTTTAGTCTCTGAGCATAATTGATGAAAGGCTGTTGTACTTGCGGATCCAACAGTTTGATACGGTTCTTTGTAATTCTACCTTTATCAAAAATGCTGCTACAGCCGACTCCCTGCAGATAAAAGGCCGCTTCGTATTTCTGTCAATGTCATTTTTTCCCTCCCTTTCTTGCTGGCAGGAAATAACAAGGGGAATATTCTCTCTCTTGTCTCATTTTGCTGGTATGCTCCCTGCTCTACACCGACAGGAAAATGCCAATAGGAGAATATTGAGCCAGATAACAGGCTGTGACAGTGTTGCTTTAGTGAGGCGTCAGTGACATTACAGAGGATTGCTCCTGAAAGTTGAAAATCCAATGTGGCTCTCAGTGGAGCTAAAGGCCCACAGACGACAGAGTGAGTCATTCAAATTCTTTGATCAGGCCGAGTTATCTCCCAACGCCCCTGGGATTGAAGACAAACTGAGGAAATCCGGACCTTAAGGAGGGAGACAAGAAGTCGTCTTTACACCGGGGTCATGTGGTGCGAGTGTAATGTAGCGCAGCACTGAATCATTTAAGTTATACGTCATTAAAGTGTCCGAATGAACAAATGGCCTTCATTTCATTCACATGGTCATTAGTCCACGATATGCGCTCAGCTAAAAAATATTAAGACTCCTAAAATAATGTGTGCAGCGTGGAAATCTGTATCTTTTTGTGAAAAGCATGGAAATCATCAGCATAGAAGTTAAAATATTGATAAAGACCAATATGAAATCATGAAAATTGCAGTGCCTTTGCAAAGTTCGTGAAACTGTAGTGAATATTTAATTCTTTCATTTCATCACAGGCTGACAATACATGGCCAACTGGGCGCCAGTGACTGGAGCGCTTTCGGACATACTGGAGAATCAAACATACATCGGATAAGTATTTCACAGAACTGTAGGGGTGACCAGGGATGTTATCATCATCATCATTAATTTAGTTCCACCCTGAAATTGCCCTTGGCTAGTGACACATGCAGTCCAATCTTCAGCCTTTTAAAATCTCTGGCATGTTTATGCCCTTAGTCTTTTTTCATTGTGTGAACGGCCGGGGCTTATGTTCAAGGGTCCTGAACACATGACCAAGGCTTGTGGGTTCATGGTAAGACACAACAAATTGCATATATACCGTATTTTTAGAATTCATTCATTTCACAGCTGGATGCTCATGTTGTGAGTCACAAGAGGACATTCTGCTCGGCCATATGTTGTTGTTCTTTTGTGTAGGTTCCTTCTAAAAATATGTAAAAAAAAACATATTGAAATGCTAGACATAGTGTGCTTCAGAGACTATTTTTGAAGGGGTTGTAATAAAATGTATTTATTAAAATCAGGAACAGACAGCGGTCGGGTACAGCGAAATGTTTTTCGAACTCCACACCATTCTATTTTCACAAAGCTCCATCTGGAGCCTCAAAAGGCTTTATACATTTGTATTCTACTCCCCAAGACATGTAAACAGACTTTGATGAGTAAAATCAGTGGAGTTGCCCTTTTAAGATTTCAGTCCTGGTTGATTTGGTGATCCCCGTGGTTACCTGTGATGACAGCAAGTGAGGTTTCATACCACAGCAAACACTTGTTGTGCAGCTTTGTCGTACATACAACAGGAGAGCAACTGGTGTATCCGTTCATAATGCAGCCAAAGCAACTCAAGTTGATGAATGAAGATGTCAGTCAATAATCCGCCTTTTACCATCATGACGATATTTAAAATTGTTCACTGTCAAATACGTTGTGTTTCATAATAACCAACCACTTGTTTTGCCAACTGGACACTTTTAAAATGAATTATCATCAGTGGGAAATGTTTGGCTTCCATTAGCAGTATATTGTATTGGTGATAAAAAAGTACGCAGCACCAATCGATGAGATGGATATACAATTCCCTGTAAGTCCCTTGTTATTAGAAAGGTAATTTGAATCCAGCACAGGAACGGTGGACTCCGCCACGAAAACAAAAAAAGAATATTGTTGGGAAAAATCGAAATGACTAATTAGTATGCGTTTCAATGATTAAAGAATGTTATACATTGAACAGAAGCTCATCTCCTCTGTAGTGTTTAAGGCCTCTGTCCTTGTGCGAACTTTCACTGACACTAGGTCTTCAGCAAATGTTGAATCTATTGAGAAGCAGTTGATTACCGAAAGAACACTTCAGCTGTTTGTCCTGAATAAGAATGATAACAAACGTGTAGAAAGCGTCAATACTTACGCAGGGCTGATTTGCGATCATGATTTACGAGAAAGTGACCGTTGTACTAGAACAAATAGTTAAAGTGTCCAGATACGTAGACGCCTGTGTGAAACGCGAAATGTGTGTGTGTTACCCTGTGCCAGCCCACTGCATGTTGTTTACTGAGTATAAATACCGGACTCGGAGACAGATCTTCGAGCGGTCTTGATGTACATTCTGTATGTGAATCAACCCTGTCTCCTTCTTTGCAAAGAATAAATGTCCATCGATTCATGATTTTTACACCAGTCTCGAGTGAAGTTTTCTAACAAATATAAAGAGAGGTAATTACAGAGCGTAAATACATTCAATGGCTAAAGAAAATGGCATAGTTTGATTTAATGAGGATGTTAAGGATATTCATTTACACAACACATTTTAAACCTGTCCTTTCGACATCATATCACAGAAAACACTGGAAAAGCTTTAATTTCTTAGTGTTAATGTGCAACAAATGTAAGAAATGTCCTAGACGGCCTTTCCATTGGCCTCCATCCATTTATCTGTCAGATGGCCCTTCTTATTAGAAATAATAGTAACCTATAAAAGGTGGGTGTATCTGCTGTTCTGTCAGTAAAATACTGCAATTGCCCACTGGCCACTAAACGAGCAATGCTACATCTTGCTGTGGTTTACACCAGTAACATGCTTTTTTTAAACACATTTATCTTTAAAACTGGATTTCCTTGTCAATGTCTATCAGCCAAATGGTGTCGGAGCTTTATCTACAGAGTGAAAAAAAATCTAACAATTAGAGTCTCCAATTCAACTATATCAGCGATAACAATCTGAAATTACAACTTTCTATTTACACCGGGACAAGAACAAACGGTGGCGTTTGCTCGGAGGAGAAAATTGCCACCGCACAATTATATTGTCGCCAACAACTCATATTTTCCATGTATTGACCGCATTCTGTGGACAAAGGGAACACACTTCCTTTTGTTCCTCCAACTCATTTATTCTTAAACTGGCACTCCCACTATAAATCTTTGTCAGGCTTTTATTTTCTATTGATTGCTGAAGTTGTGAAGTGGCATATTGGTGCAGGGAGCTTTCTACCAACGGAAGGAGACAAATGAACTGAATTGATTTTGTAAATTAGATTTAGGCATTTATCTTTCAAGGCCATAGTTTAATAGATGCACTTCTCAGTGACTTCCGATGTTGTCACCTTTATCAGCTGTGGTGGTCTTAAACTGGCCAACTCGTGTTTTGAAACACTTACTAATGGAGGAAATATATTTGTATTGGTCGGCTGTTCAGGTACAGTCAGTTTATCAGAGCTTGTTAATTAAAAAAACAGCTGTCTGCTGCTGCTGGAAATTGGTTTGATGAGAACAATGTGACCCGAACATACTGTAAACGCAACGCAATGAGCTAAAAAAAGCTCTATTAAGCTGCACAACTGATATTCATCAGTGGGTTCATCACTATGAGCGATCCCTTTCATTTTGCAAATAGTCATTTGAGACAATGTTAATGTCAAATATTTTGATTCATTGAGCTATAAATGATGAGAAAAACGGCGCATGTCATTTGCTCATTCGGGGGGGGGGGGGGGTCCCTGGTGGTTATTGCACTGGAAGCGGTCACACTGTTCGCTAATGCCTCAGCAGCCATGTTTAGCGATGAAAGATGTGTTAGAATTGCCCTTTTTGCTGTCATTGCATTTAGTTCATTAAGCTTCCACTACAGCTAAATGGAAATGCCCTTCAGTTGGAGGCAGCAGACCACCCAATCTGGCCCCTCTGGTGGATTTATGACAGCTCCCCCACCCCCAAACTTCCGAGCAGTTGTACCCGGAGGTGACAGGCACGTCACCATTATTTACCACCAGCGGAATCCGCAACTGGCTCAAAGGTCAGCAGGCTGTGTCTGTCTGCACCTCAGCCACCAGACGCTCGCTCTTTTCTCAGCCCGCCTGAGCCCCACGGACACTCCGGGGAAATCTGATACCCCCACAGCTGCAGCTAACCACAACTACAGATTCTGTGCAGTCCCATGGCACATTTGTGGCAATGACAGATAGACCTAATTCATTCACAGTTCATTGTAATGTGATCTCTGATCTATGGATCCCTTGATCCGCTGCTTTAATCTATCCTATGGAGAATATAGTGACATCAACCCACTGGGCTTGTTAGTTTACATTAACAGCTGAACCATGAGCAAATATAATAGTATGCGCCATAGATTGTGCTTGTACAACATCGTGTTGTAAGTCAAATAAAAGCATAAAATGTGACTCTGGTGGTGTTTTATGTGCCATTAATTGACGGCTTGCTATGCCCCTCCCAAGAACAGCAATTGTCCAATCATAGCTCAGCACCTGTCACTAGGCATGGCCGACCTGTCAAGCCTTTGATGTCTACACATGTGCGTGGAACTGTGGTCATAAACATACTCTGTACATACAGATTTAAGAGGGTCGTGTCATCTCGTTAATCAAAATCACAGAAGTAAGGAAGCGATTTAACACGATTTGTTCTGCTTTAAAAAGGGACAGTTTACCCCTAAATCAAAAATACATATTTTTCCTTTTAGTTGTAGTGCTATTCATCAATCTAGATTGTTTTTAGTGTCAGTTACCTAGTTTTGGAGGTATTGGCGGTAGTGATATACCTTCTGATTGATTTACGATAAGTAGCTAGCTGCAGCTGCCAAAATCAGCAGACGACAGTTGCCAGTTAGTAATGGGAGAACTGCTTTTGTCTACTACCTCTGTAGACCCATTGTTTCAACAATTAGTGATAAACTGCTCTGTCTTCATTGTAAACTATTTTCCCTAATGCTAGAATAAGTAGTTTCACAGACAGTAAGTGGAGGGGTTTGGGCTTAATAAAGGGTCAATTCTGGATGTGATCTTTAGAAAAAGAGATGTTTTTAAAAGTGTAAAAATATAAATAAGCATTATTCATCTTTTGGAGAAACATGTGGGGCCTCTTCTGTTGACCTCATGGTGCCCAAGTCAGAAAATGTATGTGTATCCTTGAAGGATAGTGCTGAGCTTCTCACAACATATGTATAACCACTCTGATTTTTGTTTAGACAGTGTTTGTAATGGGTTTTCAAAGCGAAGCTGACATCACATTCAAAAACATTAAAAGATTTGAATTAAGATAGTGTAATTGTCAGCTTTTCCCATCAAGATAATGTTATTTGCTTTCTAAATAAGGTTACTTTCCACTCACATCCATCATCTGCAAGCCCGGAGGGAGTGTGAAACCATAAGACAGCTGTTCTGTATGTACGTGTGATGTCTGTATTTGTATGTGTGTGAGTGGGTGTGTGTGTGTGTGTGTTTGTTTGTGTGCGTGTGGACAAGTCACAGGCCGGTCAGTGATATGACACAAAATGCTTGAAGCTCTGTGAGAGCAAATGAATGGCTGCTGGTAAACTCTCACATAAAAACGGTATTACACGTTGGTTTGCTGAGGGCAGTGATGTTACACCCCACTGCACTTGATAACAACTTTAAAAGGGCTGCTCATGGTCGCCTACATGTGTAAGTGATCACTATAATCTTGTACAGTATATCCCACAGTTATTCTATCATCAACAGACATTCCTACCTGGACTTCGCCTTGGGCCATTACTTTTTAGCCCGATAGGCTTGAACTTTAAGGGGGGTCCAGAAACAGAAAATCAGCCCTGGTGCTTTACGCCAGAAGGCAAGATACCAGCACTGCAGAGTACTTGTTTCAGAGAACTTTGTAATGGTGGTGGCAGAGGATGATGGGCAATATGGGGAGAGAAACTAATTCCAATATCTGCAGTCAGAATCACAGTGTTCACTGCCTGACGAACGGATGTTTTGAGCATTAGTAGTCACAACCAACATTCAGCTTTGCCAGTTTTTCATTGTTTATTTTTTGGGGGTAAAATGAACACCATTGTGACCATGAACACAGACCAGAAGCAAGAAACACTGCATACCTCTGCCAAGGGTGCACCATGCTCTGAATTCATTATTGTGATAAGAGAATTAAACTGATCTGCACATAGAAATATAGTTCAAAGACAAAACAAGGGATACTTGTGCAAAGACCATAACCAACAATGATATATGTATGATTTCTATCTATAGCAATCAGCCCCAAACCTTTTGGTTGACATTGAAGACTTAAAGAACAGTTCCAAATATATCGTTTTACTGTTCAAATAAAGGATCTGTATTTCCTTAAACAGTTGAGCACCATATTTAGCAAACTCTACTCAAAAAGGAGTAGGCAGTGAGTTTCTTGGGGACTATTTTCAGCCGTGGATGAATACAATCCAGTAATTATGTCGGGCATCGGGATATTTTTTAAGGCAGAGTCAAAATCATGCCACGAACCACGGCGTCTATTTTCATTGTAATTCAGGAACATATCACTCAGTCAATGCAGCGGTTACCTGATGTGTTTTTAAGTTTTTGGTTGAGGTGTACGGCTTTGGCTACACAGACAATACTTGTTCGGCGGGATCAAATTATAACTGGCTCTTGTCTTTTAATGGCATTTGTGGCCAATAAGAAAATATACATTTTTGTCAGCCTTGTCATTTAAAGTGCTTGGTGGAGGTAACTGTCAGACTGTTGCAGCACTAACATTTTAGTAGGATCATCTTATTTAGGAAAGAGTAACCCACAAACACTTCATCTTGTCCAAAAGTAGGTACAGATATTAAATAGTTACATTTTTCACCAATGGTACAAATCATTTTTAGTGATTCCAACAGCAAAGTTCACAAGAAATGAACAAACATCTAGTGGATCACGCTGCTGGTTGAAAATGAAGGAAGCTGAGTTATTCGCTGTTATGTCACCATTGAAAAGCAAATGTAGCATGTGCACATTCAATGTTCCTTCATTAATAGTGAAAAAGTGCTAATGATAGTTAATGATGTGTTAATGTACCCTGCTCATGTTAGCGCCACAGGTTTTTGTTGAGAAGCTTGTATCTCCTTCCAACCTCTCTGGATAACAAGGATCACTGTTACACAATGTTTAACCACAGCTCCAACACAAAACCAGACTGAAAATGAAGAAAATCTGAAACGATTGAATAGAGCAGAGTTGTAAAGTTGTTGGACCTGCCAATTCTTAATCCTGACCCGAACCTAAACCCATAACCTCTAATCAAGTCTTCATCCAAAAGTGTAATTATGTACTCTTCTGGAATGCAAATGCTTTAATGTATGTAAATTTCATCAAATTGAGCGGAAATCTGCGATAAAGCTGTTTACCTTTTTAACATATAATCTCATAACACATGCATTGCACACACACACGCACAGGAGCAGTCTTGGCAGTGGCAGATAGCAGCTGGCAGGGCTTGTCGGCATGTGTATGCCGCAAAAGACTGTGAAAACCAATCGCAGGGCACCACCGGTGACCTCTCTGCATTGGCACTTCCAGTGGACCATTTAACACTCGGCATCCACATTTCAACAGCTAAGCATGAGACAAAAACACGCAGACTTACATTTGCTTTGACCGAAAGAAATTCAGCTCTGCATAAATCCATTCTGGAAATATTTGCATGAGATTTCTCAGTCAGCTTTTGAACCCAGCAACCCATGAAATGCTTAACGAAAACATGAATACCGGTCGCTCGAGTGGATATCAACTACAGACATGGAACCTCTCAATATTGGTAAAGAAATGTGCCTGCATACATTTTCAAAAAGAATGAGATCAGAGAAATGTGCGTGGCCGTCTTCTCACAGCCGGCAGGTTGTTTTATTGTACACAAAGTCCTCTCACATTTATGTGGTGTGTGTGTTTGTGTTGACACCACAAAGCTGTGGCGTGTGGTGAGACACATATCCTCCGAGACTTTTCTCCATCCTTGTCTGCGAGCTTAGCTAGCTGCATAATCATTTGCTTTCCTCTGAAGAAGAGAAAGGAGGTTTGTTAGGATACAATGGTACTCATGCGGCAGCAGCCGCGCACACAAGTGCCACTTCATCGTTGTTGTTTCCAGCATTATTCAAAAGTGCACCGAGTAGAGTAGATCTCCACCAGGCACAACAACCTGCAATGCTGAAATGTTTGATTGTCGGCCAACCCGGACGTTGGCATCGCACCGATTCCCTCGACAAAAAGTCAATGTGATTTTTCTGTCTATTTTGGATGATTGCAGACGTTTTATAACACCTACACATTTTGATCAGCAAGATAATCTTCTCAAATGAACTCCGCTTCCATGATTTTGGAAGCGTAAATGCATTTGCCAGATGGAAAAAGCAGTTGGGCTATAAACAAAACTGCACCACTAAAGCCAGCGTGATGACGTTTTGTAGTTTCATTGAGCTACTTGTTAGCAACTGGCACATAAAGGGGTATTCCACTGCTGACTTTATGTACAAAACATTAAAACCTCTTCAGCTTATGTTAACAGACCGTATTTCAAACATCTGACCAAAACCAAAAACATTGACATGTTTCCATTGTGCCATATGATGCAAATCTCTGTCACCACGCAATTACAACCCCATAGATTCTCACAAGTGAACTGAACAAAGACGTTATTGGAACTGCCAACACTTCTTTTTCATTAGTATTTGTCTCTTTGAAACCAAAAGAACAAGTCAGAAATCTTCCTATCAAATCAACAATAAAGTCTAGCCTAATTTCTATCACCATAAAAAAAACACAATAAGAATCCGAGAATTCATATCCAGGAACGACTTCGAGAAAGTTTTCATTTCCAGTAAGCTGAACTACTGCAACAGTCTTTTCTCAGGTCTCCCTAAAGAAACTCACAGGCTACTTTAGGAGGCTGCGGCTCGTCTCCTAACAAAAGAACGTTGAACAAACCTTTTCTCACACCTCTGCATTGGCTTCCCCTCTTTCTAAATCTCTCAATGGTTTAGCACACATCTCTAACGGCACGGTATCTGCCATCGTCCTTAAGTCTCCAGGGTCCAAACGTAACATGGCGAAGGATGTTCCTCAGAGCTGGAACTAACTTTTAAAAGACATACGGATGAGTCCCAACTTTTACTACCTGATAAAAGTCGATTCAAAATATTTATGGTCTTGATAGCCTTTAACTGAACCTCATGTATTCATCAGCATGCGCTCATGAACTACCTTTTATTCATTTGTTTTTATCTTTTAATGTCTTTTTATCCTTTGATGCTTCATTTCTTATTAAAGTGTTTAGTTCACTTGGAATTGCCTGCATGAAATGTGCTTCATCAGTAAACTTGCCTTAAAACAACATAGATATACACGAAAATCACATTTCACACATATTTACACGTATCACAGGTTCTATCACACCAGGGCTTCCTTGTAGCGTAGTGTGATTACAAGCCTCTCAGATGTTATTTGATTTATTCCTGATAATAAACTCAGAAGTTGACGAGATCTCTCTTACGCTTGAATCATTGCACACCTGAACTATACTCGTGTGGTTTTAAAAACTCTTCCAAGGTACTGTATATCTCCTGTACACAGGGACTGCACCATATATTTGTATTTATTCTTGGCCCCACAGAGGTTCCGCAATAGAAATCTGTAAGTTGAAATGAAATATGGCCTCTCTGCTTGCAGGCTTGCAGCCACCGGTGCGCAGGATGAAAGAAGAATCTATTTCCTTGCATGTGTCTTGCTTGTAGGGACAGATTTGTGGCTAGCAACATCTGAGAAGAATCCCAGAGCAGCATATCGTTGCACGTGCTCAGGGACTGTCAGCCACATACCACAGAGCTGCAGATATAGACAGGGAAATATAAACACACACACAATATTCAAACAGAAGATGGGTTTAAAAAAAGCCAATACAACTGTGAGCAGAGAATGTTGTGAAATGTCTCTATAAAAGGGCCGACATATTTGTTTTCTTCCAAAAATAAAAAATAATTCAGTATCTGTCTGATCACATCTATAAGCTACAATAGACTGTCACAAAAGGCAGGTCTCATGGTGAACACTCTTCACACACTTCATTTACTGTGGGAAATAGACTACCAGTCCTCCACTATGGGCTGAATTGTCTGTGCTTATGCTCTAAACCAGCGGTTCCCAAACTTTTTAGGCCACGCACCCCCTTCTACATCCAGACCGGGTTCACGCACCCCCAATCCCCCCCCCCCCCCACACACACACACACCTTTAAAAAAAAAAAGCAACAAAGCCGCATAAAAATCGGGCTAATGAGAGAACAGTTTGCTCGCGTGTGGCGTTTGTTTACAAGATAAAAAACACAAAAAACTCTTCCTGCACCGTGCCTTCGAAAAGGTAACGGACGTACACCAGACGATTGGCCACATCTGTAGGCTCGTCTACTTGCAGAGAGTAAAACTCACTCTTCTTCACGCGACCGATTAATGTAGCCAGGATGTCTTCGGACAAAGCATCGATGCGCGCGACAGTGTTGTTGGACACCGGGATCACGTCCAACTTTTTCGCTTCTCTCTCTCCAATCATACATTCCACCATCTCTTTAACATTTTTCCCTCTCCACCACCGCCTCGCCTTCTCCCTATTACGCGGTCAGAATACAACCACAACACGCCGCCTGTCTCCGGCAGAAATGCGCTCATACACACACGCACCTCCCCAGCAACGAGGCACATCACCCGGTCACAATAACTCCAGAATGTCCCCGGGTGAAATCCGGGACTTGGTTTTATGGTTCCGAGTGGCCGGCGCTCACCCGTTGGCGCTGGGACGCGAGGTCTCCAGCCGCCCCCGCCGCGAGGCACCCGGTCGTCAGGTCTGTCAGCCCTCGGAACAGGCCGCGGGTTAATAACTTGTGGGTGGCGGGGCAGAGGCGAGGCAGATCACAGAAAAATAATAAAGACTAGAGTACAGCAAAGATATGTTGATGAGAAACGTATTTGTACGTCAAACACAAACGTGATCAGGGAGAAAATACGTTTGTGGTCAAACGTAATTGAGAATGCATTTTAGTTTTGGGGGAACGTAATTTTTAGGAGACAGGACTGCACCGCCATTACATTTTTTCTCTCGCGCACCCCCTAGAGGCAGCTCGCGCACCCCCAGGGGTGCGCGCACCCCACTTTGGGAATCCCTGCTCTAAACAAAGGCTCGTTTCTTCCTCCAGTAATGACGTCTGCATCTGCCGGACAGGTGTGTATGTGTGTGGACGACCCAGCTGCTGACTTAAGTAAGGGGGGTTGAGAGTAAACACATTTCAATGGTCAGAAAGGTGTCAACCCCTCTCTTTTCTTGCCTCATCTTCACAGCTCATTTACTCCTTCAACAGGGAGCAAATAACAGTACAAGTCACCCGAAAGAAAAGCTTCAGACTTCCCTCCCTTCTCTGATAAGAATCAGGCCTGGCCTTTAGGGCAGGGACGATTGGAGAAGGTGAGTCAATTACTCACTCAGCCAATAGTCTTTTATCTGCCACACAACGGAATCGTTTGCCGTTACTCACAGAACATCCATTGTGCCAGACATTCCACATGTCTCTTAAATGTCCTGACAGCACAAATATCATGAATTGCACATTTTAATTTGCATGTCAAATGATATGCATACAAGCTTCTCAACACTGGCCTCTAAAAGTTGCTCAGGAAGTGTGTTGATGTTGAATGATATATGATTCCGCTACGACAGGCGTCACTTGATTCATGACTCGGTGTGTTTTGTTTGTACAGCAGTGGCAACAGCTGGTTCCACACCAAGGGAAGGGTTAAAGCTTTACTACACACTTTTTATTTGATGTGGAAATAAATAACACTTACGCAAGAAGCCCATTCAAATCCATTTCGATTCACCTTATTTGACCGTGTGTTTTTGGGTGTTGTGCATTTCGAGTGTTAGTATGGCCCAGTCAACTAATATTCATTCATGTCAGAGGTATTCTCTCAGGGCTAAGTTACGATTGATCCCATGTCTTTTTATGGTGTTACTTATTTGTTGTACACTCGAATATTGAGCGATTACCCTCAATCTGTTTTACTTAAGTCAGTAAGTGGCTGCAAGGTAATGAGACAAGGTGACCCTGCTCGTCTGAACTAATGCACTATTTCAGCGTGAATCACAACATTATGTAAGTAATGCAGTGGGACATAGTTGCTTTGGCACATAAATAGTAATTCACTGTTTGAGTGTGAAGTGAGGAAGAGTTTGTCTGATGTTTGTAAAATGTTTGTGAAATGCTAATGTTTTTAGTTTCCCTCCTCTGGTGTGTTTATGGAGCCAAAGGTTTGTGCATTTTATAAAAACATTGAGGCTTTCAGTTGAAGAGTTAGACCAGCATTCAGTCGGGAATGCTAAACACAGGAGCTGCTTAATTGAAAAGCACAAGATAAAGGTGCTCTGTGGAGTTTTCTTGTCAAGTTACAGAAAAGCAAAAGCAACCGTCCATTGTCCCAATGGAAAAATAGAACAGCCTTGCAATAATGCTACAAGCCGGGCTGTTATTGATTGGCACAGTATTGTGTCCCTTCACTCTATATTGCTGTACTGCATGGTTACTTCATTAGGTTCACAGTACAAATTGGATGTAATGTTAATGTACAAATATTCAGTGAATAAATTCAAAAGAAGTGCTTGAACAACTGACACCCGTGAAACTGGAAAGTGAAGTGCATCCTCCACTCAAACACTTTGTGTCGGGCAGGTCAGTTTAATATGAAGAGCATTTAGAGCCACTCCGTTCATAAAGGCTTTATCCAGCACATCAGCCCTAAAGTGCTTCTATGAATCCCTCAACTGTGAAATGTTTAGTCGTCCAGTCGCTGAGATAACGTTCGCTTATTGTATTAGATGACATTAAAAGGTGTTCTATCACCAAAAGAGGTCCGTATTTGTAACACATCCGAGCTTTATTCACAACTATTTGAAACAACTGTATTTTGTGTGTCTTAAAGGCGCTGCACTCGCGTGGAGTGAGATACTTGTTATTTTTCCACTTCACTGGCAAAATAAACACAGGCCACACATGGTTAGCGTTATCATTCATCCGAGTCAGACCTTTGAACGAGACTCCTGTGGATATTACAGAGTTAGTGCGCACAGCCCACTCTGTCTGTCATACTGAGCACACCGATTTATCTCTGACAAATAAATCAGGAACTGGAATGATGGACTCTGACTTAGTCGTGACTTGTAGCCTGCCTTTCCCACTCGTCGGCCACCAATTGGCGTCTCTGTCAATCAATTGGGCTCCATGATTTCCATGTGCCGCAGATTATGTATCGTTTATCATCTCCGCTCGTCCAACCGCTGCAGCGGTCTATCATTTACCATAATCATCTCTCTCTCTCCCCCTAGGAAGTTTGCCTGTCCTCTATTCCAGCTCCCTCTTGGACAATTTTTTCCTGTCTCAGGGAACCTATAACCCCTACCCCCCCCCTCCATTTCCTTCTTTTCCTCATTCCCCCCCCCCCTGGATTTAAACCTAATGAGTCCTTTCCATTTCCCCATTGCCTCCCATAACATTCAGGCTCCTAACGATACATTTTCACATGTCCTGATGGAGGAAAAATTCGAACAGGGAGAACACTCATCAAAATGCCATTCTTCACCATGTGTTGTGTTGTGTTGTGTTGATAAATGTCAGATCTGAAATGTACTGCAGGAAGTCATTTGAAATCACGACACATAAAGGAAATACTTAAGTTTTATAGTTTTTTTTTTAAGGTGGCAGAAGCAAAACCGTACAAACGCAAAGCTGGGTTTATCCCAAATACAAATAATGCTGTGTGACATCAAACATGCAGCACATTTGTTGCTATAAAAAGCTACTTTTGCCAGTAAATCTCAAAACTATCCAATTTCCTATTGTAGAGTGGACAATTGGCCTTTCGCTGAGCCCCGCCCCCTGCTGCTACTCCGTCACGCTGTCATAGCTACCAGCCCACACTGTCACGACCTGCACTCCCTGCATAATATTATCAAATGTTTGGAAAAACAAAAAGGCGATTTTTATAGCGAAGCAGACAGAAGGGTCTACAATATGGGTTTGAAGGATAAATCCAGGATGGCAAACTGATTGAGCAGTGAGAACAAGTTAAAAAGATACAGATAGAAGGTAATGCCTACCGATCGCAGTGTAAAAGTGAACCACCACATCGGCTGGCGATCGAGACAGAAGACAATGAATTAAGGAATATCGCCGTTCCTGTAAAGCCCGGTCTGTGTTTATTCACGATTACAATCATTAAAAAGTAAAAGCAGCACGTGTATACATTCAGTATACCTTCAGCATCTAGCGTAGCATAAAAATGGTAAGGCTATACGACGAGCTCGAAATCCACAAAACAGACTGAAAATGAAGAAAATCGGAAACAACTGCATCAGAGTTCATGGAGCGGAGCCGTGTAGTTATCGGCCCCTGGTCGGATGGTGCTACGCTATGATTGACGAGTCTAAGTTCATAGAGCGGGACTGAGCCGAAGGGTCAATTGCACAAGCCTTAATTTCCTCAACGGAAAAGTGCACTCATTGTAATGGTCCTTTGCTGATCAATATGAAAGGCTATATCCTCTCTGTGTTCTATGTACTCCTGTCGGCTATTCTCTATAGTGGCAGTTCCTTTTCAACAAAGTCCCTGACCCGCGTCAGACAAGAGTCGACCATTGATGGAATAGTGTTGCCACGTGTCCAGCAACCCGCGAGGACGACCCACCTTGAGAAAGGGGGGCCCAACAGCGTGGGTGATACGGGTCACTCCATGAAAAAAGGGATTGATGTGAAACCAGCGATTAACTGGTTGATTTATACAGCCCGTGTACTTGCTAATGAATAAGATGAGCCTCAGGAAATAGGCCGAAGTAATTTTGGGTGAAAACACTACTTATCATTAAAGTGACGACTCTATAATCTCTAATGCTGAACATTTATCACAGTCGACCTGTGAGCCTCTGCACATCGCTGCTGAAAGGGGAAAAAAAAGCCGATGGGAATCACTCCATATCGTCTCTGCCCAGCGGCACTTTAATCTCCCCTGCAACTCATGTACAGTGTTCGGTTTGTGAAGTGGGTTACTATGTGCAAACTAATCAAATGTGCACAAGATGCTTGCTATGAAATCATCATTTATACTCACCAGCCTTGATAACTATACTTACTAACATAATTATCGCACAAATCCGATTTTTTTCAGTGTTCTGCTTCATGTTGACAAAACATGAAGCATTTTCATGGTCTTTTGCAGTCAGATCAATGTTTTCCACTGATCATGACCATGTCTGTTAGATCGGTGAATGTGTTCAAGGCAAGGTATGGGAAAGGATGTGATGGGAAAAAATGGTATAGAGTTGGTTAGAAATAATGAGCTATTTTTACATTAGCAACAGATCAAATAACTATACAGTATGTACTGTGTAAGGGGTCATTAGTGACAAACGCACAGAGAATTATCACTCTGCAGTTCCCATCAGCTCTATGGGTCATTTTTAAAGCATTGTTTAGGTTTTAGGACCAAAAACGTTACTGTTGTGATTGACTGCTCGCTTCAGCGTTGTCGTCAACAGAAAGTAGCAAAAAAGCTCTAAAAACGAACTGCAAGCTATCTGTCCAGCATCAAACGACACAAAGACAAAGTTGGCAACTAGCTGGTGGACATAAGGGACCATTTAGCAGCTAATGAGACAGATTTAATCAATATGTATTGATATACAGATGACTTGAAGCAACCCACTTCCATCACCACAGTCAACATCTCCATTATCGTGATTCAAAAAACATCTGGAAAGGACTTTAACTACAGGAACGATTCATTACACTTGGATGTCATTGTAATGCATCTCAACTTACATACATTCCTATGTAAATTGTACATATCTATCAACTTTGATGAATTATGCAATTTATAGTTTTTTTAATCTTTTTATCCCTTTTCTGTTTAAGTGTTAACTAACGATACAATACGGGACAATGTACACAGTTAAAACTTAAAACTCTTTATATCTATATATCTCTTTATATCTCTATATGTGCAAATAAACAAATTCAAAGGAGAGCTCGAAGGCTAACCTTGTTTTGGTAAATGCTTGACATGTAAACTCGCCACTAACACATTTCCTGTATTGAATAATAAGGTAATGTATGTCAGAGTTGAGTTAACAGCATGTTGCCTCTAAGTAGCCAAATAATGAATCAATGTAACTTCAACAATGACTTTGCCATGGCCGCGATCTTTCCCTCACCTTATTAACTCTTTTAGTTGCTATACTTTACCTCAACCACACCCCTTTTTGTGTCTTGTCTAAACGGCGTGACATGGGAATGTGATCAGTTTTAAATCAAGAATCTCACACACACACACACACACACACACACACACACACACACACACACACACACACACACACACACACACACACACACACACACACACACACACCTACACACACACCTACACACACACACACAGGTCAGCCCAGCTTGCTTTTTTCCTTTCTTATATTCTGCTTTTTGTATCCTCAGAAGAAATTTTAACTTTCGGGTATCTCATCTCTTCCTACCTCTCCTCTCCTCTCCTCCTCCCTCTGTCAGGAGTAATACATTTGTGACCTAATGGGCTGCTGTGGTAAAACTTAAAAAACGGAACCACCGCAGAGCGTCTCTGGCATCCGCCCAGTCTCAGAGAAAATATCCTCGCTGCCAGCCAACGACTACTCCAATCAAGTAGAGACGGAGCAGGCTGATATCAGGGATGAGGGGGTGCAGAGAGCCTCTTACAAGTGATCTTCGTATCTCATTGCTGATGGAACAAAAAAAAAAAAAAAGTGTGTGGGTGTGAGCACATGCAAATGATTTGGGGAGGAGCAGGCGAGCAGACAGATTGAATTGAAACATTCCTGAAGACAGTGAAGCAAAGACGTGGTGAGGCATGAAGGCTCTGGTGGAATCTAAAATATTCACTTTAATGGAATAAATGGGATTTCTATATTTAGAACGGTTCACCTTCAGTCAATTCTGTGTAACAGTATTCACATACAAAGCACATACTTGATTGAGTGGTTCTTACAGACCTTGTGAACATCTGACATACAGCTATCCGGTCTCAGAGCAGAAAACGGTTTCAACAACAAGTCTGTTTCTGCAGAAGTCTGATGTTTGCTTGACATCTGGTCTGAAGAGAAAATACAGAATATGCCAAAGAAGGTCCACAAAAATAATGATGTTCATTATGCAATCCAAGATAAACTGGAAGAGAAGGGATTTGTGCGCACAGTAGATCAGTGCCGAGTCAAAGCTTTTCAGCATTATTTCAAAGTCTGTGATTCCCTGCATAGAAGAAAAAAACATGTGCTTCTTCAGACATGCCTTTCCGCAAATGATTGTGTTTCCATTTGGTTTAATTTGAGCACTGTGAAACAGAACCAGACTAAATAGAAAACAACCCAGCAGTTTCAATATTCCTCATATGTTGTTGTTATTTAGCCTGGCTGATGCTATCGCCGATCGTCCCGCAACTTAGCCTACATGGTGATTTAATCACACACAGTGAGGAGATTGATTGAAAGCATGAATTGTTTTCAAATTTGTATTGTTAACAGTATTCTTAGTAGGCTGATATTTATACCAAAATAGGCTAAATATCATAATTTATTTGGAGAAACCAAGCAGTTCTATGTAAAATCAGCACCCCCATCGAGTCAGAATGGAATGACCCTTTGTTTCATCAACACATTTGTCCAACAATTCTATGTTTTGACTGTGAGAACAGATAGAAATGTCGACTAGTAGGGGTCACTCTTGCAAAAAACTGAGAAAAGTCTTTTTGCACATAACATAATGGCCAACATTAGTTCCTGCATAAAACACATGTCACTAAGTTACCAGCAAAAATAAACGTTGCTCTGCCAATTTCAGATGCGACTGTGTAAGCACTGTGCGTATGAGGCTGGTGAAATGCCAATATTGGACTCTTCAATTATTGGAAGTCTCGTGCTCATCAGTTGATCTATATTATGATCATTAACCGCAAAAGTTTAAATCAGAAACCGCAGCTTAGTAACAGCAGCGGGGTGAAACTCAGATCAATAAAATCAATTCCAATTTCGTCACACAGCGTGCAGCAAAAACTGCAAGGTCAGTTACAAGAATGTTTATGTAAATAAAAGCAAATAGACCGAAGGGGAATATCAAAGTTTCATGACTGAGAGTTGAAACTTTAAAGAGTTACCAACTGGGAGTATTTGCAGCGTCAGACTTTGTGGTGCACGCACCCTTGACCGCAGTGAGATAAGGCATTATCTGGTTCACTCTACCTCCTGTCTTTGCTTTTCTTTCCTTTAGTCTGTCCAAGTATTGGTATTTTCTTCCTCCCTCTTCCTACTCCATTTGTCACTGCAGCATCCGGCTCATAAAACAAAAAATGGCTACCTGGTTAGAAAGCAGACACTGTCCTGACTCCCACACAGATAGATGGTTGTTTCCTGCCAAGAACTCCACTTTTGAAGTTTTACTGTTGGTCAAATGTCACCTTCAACAAGCTATTTGTGTTTCACATTTTGAGACCACTGTTGTCCACATCGGGAACACATGTCACACGATCAACAAGGATTCTATTTGTGCTTATTTGGATGTAAATGCAACAAAGTCTGAATCAAATATGGACAATTATGCTGTGGTGTACTTAGGTATATACGTAGTAGGCTATAATTTACAGCAAATTACACAACCACATGGTATCTAAACCATAACCGACAACATTTTATAGCTATAATATACAGATATGCAATGTGTTTGAATGGTGTTCATCTAAATACACACAACAACTTAGTTATTGTTGGTCTCAAAGGCAAAAAAGAAAGATGTATCATAAAATATTTTGGTGTAATCAAACACTGACTGCTAACAATAACACAATAAATGAAAAATACCTTTTTTCGATTTTCTTTGTTTCAATTTCAAATCCTTCTATTTGGCAATTTGCTCTGAAAATGCCATTTCAGCTCAGCTCAAAGTAACAACCGCAAAACAATTCCTCCCCTAAAATCATCCCATCCAGTGTTATACTCTGGATGCTGCACTGTCACACTGATTGGGTAATGTACTCGTGTCTGAATGACAAAATGGAGCCTGCTGTGTTCATGACATTATAAAAACACTGGGCTGATTACAGTGTAGATCAAATGTGACAGGTGGATACACTGTGGACATATTTTGTTGAATAATGATCCTGAAAAGGCCAAGCTTAAAGCACATCAATGTTGAGGAACAACAGTCATAATATAAATCTTGTTTAGAGAGCAAGAAAAACACACAACAATGCTGCAGAAATACTCGAGGCGACTACCAGGAAACGTGTCTGTGGAGTTTTCGGTCACACTTTATTTTACGGTACACTATCAGACATAATAAGCTCATCGATAGATCATAGTCTAATTAGAAAGGTGAAAAATAATCAGTTAGACGCTGTAACTGTACCACAAACTCAAGTCAAACCACATTGGGTCCCATCTGGCCATAATTTGAAACATCCCTCTTGGCGTGGATGTTCTCTTGTGGAGCTAAATCGGATCATCACGTTAAGTAGCCGACATGCTCCCCTCGACTCTCGACTCCTTCACCAGTTATTACATCAGACTATTTATAGCCATGTCACTAACTGAAAAAGTTAAATCACAAAGCCAGTATAACCCAAACCCAAAATACGTATCCTGAAAGCTGTATTGTTCAACTGGTCGCCGTTACTGGATCTGTAGTTAGTAGTATTACCAGATGAAAATGGCTAATAACATACAGTGTATATTTATTTACTGGAACCTCTCCGTAAAACAAATAGATTGGTCACTGTGGGTTCAGGACATAAGAGAACAGAGCAACCTAGTACACTTATAGGCAAGTTTCGGCACGTGCGACACAAAACGCTGAAGGGGAATAGTGTAAGGACGAAAAGAAAACATGAAAAGAAATATGATAACATGAGCTTAATTAAATACACAATTGTTTGGCTTGAAAGCTTTTGAGGCGCTGTAAAAAAAAAAAAAAAGAAGCATGATTGATAGAAATGTGTTCTCGCAATTACAAAAGTGAGTGACAGACTCATTGAAGCATCATCCATCAAAAAAAAGTTCAGTAATTCATTGAGATGTGGCTAACAAACACAAATCCAAATGTTTTGAAATGTTCTTTATATCTTTTAGAAATGGCAGATTGTGCATTCCATTGTAATTCAAATCAATTTAAATTCAAATACAAAGGGGAGAGATAATATTATTCCACTATCTGTTATCACTGGGGAACAGCCAACATCTTTGAATACGGACACAATACGTACTGGATAACTGGCTTATTTTCTGTATAACAACTGATTCGGGTGGATTTGCTATTGTGTGAAGGCTCTGCATGTTTTAAAGAAAAGCGGAATTTAATTCCTCATTTGACAATAGACAGCACCTGTAAAAGTATCATCCGTCATAATTATTGACAATAGCAAATCTTTCCACGGAATATTTAAGAAGTCAATATCCTGCCAAACTTAAGAAAATAAAGTTACTAAAAGGGTTTGCTCGGTCCTCTCTGACTGTGGGAACTCTGAACAGCTGCATCAACATTACTTTGTGAGCAGGGTCACTGTTCCTGGTCAGGAGCGGTCAGAACCGTCTCCCGCTTTCACAGATTTGCTCTTACTTTAGCAGAGGTCAGAGCCTGAGAGGCATTTTGTGTTGTGTGATAGAGAAGAGAGAATTATGGCATCCAAAAATGCTTCTAAAATCATATACACATGATGAATTTAAATTCAAATCTTCCCTTTTTAGGGAAACATATTCCTGATAGGTACTAATTGGAATTTGAGAGAGGCGGACACTCGAATATCTACAGTCCCTAACTAGAGTGATGCTGCACACTGTCAAGCCACAATTACGCACGACAGATCCACTTGTTACATTTTGTGCAACTAGCATCGGACTGTTGAAATATAACTCATTGAAAATGCATTGAAAATTGTATTTATATATATTTAAATTCTCTGTGTGAGAAAATGGACCAGTCAACTGCGTGAATGTAACATTTAGTGGGAGTCGATGCCAATGTTAGCAAGCCAGGCTAACTAGATTCCAGAGTCCGAATGTAAGCTAGTTAGCCTAGCTTACCAGCGACCATTTTACCAGTGGAATACATACTTAAACGGCGCGTTTCCAAGCTAAGCCAGGTCTCACACGTCCGTTAGAAATGCCCGCCCAGGGAGTAAATGTTCGGCCCAGAATAATTTTATCCACTCTATAGCTACATATCTTAACATTAGATACTGTGTTTAAAAAAAGCCATTCTATGTGTTTCTGATTAGTTGTCGGTTGTCAGTCGGGGCTGTAAGGTTTCTTTTACTCAGTATGAGCTCAGTCCTTATCAGGTTGCTGCTCGGTGCTGAGTGTTGACCTTCAGACACTATCTTCCCCCCCACTCTCCTCTCATCAAAGGCAGAGACGATAAGAGCGCACTGTGTAGTGATAGAAACCTTCCATGACCAGTCCTCCTCACGCACTCCTCCCTCCTAGCCCGCAGACTGGCCGGCTCTGTTATGGGGACTACCCCAGCAAGAGATTTACCACATCGGTGGTCATCATGGGAGTAAGGTGAGGGGGGTGGTGTGTGTGTGAGGGGGCGGTGTTCATAGCACCACATCAAAAATGAGACACAAGCTTGAGGTCAAACACAAGAGACTGACACGGTTCAGTGGACTGTTGGATGAGGTAATACTGACAGAACAAAAAATTTCAAGTTTAGCCGTTTACATCACTAAAAAAAACAAAATCAAATAAGTGCAAATGCACAATACAACACCGAATAGGACTGAAATTGCTTTTGTTTGAGCAGTAGCCTCACGCCAGCAGTTCTTTTGGCACCCCGTCAAGTGAAAATGAATTTTGATACAAAGAGAGTGACAAATGATTATGGCCGGGGCCGCATTTGAATTTTGGTGCAACGCCAGCCTGTGAGACGGCGTTCACTCACCCATCTGGTTGCAGCACTTGGTGTTGGTATGTTCTGTTCGAGTGGGATGCAATTAATGTAACCTACAAAGGCAGGATTTGTTTGTGCTCATTGGTTGGCCCACCTGCAGCTGCTTGGCAGGAGACTGTTCTGAGAGTGGCAGTGAGGGGAGATGGCTCCTTCTCCGTGTGTTAATTAACCTGGAGGTGACTGTACAAAGAGGCGTTTTGCTGTGAGGGAGTTACCAGAATCCAAACAAGCTGTGCTGTGTCAATGTGTTCTTATGTCAACTTTTGTTAGAAAAGGTGGTTTGTCGGGTGAGGGCCACTACAAAAACAGACATAACAAATTCACACAAAGAGGAAAAACTTCAACTATCACTATATATTTGAACAGAAAAATGTACTAAAAGCACAAAATCCATACTGCATATGATGACATGAAGCCTCATGATTTGACCCAAAGCTCTGTGTGCCAAACAAACACATCATTTAGATTAACATGTTGATGTCGACCTAACTATCTACATTTATTTACAATTCGCCTCTTCATCGTCAGTCATTTCTTGATGCATGTAATAAGAGGATGAACACAGAGATGAGCTGGAGCTGTCGTATGTGCCTTAAAAGGGAAATAAACAGTCTACTGTTGTTCACTAAAGAAACGAGGCAAAGCAAGAAGAGACAGCAGGCAAGCTGGTTAAAGCAAGTCAGAACAAACATCAGGAAAGTAAACTTCCACAAATCTAGCACCCTGGAGCTCAAGACCACCACTGTAGCAGAATCAATGCTCGAGTGATGAGGTGATGTAGAACCGGTGCAGGGCTGTCATCCAAAAGTCCTTTTTGCTCAGGAAGGATCCTAGAATAACCTGGAAGTGTCAGCCATGATAAGAGCTATTCCAATTCTCTAAATGCAAAGGAAATGTGCTTCAATGCTTTATTTCTTATCTCCTTTAGCATAGGGTACACAGGACCATCCCTTACAAAAGGACATAATGTTGTTCCACGGTTCCTTATACTGTATATTCTCTCAGCACCACCGTTGTCTTTTCTTCGTCCTTATGAATTCTCCTTCACATCTTATCTTGACCTCATGACGTTTTCCATTAAGGTCAAGAAAAAGTCATGGCACATCATTTTTTTGGACTATCTAGCCCAAATAATAAACGGTGGAGTTGTCGGGTTGATGGAAGGCAGCTGTGCACTCTGTACAGGTGAGGTGAATGAGCCGTAATCAGAAAGGAGCCGAGAGAGAGAGCCAGAAAGGTTTTCACGCTCACGCCACATTGAAACAGAAACAGAGGGAAACACAAGGGAGAAACAGGGGTTTGGTCGTGACCGAGACAATTACTTATACTCTTGCTAGGAATAAGTAATGATGCTTCACCCATTTCTTACTGTAATTTCATTGAAAAAGAGGTGTTCTGAAAGAAAAACTTGTTAAAAACACAGAAAATGTATGTGACATTTGTTGAATTCATTAAGAGCTCACCACGCTACATATTTATTCTGGTATCAGTATATCAGTATAAGTGAGTCCCTTTTTGACACCCTATGTATAAAATAACACTATAAGTCATAGTGTAATGGTGTTCAAACAATACAGATGTTCATTTTAATGGTAGGTACCTTGCAATCTACTGCATCTGTTAATTTTCCACCAAGAACTGTCTGTTACGGACCCCGCAGTGCAGTGATGGTGAGTGGGAGCTCTGTAGGGGAGGCGGGAGTGGGCCGTTGCAGAGCGACACTCGCACTGATTTATACCCATGTGGGTCATTTTCTGAGGAATGTGTACTGTACTTAACACAGATGACTCACAGCCACTCCAGTGTGTTTTTATGCTCGATAGCAAGAGAGCACTTCACAGAGATACTTGCACGTACAGAGGTAGGTATTTGTTACAATGCTGCACAACTGTCAGGTTTATTACAGTATCAACAAATATAATGTTCCTTCTGGGTTGAACAGTAAAAGTTTAGCATTGTCTGCTGAATTTCTGTAGTTTTCTCTTAGTTGGTTGTTGGTTTCTTCTCTCCAGAAACTTGTTCAGTGCCCCTCGGCGTATGATACCGAGGCACCCTCTATCATCAACGAAATCCAATGTTAACTTATCCACATTATGATAAGACCAACAGAGCAACCAACACCGTGTAAAGAGTGAGAGTCTGTGCAGACAAATATGTGCACAAGTTCCGTACTTAACAATAAACTTGATTTGGTAAATGGACTTGTATAGCGCCTTTCTAGCAAACATACCCACAGTGTCAAATCGAAAAAAAACGAATTAATGTTTGCTCCGTTTAGGACGCAGCAAGATTGGAAATTCTACTTTCATGCACAGCAAATTGAGGCAATGACACTGTGTGAAGTTAGATAATTATTCATGCTTTAGCAATGGGAATTTGGATGCTCCGAACATCTTAAACAGACATTAGATGTCTCAGATCTAAGCAGATGCATTAGCTGTTTGCTGGAACAATTACCCCCTAAAAGGCCTCTCCAAACAAGCCATGCAGTGTTCAACATATTCTGCTGGCTAATGATTTGAGATTGCTGGTTCTGTGTCCAGGCACAGGGATTCTACAAATTCTGAAGCAAGGACATCAATATCGTCCAAACTTATTTAAGCCTGAACGAATCAATAGAGTGGTGCTGCCCTCACTGGTTTCAACACAATATACCTCCTATGCTTTTGCTGAAAAAGAGGACAAACGGCAAAGTAAACTCGGTGTGTGTGATGAATGGAACTTGCTGAACTTCATATTGACTCACCCTCTGCTTTTCACAGCAGGTTTTTTGCAGGAGTCCTGTGGTTTTTCCAGGTGTCTGAGTTTCGCAGTTGTGCTCACATCAACTTTCCACAATCGCACACTGGTGCATACTTCTGTGTGAAGCTGTATAGATCCAGTAATCAGCACCCAAGAGATCAGCTAGGTTTTACCCTCCTGCCTTTGTGAGGGCTTATCTGTATGTTTACTGTTTGTATGCCATTCAAAAAAAAAGCAGAAGCAATCTTTTCTTAAACAGAAAGGAGAGTAGGACACGCATGACAGAAAGCTCTGGAAAGGAAAGGCCAGCGAAGGAAGACATAAACACCCAAACTGTAACGTCAGTTCAAAATGGGCAGACTTGCTACTTTTACTTAAGAACTTAGTACAAATGGCAATACAACGCCGTAAAAATACTTTATTTGTTGAGGACATTTAGGAGGTTACACAATTTTATCTCTGAGCAGCACCTTTCCCATAAGCATTGTCATGCATAGTCATATATAAAATTCCTTGACTAATCACACCATAAAAAACTGCAATTGATAGTCCAGGGTTTTATTTGCTTCAATCACTGAACTTAACCGGCGTGTATTTAGGACAGGCTTCTTCTATATGGGACAGGCCTTAATTCCTTTCAAATAAAAACATCGCAAAGATGGGAAATACTACCAAATACTTTATTTTAACCAGTAGGCTCCGTTACTTCCATAAAAAATAAGCTATCGAACAACATATCAAATCCGAATCATTCATTGCATATAGTTCAGTTAACAAGGTACATTTTATGGCACCGCGCATACCGACACAACACCTCTTTGTGTCCTCTTAAAACCCACCAGCGACAAGCCTATTTGGCATACAGAAAAGGATGTTTCTTCGACATCATTTGATGTATTTTGACCACAGCAATGTCTATAATTTGTCCAATACCAAAAGTCAGCGTCTAGAAATAACATGTCAGAGAAAATTAGATGAGAACAGCGAATTGAACAGGTAAGAGCGGTGGATTTTTCTGTGAGATGTGTTTCGTGGAAAAATTGAAAAGGGAGACAAAAGCTAATCTTTGCTTTGATAACAAACTGTTTGTAGCGCTATTTTCTGGGTCGGTAATATTTCAGCGGTGGCCAATATCTGCTTTTAAACACCCAAAATTCAGAACACAGCGTCTACATAATAGATCAGAGTATGATTTCATCCTCGGAGAATAAGTGCACAGGTGACAAACAATTATGGATTGCAGGCCAGCTTGTTGGTGATGAATGATGACAGTGAGGCCATCCCGCCAAAGCCTCTGCTGAACATAAATAGCTAACCAGAGCCCCTTGACGGTTTATCAGGAAGACATGTTCAGGTCACAAAGCACCCAGAACGTCCCGCCCCTCCCTCCCAAACCACACACCCTTAGATCACCATCATGGATCACTGCTTAAAGAACTACCACCCTACACAGGACTCGCTCCAGTGACAGGACATTGTTTGAACTTCTTTTGATGACTGCACAGAACAATTCTCCATTCAATTTGTATGGACAAAAATTAATCTGTTTTTGAGTACCAGCTGACCATTTTGCTCCGTATTGAAATATCTCAACTATTAGATGTATTGCACCGAAATCCTGTGTTGACATTTATGTTTTTGAGTGAAACCTGCATTTTCTAGCACCAAGCAAGTGGTGCCATGTGGCCCAGGGATTTGGTTAGATAGATTACAAATACTATTTATATGATTGAATACATATATGTAAGAAAAAGAATCACATTTCATGTGTGGCCCATGGGCACAGATTTCCCTTCAACTTGATATAAATCTATTCAGAATGAGAACCCTCAGGTTCACCCAAAGGTCCATTTAATAAGCTTGGAGCTTTCTTTCACATGTCACATGATGGACTTGAACATTTATTCATACCAGTGGAAAACAGCAATTGACAAAAACAATCTCACCTCAGGTTCCACTCGAGCTGCAATTTGCCTCGTTCGTCGTTACGTGTTGTAGAAGTTAAAATTCACGATTCTTTTTTTTGTCTCTGAGCACTTAAAAGGCCCATGTTGGCTTAAAAGCTGAAGTTCATACTTGACCTTGAAAACATCACTTAAAGCAAACTGTTTCATATTACTTTTTCCAGCCCTTCAGTTGAAATGAGCATGTTGCCATGACCTTACACAGTCGCATCTGTTGCAGCTGCACTTTTGCTGCTTTCAAGGGAATGATTAATATGCCGCTTGTGGGCTGCTACTTTGCAAACAATCTTGACATCAACCAATCATCATTATTTCGATGGACTTTATTTTTCCCAAGAAGCACTTTAAACAGATTATTATGATGGCAGCTGACAGCTCTCCTGCTATAATTCTCACATGTAAAATGCTTCTCCAAATCACCTGCCCCTGCAAAGAGACGTGGTCTGATTCTGTACGCGATTTCAATTCAGTATGTTTTACGTTTCATTGCATTTTTTAACATGTTTTTATTTATTTATTCTTCCCCGTATGTCAAGGAATTTGAATTGTGTTTATAAGTCTATTCAAACAAACCTGCCTTACCGTGACAGGAGGAGGCACACGTGTATCCTTTGAATGCCAAAATTGCACCTCACTTTCTAGCACTTTCCTCTAGTTTGCTCCTTTCCAATTGTGTTGCAAGTGATGTCATTTCAGTTTATGAATGAACACAGATCGGTTCCAAATTTCAGCACAAGGGTACTGTGTTGTTTAGTTGACAAAACTGTCGAGTGGCAATTTAATGCGGCAAAACAGAATATAGGATATAAAAAGCAACTGACAATGTTGATGTTGCAGTTGATGTTGCAATTCGAGCTTTTCAAAAACTGTTCTCTTGCGGCATAATGAAGCTCTTCATGTTTGTTAAATTACTGGACTATAGAAATGGCCATCTGAATGGTTTAATTTATTTGAATGCACATGGTTAGAATTACAGAGAGTCAAAGATTTTTTTTTTCTGCAAAACCTGCTTCTTGTATTTCTTCATTTAAGATCTCGGCCATGGCCGAGCGTGAATAAAAAAGCACAGCATCCACCCGTGGAACAGACCCAGAGCCTCACACCGGGGGAGGCAAAAATGAACAACAATGCTGTCTTTCTCTATCCAAAGCGCCAGAGCCAATTTGGATCTATGTCCATTTGGCTTCTGTTCTGGCCATCCATCCATTCCTGAGTACAGAGCCCTCATCTAAGAAGTGTATTATGGTCAACATAATGGTTCAAACACAGAGCCACTTGAGAAGGAATTCAGCATTCTAGGTAATTTGCCTTTGGCCAAACAGGTGTGATGTAGCTGTGATTGAAAGAAAAAAATGTCTGACAATTCTATTTTCTGTTAGGAAGTGTAACACAAGGAAAGACAAATGTAAATATCCCGTTTAAAATCTTTTAGAACATTCAGTAGAATGTAATCTACATTAAATACAGAGTTAAAAACATTTTAATCGAATTTCCAACATTTTGCCATTTAATAAACGTGACAATGAGAAGCAGGATTTTAATAACTTTAAAACATAGTTGGCCATTCTCCACTTATCTCTATACATAGGATGAATACATTATGAACGCTGATGCACTCCAACACTGACTGTAAAAATACCTCATGACAAATGAATCCTTCTTTTCCTTCTGTGTAATTATTTGTTGGGTGATGATTATTTGCTAACCAGAGATACTCGCAAATTCAGCTTTTCCTAAGATAGCCATGACAGTTTGATGGAAACATGCAGCTAGTGAGGTTTGTGACCCACCAACATGCTTCTGGCGACATCCTCCACAGAGATCAGTTCAGCTGAGACTTAAATGAAATGGAAAATGAATAACTGAACACGGTTTGACTCCGTGTCTTCTCACAGGGGAGATGAAACAGCCACCTCTCCCCTTCCTTTGTGATGAAATGACCGTAATGCAACCTTACGCATGGGCCTGTTAGCTTACATCTTATCTCAGGGTCAGACATTGATTCATCTGTGTATTTCACACAGCACTGTGCTGTAATGTATACAGCTAGCGTGTACTAATGGTTGAATAGAGAAGACATTTAATGGAGCCATGCAATAGTACAATGTTCAGTCAGATTTGAGCTGGTTATTCAAAAGGAACTTTAGACGAGTCGATGCCTGGTCACACCAGAAAAGGGGACAGAGAATCCATCTGTATGTTTTTGTAAAATGCAGCTTCAAAAGCTTGATAATGTATTGACTGCCAGCAGGGCTAGTTTATTAGATACTATAGCTAGTTAGCTATCAGCTAACACACTAGCCAGCTGTAGAACTATCACTCCGAGCTAGCTTGGTAACTGATTTAGAAAGCCAGTTAGCTCTGTCATTGGACTATACTGTATATGTTCGGAGTTTATTCTGCAACAAAGCAGAATAAATAAATGTGTAACACAGTTAATAAACCATAATAGCATCCTCCATTTTGGAATCTCCTTCCCTCAAAGTTCAGAAATGTTAAGGCAGTTTTCTATGAAATAAAATAAACCTTTACTGATCTCCAGAAGGGAAATTTGATTGTCCTATTGGTCAATGGCAGGAATTTACCGGTACGTGTCAAGTTTACTCAAAGGTATTTGCGTGGATTTACCTCTGAACTGATTTAACCATGACTTTTTATTTGCTGGTGTTAAGGCCTTGAAACATGTCGTCATCCATCATTTCAATGATATTAAATAATCTACACTTCACAAAATGTGTTTCCCTTGATATAATCTAAAATTCTACAAATGAACTCTTTAGAATCACTCAAACTTTGATAGAAGGTTGCCATGCTTTTATGGTTTTTGCTTGCGTTTCCTAAATGTCACCTTTTTATAAGGTTATCTGAGAAGAACTTAAGCGTTCTAAAGTTTGTTGTCTTGCTGACTAGATTTGGAATCATTTTATGTTCTCTGAATAAGACCTTGTCATCGTTTGAGGAGATGTGGAAGAGGTTTATGGTGCAATAAAGCCTGTGAATGTCATCATCGCCTTCCCACACCAAGGTAGAAGCCCTTGCATTATGGGGGCCGTAAAGCCCGACGGGATTCTAGAACGGACAGTCAGACAGATGTTTCATAATAACTGAAGGACTCACCATCATACAGCAAATGCTGTCATTGTTTGCTTCAAACACATAGCAAGGCTCCTTAGTTTTAAAGAACATAGACAAATAATTTCATTGTCTGCAGGACAATGTACATGTAAGATAATAGGACTTGTGCCTTCAGTAATGAAAACACCTCTCACCGGCAGCCCATCAAATGTCCTCAACATCCTGACAACCTGGACCCTCATGGGTGGTGGTTACATTGTTAAAAAGAAAAACATTGTCACCAAAGATCCTGCTACACCATTCGGGATTCAGTTTGTCTTCCTCCTCTTTTGTTCGCCCTGGATCATGTTCTGTCTGCCGGCACATACCGGAGTTCAACGGCAACAGGACTCAGGAAAGAACAGGTTTTGTACATAAATGTATCCGAGGCTCTGTTTCCCCAGAGAACACGTAGAGCTCATTCATAAGATGTATAGACGGTATCCAACAATATATATTGACACACAAAGATAACCATAACCCAGAATTACTTACAAAACAAATCTTGAAGGGAAAAAAATGTCCTTAAAACATTCACCCTTAGAGTTTCACTTTAAATGACCGTCAGTGAATGGAATTTTGTTTTAAGTCATAGTCATCTAAAATTAATTTTCTTCCTTCAGAATGTCCTTATCAAGCACACTCATATGTATGGTCCATTGGGCAAATGCCTCTTTCCTGTGTGGGGAAAATGAAGTTGAAGGAGAGTTTGCCAGCTGAGAGCTGGCTAACTATAAATAGGAGGAAGAGACTGAGTAGCAAGGCCATATACCACACCACAGCCCACAGCACTAAAACACAGAAAGGAGCAGTATCCATCTAAATACTCCATCTGCAGAGGAGACAAATGAACTGCAGTTGTATAGCTTATCCCGCTGAGCCGGAACATAAGAATGTGCTGGAGGTTTTTAGAGAACCAATTGGCAGGAAAAATGGTGAGGGAAATGCTGACTTGTCGGGAACTCAAACCAAACTAACTTTGCTGACCAAAATGGAGATGTTTGGCTGGTTAAAAGGCTATGGTCATTTGATTCGAAAATGGTAAAGAAATGATTTCACTGAGATGTTCGAAGCCTTATTGTCGTATGCAGAAATAACAACTATAAACCAAAAAACAAGCGGCGATGTTTGCAAGTAATCGGCTCAAAGTCGTCATTTAATACGTTTCATACAATCTTGCCAAAAACGAAATTAAACCCTCCAAGCTGTCTACCCATATAGCAGTGGTTGAGCGGTGGCGGTGTACTCAGTGTGTGTACTGGTAGTTCTGTTAGCGGTTAAACAAACACACCGTCCAAAACAATACAAGTGTCTAACTGTTTTCACCCACTGTGCCGCAGAGCATTGATTGAGAGGGACTCAGCAGTGTGTATACTGGCAGTTCTGTTAGCCGAACACCATCCAAAACACTAAACGTCTGCGCACTCAGCTGTTATCACTGGCTAGTGAGTGAAAAGTCAGAAGCAGTGTAAAACCAAAAGGTGTTTTGAGAAAGGGTGAATCACCGCAGCCATGTGAGGTACTTGAACATGCAGCCATAACCGGCCACTAGGGGTGTAACGGTTCACAAAATTCACGGTTCGGTACCATACAGTGGAGCCACGGTTCGGTACAGTAGAAAACTATAAATGCCAGAGAAATGTACTTGATTTTAAAATATATTTATTCATTACAACTAATATCATCAAGTTATTCTTTGACTTTGAACAATGATGGAACTATACCCATGAGTGACCCATCTTCTGGGGTGTCTTCTTGGCAACACATAAGCATAAAAAACAAAAACTGCTCCTTTGTGTTATGTAGTATTGTTACTTACATCTTGCAAAAGAGATTTTTAATCTCAATGGGACTACCTGGTTAAATAAACTTATTCGGTTCGTCATGCGTACCGAACCGTGAGCCTCGTACTGAACGGTTCAATACGAATACGCGTACCGTTACACCCCGACCGGCCACCCAAAATATTATGCAGTTGCGGTATTGACCATGGACAGACACAGAGGTGCACACTCACTCACTCACACATACATGACCAATCGCATGATCTTCCTGGCGGAGAAAATAAATGCTGGTGGTCTACATATTTAAAATATGTAAAGCAGGTGACCTAAATGAAGTTATTTTAAACACTTAATCTGGAGATAATTATTCCTGTGCCTCTCTCAACACACACATCCTGCCATCCTCTTTTTTTCTGTCATCAACCACATTTCTCTCTCACTTTGCCAAGTTCAACATTTCGGACGTTAAACGCTAAAAAGGCAAAAATGCTGGCTTCTCTTCAATGGTTCCCTGTTCGGCATTGGTTTTAACATAACGCTCACTTTTAAAACATGATTACATTCCCAAGCTATATTTTGAATTCTCTTTGAGCCTCAGAAAGCTTTAAACCAACGGTGTTGAAAGGCTTTGAAACAAGTTGCCCAAGTAGCATAAGGTCACAGAATAAGTATCATATGTTTAAACATCTTCCTGAATATTATGTCCTTTATCTTATCTTTTTAAATGATTACACAATATAGGTGAGGTAATAGGTAATCAAATAGCCTCAGAGGGTGAAAGCACCGGCTTTAATATTTAAAAAGCTTGGTCACACTCGCACAGGTGTGTTCACTTGTCTGTGGCTGATTGGCATTCTCCTCACTCTGAGAACACTGTTGCACCCGTTAACCCGGATAACTTTCCCCTCCACTATTTTTATCCGTACACGGGCTGTGTTCCAATTCAATACGTCACGTTCGGATTAGAGTCGTGTTTTCTGCTATTTTTAGGCCTCTGTGAGCTATGCTTCTGTCAACTAACATAACAAAATGAAAAAGTTAAATATTGTAGACTAAATGAAAACACCTGGGGCATGTTAGTCTTTTTAAAAAGTGAATAGTTTAACGCATTGATAGAAACTCAAACTACTTCACCAGTTTACTTCAAACATCAGAAACTGCCAAACCAAAATGTGGCTAAACACACGACTTCCATTGTGATCCTCACCCACAAACCTGCGCACTTTCAATACCAGTATTTATTTGCATGCAACTCAGAGTCAAATGCATCCTTTTCCAAAAATAATACACCTCTTCGAGTGCTCAGCTTATCAGATGTTCCACCAAATCTCAATTATTCACAGAACAAAGTTATTGAAGATTTGCAACAAAACTCCAAAACCTGCATTCACTGCCTTTCATAGAAAAAGGGTTGTTTTATATTGTGTGCTTTGTGTAGAACAATACCTCTAATCAGTGGAGTATCATTTTAAAATGGTCTGAAAACACATTAAAGCTCATTAGCCATGTTTTCTTTCCTTTTCTGCTGTCTGTTTGGTTAATTGTAATCAAGCATACAATCTCCTATTATGCAAACATGGTTACTTATCATTTATTCTGTTGTGCTATCTTGTATATATATTTTGGTATGTATTTTAAAAGCCAAAGGACTTTGATGGAACTTTAATCATGACAAACTCCTGAATTAATTTGTGCGATGTGTTTGAGTGTGTGCCCATGGTTTCTATTGGCATGATAACACCGGATGAGTGCTGAGGGTAAATCTTGGTACCTGGCTAACCGCTGACTCCACACCTGCAGAGCGTAGATTAGACCTGAATTATCTGAGGAGCAAGCCTCTGCTGCTGCCTCTCCTTCCTGAATCTCAGCTTTCATCTGAGGCTTGTTATTGCTGTTTTCCTCCCACTGAAGGACGACTTCAGGACTCGGCGTACCTCCGAACACCTGGGATCTGGATAGCTTGTTAACCATACAAACGTTTGTATTAAAACTTGAGCAACTGCATCTCAGAAAACTGCAATATATGAGTGCTACATTCATGGCCGTGCACACCCAGATAATAAGGTGTTTTTCAACAGACTTTTTGTGACTTGTCGGGAAATACACAGATCATAAATTCTGGGTTATAGGGTGGATTCATGAATGTGAAGAGGTCAGCCACATACAGGTGCATGCATGCGTGACGTTCGTGAAAGGACTGTCGAGTAAGATTGTTGACAAAACTGTGACTACCAATGTTCCAGGTACAAAAACTCAAGGCAAAATTTAAAAAAAGAATTGACCATGGAGCAGACTAGTAATGCTGACCCAGAGGACTCAGAACTTTAAAAAAACAATTGTATTTAATTAAAATACATACTATCATATAGCAAAACCTGTTCTCCATGTAAATGAATGCAAAATGTTGATGTTATTAGGTTGCTTGTTATGGTGAACAATCCCTGCAAGTTATTTTCTCTGCAAACCAGTTATTCAGTAAAATGAAAAGTGCCAGAAGAATGTGGAGGTTGCACTGGTGAAATTTCAAGTGTGTGTGTACACTTGTCAAAGAAACATCAGCTTGTCAAGGTCAGCCATGCAATTTGTTTACGCTTTGCGTCATGCACCTGTTGGAGGTCGGAAGTTGGAAATGTCAACTCAGAAAATTCCGACTTCTCAGTTGTCTGGAAAGCAGCATTAAATGTGTCCTAAAGTATTTGAATCAGAGGAAATACCCCCTTAAATGTATTAAAACAGCAAATGATGCTTTTTAAAAAATGTGTACATTATTTATGGGTCTGCCTGTGAAACACATGCGACGGGTATATCACTCTATTTACAGCATTCCCCATTAATTAAGGAGTGACCAGTAGGTCAGTCGACCTTCGTACAGGCTCTGTGTCCTCTGTCTGTTGCAAGACCTGAAACCCCCAAATGACCCCAGGACAGAACACAGTGATGTGAAGTCTGTTCATCACAAAATGTATGGAAGAACTCCTTGCTTGAACAGACTATTACTGTACTGTGTGGATGGCAGTAAGGTTGATACACAGAAGATAAGGTTGGGTAATATGGCTTTAAAAGTGCTAGTGTCTGCAATCTATTGGATCCCTCGCTATTTAGCAAGTGGAGCTGGGGAAACAAAACAGCTACAACAATTACAGCTTGTTCCAGAACACTGCCATGTTTGAGGTCAACTGACACACAGGTAATTGGACCCCCAGGAAGACTTTGGGAGTCAAGGCAGGCAGGTGTTGTTAGAAGCAGTTCTGCTGGTACGAAGTTCAGGCCTTCAGTTGGCAACTGGCAGGCAGGTCAAAATCAAGCAAACACAGAATCAGCTGTCAAGCAGGACAGTAAAACTGAGGAAAGGGATTTCAGGCAAAAAACTAAACAGGCAGGTGGAGACAAACTGAGCAGTATACGGCACATCGGGGCTAACGAGTAATTGGGAGCAGCTGGGCCGGCAGAGGATTGGATCAGGTGGCGAGCAGGACATTGTGGAAGAGCAGCTAGTGGACAGGTAAGGAAAAGCAGCCTTTTTCACAGCAGACATGATGACTTGTCATTAAGAGGAAAGCACAGGTGTTACCAATAACATTAACGGTGGCTCTGTTCTATTCAAGGGTCCCAGTAAACCATGAAAGTGTGACTGTGTGTCAGCATGAACAATAGCAGAACCCTGAAACCAAAGCAGCTAAATGGAATTCATCATTTTATACATGTGCTTGTCAAGCTATGAGATGTAAACATGTCTTCTGTGACCAAGCTCTTCTCTTGGTCACCTTGCTTTTTCTCCTACAAGATTCTGATGCCGGTCCAAACTGTTGGTAGTAAAGAGAACACTGCGAAAGTTGAAGAAAGGCTCGCATTGCACCGCAGTGGTCTCTTTTATTGTGCATATGAAATATACACAATCATTGTTGAGTTATCATTGATTGAATTCAATCCTATTGGGCTTTTGGGGGTAAAGTAAATTCAGCGAGTGTGTGGTTGAGCAGGAGCGTCACGGAGACCCCTGTGCATTTTTTTAACGCTTCAAGTCTAATTTTGTTGCATTTAGTGTTTGCATCGTCTACATAGACGGCTGATTCAACTCCACAAATAACCCGCTGTATACGTTTTGAAGTTATTAACCGTATCAACATTGATTGATCAAGGTTTACAGTCTGTGAACTCACCTGTTTCACTAAAGCAGAAATTCCCGTTACAGTGGGCAGGGAAATAAAATCAATGAATCAAATCATGAGAACTATTTTGGTTCAGAAAACCTCTGCTGTCAGTCAGCCTGGTGAAGGTAGTTTAGACAAGAGTCCGTGTGGATTGGACCGCTCATGCCTCGCTAACATCTCGCTTCCAATAGGGATTCCCAGCGGTTAAGTTGTCCGGTGGCATAAATGTACAGAGTCGGCTAAAGTTTGCCCATGAATAAACGTGCAGCTCTTCAACACCCAAGACGGTCCCGTGTCTCGCTTCCCAGCTGCTGAGCAAAAATGAAGGGCCAGTCAAACTGGAGCAGTGTGTGCTCTCTGACGCAGCTGAGATACGAGCCAGCACGTCGCCGGTGCAGACAGCTACGTAGATTAAAATGAGAGCTGTTGTCATTGTTATTTCTAGGTTTTAGTAGTGGTGCGTCTGTTGTTTCATATCACGCACTGGGATTAAGACTTGAAGAGGCCACCTGGCCTGATAATCGGACTGAATTGCATTTAGTTTTGTACACTTTGTTTTCACTTCATTGTTCATTCTGATTGTGTTTCTGAGTCGTGTATGGATCCTTCTGATTTTGAGAGTTCAATTTAGTTTCTGTCGTCTTTGAGTGAAGTGTGTTTCACAATCTTGAGAGGTAAAATGATGTGAGGTGAAGTATGAAATTGCTGAATAGATATGGGCATCACTTCAGAGGTCTGATATCCGGCTATATACCTCCACAAATGCCGCATGGCATAAAATGCAACGTGGAAATGTGGCTCAGGGTTTACTACAATGTAGATTTACAGCACTGCATTCCATGAAAGATGACACATTTAATGTCGTACCATCTGTTTAAGAGACTGCACACTGCCTTAACATATATCCCGACATCTAAATGTCTTTCAGGAGGGAGAAAGCGTCTTCTTAACCCGTGTGAGAGGGTCACGCATTAGACGGATGATTTAACAATCGCAATGTTCCCCTCGGGGAACTAGTCTAGTCTCCTCTCGTTGAGATATCCCCTTGTGGCGTTCTCTCACCATCCATGAAAATCTCTCCGTGAGGATGTGTTGGTTAGATGAGACCGTGTTGCTTTAAAGCCCCCCAACCCCTTCAATGGCGCATTAGAAGACACAGCAGGGCCATAATATGGGGATTTCAGTTGGCAGTCAGGTGTGAAGTGTCCGACAGACAGAGGGGTCATCTGCCGAGAACCATTATCTCCGCTCAGTATTTCGCTGAACACCATAGACTGTATATAAGAAGTGGACTTAGTCATATTGATGTCACCCATTGGTTTGTGGACTACAGTTATGAAGCCTCGGGATCTCCGATTTTACCCTCGCCATCTTGGAATACGGTCATCGCCATCTTGACTTGCAACCGATGAACGTAAGTTACCATATTTGGACGAGTGACGTAGAGGTGCCAGATACGTCTCTAGTAGCGGCAGTGACCTATCGATCGCAGTAAGCCCGCCCGAAAGCATACTCCGCTTGGAACTAGCGATTGAGACCATGAACTCATGTATACTGACGTTATAAATCAAGCGAGGGGGGGGGGGGGGGCACCTGCAACAAACACAGGAGGAAGCAAGGGTGAGTAGAGAAATGAGAAGCTGTAAAATAAACAAATGTATTGGATTTTCTTTTTGCTGTCAAAGAACATGAGTAATGAGTAGACTGGAATTTAGTGTGTGTATATATACATATCTATCTATCTAGATATATATATATCTATCTATATATATATATATCCAGAGGACATACAGAACCCAAAAAGAGAAGAAAAACATGTATAATACGTGTAAGTAATACATAACAATTATTCATATTGAGGACATTTTGCTTTGTGTTATCTAAATATGGCCCAAGTTCTGTTGCAATGAACACTCATTAAAATCACTTCATCCATAACCACCCCATCATTCACACATACAGGATCTTAACAGCACCTCATGGTTTACTACAGCTATTAAATGCATTTTTGTTGTTGTAATATATTCATTGTATTCTGCATATTCAATACCTGCACAGATCTTCTTCATCTGTGCATAGAATAACAAGAGTCATTTATTAGCCTTGATGACTCTGCAGACAATGATGTGATTTCTGGACCCCACTGACCAAAACAGGTCTCGCAGCCTTTTCTCTACAGGAAACACACGAGGACAGGATGCTCAGCCTCTGTTCTTTGCTCCTCTTTTCACACAACTGCAGCCCTGTATTCTCCTCCTAATTAGAAGGTAGAAAGGATCAGATGGATGGTGACAAATTAATCTCCAAACGGCTGTCGCGGGAGAAAGAGCACCTTTTGCTGGAACTGTTAACAAGCTTCAAAATACTTTTTTTTTTTGGTAGCCACCATGTTCATCCAAAGCTGTGAGGACGAAAGGGGAGGAGGATTGTTTTTGGCTCGGAAGGAGTGTACAAGCTGCCGAGGTATTAAACGGGGAAATTGTAATACGATTGTGAGTTGATGTTTTTCATTTCTTTAATCCAAATGCAAAGCAACAAATCACATGCAAAAAAACACAATCTGCGAATTGAACAAGTGCTATTTTAAAGATATGACATTTGCTTCTCAGCTGAAGCTAGGTAATTAAGCTAAAGCTATGTGAGTTGGTTGAAAATGTGTCGATGGCTGACATTTGAATGTCTCTAGCTGACTCAAAACCCTGTAAGAAGGGTACACAGACATGATAACATGCTAATAGGTCCCAGGAAAAAAAGTCAGCATCCTTACCAGGTTATGATCCCTGTAGAAGATGGCAAAAAAGAAGCAGCATTGTTCTTGAATTGCAGAGCTAATTAGTCCATGTGTCATAAGTACGATCACCCAGCTTTTTTTGGCTTACAGTCCTGGACAAGCAAAACGAAAAGGGTAGGTTGTACTTCATCTACGTTACAAAAGAGGATGAGGACTAAACAATGTGTTTCCCAGATAACAAATTTGGCAGGGCGTGCTGGAGTTAGGGTTGACAATTTCCTCACGACTAAATATGGGACAAAAGGTGACGTATCACAATACACGGTGCCATGGCAGTGTGAAAGGCAAAAAACACGTTTATGCCATTTTAGTATGTAAGCTTAGGTGAAGAAACCTCAAAATAAATGATCAAGGAAATCCCAATTTGGACCTTTTTTACAGCAAAAACCAAAAACATTTCAAATGCAAAAGAGGGGAAATCTAACTCACCAAGTCTTTTTCTATAGATATGTTTTTGCTGCTCACTGGTGGATTCAGGCTTAGGGTTTTTAATGGTACCCTGTCCTGCTTTCTGTATCAATACTGTGTCATTTTGAGAGCAGCCACAAGCTGCTTCAGGTCAGCTTCATCACTGTCTTCATAAAAGTCCAGTAACTTGCACTGCACTCTATGTGACAAAGAGAAATATCTCACGCACACTGGAAACACTTTTTTTCTATTTCCCTTTTTTGAGGAAACTGAGAAGTACACGGATTCACCTTTTGGTCGAGGACGGATCATTTAAAATACCCTGCACAGTCTTTGGTCCTAGAAAATCATTGAAATCATCTCAGCTTTCATCTTCCCAAGTGCATCTTCTTCACAACATTTGAGTCAAAAACACAGTTGAGCTTACATGAGCAAGACAGTCGATACTGCCGAGTCTGTGTTGAGCCGTATCGTTGTCATTTTCCACTTGAAGACGTCATGAAGAATGCACTGATGTTTGCACCTTTTTTAGGGTGTCCTTCCTTTGCATTCCTTTGGAAACATGCTGAGTTCGGTCATTCTCACCTCCGTGGACAATTGAGAATTTTTCAACGGCGTAAAGTCATACTTGCCAACCTTGAGACATCAAAATATGGGAGGATTTTGAAACCAATGCGGGGGCTCTGGGGTCCTCCTCATCAAAATTCAGTGCTTCACTTTGTTTCCTGAACAGAAAAATAACAAGTACAGCATTTTTATGTTGAAGGTGTATTTTTTATTTTACGGAAATAATACAGAATCATTTCTTCCTCTGGTGGTAACGTGCATCAATCTCTCGCATGAGCTAATGTTCAAACGTTTATATCCATTCATGATTTTTTTTTTTGCCTGAGTATTTCTTTCTCTCACTCACTGAAAGCTCTTTCAAAACACCCACCACTTGGCTCTGAAACTCATTATTTCCAATGGCTTGTGTCGCTCCAATGACGGCTTTCTTGTATTTTCTTGTGTTGTATTTTGTTGTAAGAATCAAAATGATCATCAGAAAAGTCAATAAAATCACGAGAAAGACACACAGAAATGCAAAACAACTACGAAAAAGGGTCAAAATATTTACAGACAGAAAATAACCAAAAAGTGTGACAAATTTGTTAAATCGGGAGAAAAGTCAGAATTGAGTCATCCGGGAAAATCGGGAGGGTTGTAACCCACTCCTTTTGTGCTTCCCGTTGTAGGCAGCTGCACTGATGTTTCTTTAGTCCTATTTGCAGGTTAATCCATAATCAACAACACCAGATATTACCGCTCCAGCCCATTATACGAGACTTCCCAGCTGATACAGGACCGTTGGCAACCCTAGAGTGTAAACGTGCCCAAATCCAATGAAGAGCGGGAGAGAGCTGCTAACCTGACCCTCAACTCTAATGTAATCCACGACCGACACTAACAGTGTGGAGATACTGCGGTTTGGAAGTGCTATGAATGGGACAATTTTTAATTTTTTTTTCAACGTAACCTGTAACCCCACAAAATGGTCCCTGTAAAGTAATACCACGTTGGGTTAATAGTGTAGATAGTATGCTAGTTAGCTAGTGTTTGCTGGTTACATTGGAGCACATAAGCTAAACAAATTGTCGAATTAATTCTCTCTCAACCGCTCTTGTGTTGCGGTTCGGGACTAACTAAATACGGAATACCTTAGTTTAGTTAGACTTGAGCTTCACTGGCCTGCCATTACAGTTGCTAAGCTTTGATCACTATTTCGGGGGAAGTTTTCAACGACACTCCGGAAGAATAATTCAGCCAAAAACTCACCTTGCATAACCCCGATGGCATTCCACTGATCTTAAAGTGAAGGTCCAAAATGCGTACAAATAAAAGCATACATTTAAGAAGCGATGTGGATGAACAACAAAAAAATCCGATCATATCGTTCAAGAATGAATTGACCCCTTTTACATTGATGATGCATGTGAGCTGTAAACACTGTGTGGCAGACATCCAACTGACCCATCTGCTACATTTGATAAAAATGAAAGAAACAAACCTATTTGGAATGCCTGATACACATTAGCAAATAGCCAGTGATTTCCTACCAACTCGTTCTGATCATATTCCATCCTCCCAAAATACTCCGGGCTGCTCCCGTACTGTTTCAGCTCTAATCCGATTTCATATTTCTTCCTGTGACCATGTTGAGGATCAAACTCCCAAAGCTCACTCTCCATGCTGACAGGCCTGTGGTGGATGCCATGATCTCTGCAGGATTGAACAGTGCCCCGCTTCGCCGAGGAGCAGCTCCAGCACAATATGACCTTTTCTGACACTTACCGCTGGGTAACGGCCGGGCAATAACTTATATTCTGCCAGGATGATTTCATCAGGAATTGATAGCAGTGTCATTGTACAAGGGGGTTTTCAACTTTTTAAGGCTCACACCAAATACGTTTTGCAAATGTCATAAAATGCCATGAAGATCAGGCACACCTTGGTTTGTTTCACAATGACATCACAGATACTCTGAGGCTGGAGATGAAGTACATCTGTGGCTGAAGCATGTGTCGGTGCTGCTTCAGGTGAACCATGTAACACTTTCCCCATCAGCTGACAGACAATAATTGAATGTAACCTCAGCGAACACTTTTTTGCTTCACATTGTGAATGCTTCGAAAATCTTTTTTTTAAAGTATACTGTTGCTACCAATAAGCTGCAACCTGTAGATCCAATATTCTAATGATATGCTCATGATGAATACAGAGCACACACGGACCGACACTCGTCCAGTGGCTGAGAGGACTTTCCGGATGATTAACTAATATCTTTAGCATACCTGTAAATAGATTAACCCAAACCAGAGCCGAATGAATCCTCTTTGGATCCCCCACTTTGTGGATTTGCCCATGAAGAACAGCGGACGCGTGCCTTTAGAGGCATCAGCTGATCGGGCTTATGAGAGGTAATCAGGGCTGAGCCCAGCACTGAGCTCCCAATCCATTTGCACCTGTTGCTCTCTCGTTTCTGACAGCCCGGAAACAAACAACATTCAAACAACTACTACTCCACATACTTTCTGCAAAAATGAATGACCGGTATGAATGCTGAATTACAATACATCACCCATGACTCTCAATCAAAAGATTTGTTAAAGTCGTTAAAGCCACAATATTTGGTTATAAATGTCAATTTCATTTTACGTATTATATTGTTTCAGAAGTTCCCGATTCCTGAGGTGGAGAAGATGGAGTAAAAAGAGATCTAGGTGTAAGTGAATTGTTACATGAAGGGGAAGCAAACAATAAGAGGTAATAAGAGTGACTCATAGACAATAAGAGGGACATGATATTAATTCCCATAGCATAAGGTAATAATGATAACTGATTTCTTATTTGGTAAAGTTGCTATTAAAAGGATGGAAGTAATGATCATATAAAATCCAATCAACAAACGGTGAGGAGGGGAGGCATTACGTGAACCTAAGAACAAATCATACACGTGTTGACTTAATAAATAAAGAAATGAATTCTGGCCACCATAAGAGCACTGTCGACTTTCATTTTCCCAGCCGCTCTGTAAACCCACTATCATGCCACTTCTTGTGATGTGAGCGTGTTGACAGCGACTGCCTTTCTATACAGGACTGCTGCAATCACTCTCTCCATCCGTGAATGAAACTCAACCTCTAGCATTTTGCCAAACATTTGTCGGCTGGTTTGGGGAAGATAACACCGAAGTAATGCTCTCAGTTCTTCCGCATGCTTGCAACTTTCCTTTTTAAGAAGAACTTGTTTTCTTTCAGTCGTTTTAACCAATACCCACAACTAACATGTTTTTACATTCAAGTGACAGGAAGATGTTTCTCTAACGTTAAGTAAGCACGTATTTCAACCCAAACCCCTATCTTTCCATACACTTAACCAAACTGTAAACTGTTTTTGTTTTTGCAGCGGTTTCAGAATGCACTGACAAATACAATTTTCCTGCAAATGGTGTCCGATCATAAGATGTTATGTGTCGTTGTGGAGAGCAATTAAATGTATTTTTTTTATTTATTTGGAGGACTTAGTCGAAAAACTTGGTTTCAATGATGGGCAAACATGTCGCCCCTCCAGACATTTTGCTTTTCTTAGAAAAATGTATGTCCAGTATGTTTCTTTTTTATAAATCAGTTAATTTGCAAAAATAAATTTCTCCTTTTTTGTTTTTTTGTGTGTGCAAGGGAATATCACCTAAACTATTTTTTAGGTTGTTTTGATAAGATATGTCTTTTTTTGCTTTTGTGCACTCGAGAGAATTTTAACCAAACTGATGGTTTATTCATTTCAACTTAAATTTCTGTTCTTTTTTTGCCAATGAACTCCTTCCTCCTAATTGAAAAATTACAAATCTACCGTAAAACTTTTATTTATCCCTTTTTTGGCAGAGTAGGGCTTTAAAATGTTTTTATACAATTTAAATCCATTGTCTACTTCACTCAGTGAGTTTAGAGGACTTTAACAGTTGGTTACAGTTAAATCACGCTGTGCTGTTTCCGTTGGAAAGTCAACTTAAAATAACAAATAATTACAGAATCAATGAGACAATTGTACCTCTATCAGCAAAACAAAATAACTTTCTATTTAACTCGGTAGGTACATTCAATGGATTGTTTCCAATCCGTTGTTTAGTTGGAGTCTTTTTGTCCGTTTTGTCTTAGCTGAGCAGTATTTGATCACATGGAAACAGAGATAATAACCTTTTTAAAATGCGATACGACAAGATGAACTGGGGATCAAAACTAAATGGGAGTTTTGTGCCTATAATGAGGTAATCCTTAGCAGTGACAATAAAGAGCTTATTGAAGCCTTTACGTCTTTAAAACATAAGACGGTATCACTGACACTTATGAGGATGCGTCCATGAGCTTTTTGAAAACAAAAGAATTAAAAGAAATGAGTGGATTTAAAATAATGACAAGAAAGACACAACACGTCTTTGATCGCCCTGCTGATAACAAGTGTACTGATACAAGAAGAGACGAATGAAATGCTCCCTGAAACCCTGCTGGGTTTGGACTCTCTCTGATTGGATGGGGTCCAGACGAGGCAGTGGTCTCCATTCAGCACTGAGAGGACTTATAAAGCCTGATTAATGTATCGACGGGCTCGGGGAGTAATTGATTGGGTTAAATAGGATTGTAGTCATCAGCGAGCTCCAAAAACGTTGACAACTGAGAATCACTAAGACTTCAGGAAAGAGAAGGTAATTTATCCATTAGACTACTCCATTTAATGACATGTAATTGAGTTTTTAGACACGAGTCTCCACATACGTGTTAATTATGAACCCCGTCACTTGAAGTGACACAAGGCTGATTATCAATAACTGACTGCACCTAATACAATTCACTGTTTTCTGAATTTATTTATTTAAATATGCTGACTCTTGGTGGATTTAGGAGAAATCGACAGACGCATGTAGACAAAGTGCAGTGAAGACCAAACTCTCAAAATTGACTGGTGCATGAAAAAAGAACAATGTTTTTGCTGAGGGTGTCTCGACTTATAGAGAAATTGATCATTTATCCCTTTATGGAAACATTTTATGCAAAAGAAAAAAAGAGCATACAGATGGCACTCAAAGTAAATTTCCTATAAAAATGCTGTGATTTGATACTTTCACCACCACAATGTTATTCAGGAAGAAAACGGCGACATCGCAGTTTGACCGTGGTTGAAGATGTCGGTTTGCTGGTGTGCCATATGTCACTGGATCAGTCAAATACTGGACAGAGACAGAAATAACCCTTGGAACCCACTAAACCACGAGTAGTCACATAATCACAGGCTAATAATGCCACAATCTACACGATTAGTTTTACATCATGTGAATCTGTTCACCAGCAATGCTTCTTTGGTTTTGGCTGCAAACAGTTATGTTCCATCAGGACGTTGGCTGAATTGTCATGTTTACACACACCTTAATGACTTTGGAAGTACTTGCCAAGAGAAAGTTTTACACTTACTTTCATCTAATTTGTGAAATACCTTTGGCAGAGTGGCAGGATGCTGTGATAAAACCTTGATAAACATCAGCCATCAGCTTGACAATTTTCACTGACATTCTATTCCCTCATGAAAGATAAAGGGGAAAAAAAGTCACGACTCAAACAAAAAAACATGATTTTTGCAATTATTTTCTTTCTGAGTTAAGAATCAAACTTTTTCTTGTTTTAAATGACAGTTTAACACACAAGGAACTTTTCACTGTCGTAAAATGTCACTCATTTGTTTTGCAATCAAAACTATCAGAGGTTTTATCAACACACTCTGCGGGGAGAATCAACACATCATCATGGGTAGCCCTATTTATACCAATGCCAGTAATCACTTCTTAGACTGGAGCTGAACAGTCCATGTCATTCTAACACCACGCAAGTGTTAATTTAAATTAGCAGCCGCACCCCAAGCGTTAATGACTGTTTCTTTTGAGTTTTTTTTTTTTTTTTTTCAAGGAGCGGTTGTTGTGTTCACTTGGAGTGCTAATATAGTTCTCGGCGAGCTTTCAAAACTATTTGTAAGTATTAAAAGAAACTGTTGTGGATTAATACAAGCACTGACAAGGTGTTAAATTAGCATGAGTAATTTCTTGCACCACGTAGTTTCTTATCCAATCAGTGCTCTTCCTTCTCCTCCCAAATCATTTACCCCTCTGTCCTTTTCCTTCCTCTCCTTCATCACCTTGCTGTGAAATATGCACGCTTATCTCGCTCTCTCGACACATATCTGTACTGTTACTTCTTGAATATCAAAGTCCCTGTGACCGCAGCAATTAGAGAGATATTTCAATTTGGTCGCTCATTTTGTAATAATGCATCAAGTCAGCACGATGACATTAAATAATAAAAAACAACGCATGTATAATTTAACATCAACATCTTCTGTGACTTCTTTAACGATATCAAGTGACCCTAACGATGCTCCATCAGCACACACGTTGTTTCTCATGCGATGGGTTTTTTTTCAGGTTTTGGCTGCTGGTCAGATGTACTAATGTGTTTTCAAAGAAAAGTCATAGTGGTACGAGTATAAACGAGTTTAGGAGGTGAGAGAGGTGATGCATAGCTCCCTTTGGCAAGAGTGTTTGTTGTCTCTACAGTATTGTCTAATCCTGCAGGGTGAGCATTTTAGCTGCCTATAAGAGCAGATCATCTGTACACTTTGTCCTTGTGTATGATGCAATCTGATTTCAAAATGAGTTATTTAAAAACTGTTCATAAAAATTACACGCAGGTGGAGGAAGTTGCTCATTCAGAAGGGGGCATGTGCTACACGGATGTGTTAAAACCTGCATTGATTTCGATTCATTATTAAAGGTACGACAAAAGCCTCTGACATATTTATCCTCCACGGTGTGAAAGCCTGAGAAAAGAAAATTAAATTATTTCTGTTAATGAATTGCTGTTACAGTGGTTAAGTCAAACAGATAAGAGGCATGTGTGCGTGTGTTCATTTGAAGCTGAAGAATCCAAACCAGGTAAATTCTCAAAACAAAAACCTTGTAGGTTTAATGACACGTTACTGGAGCCAAACAAAGCTATTTTGTATGTGTGCTTTCATCTCACTAAAGTCTTTGGGATAAGAGACACTAACGCACATGTACAGTGGGCTGCTCAACACTGAAGCAAACCATAAAGCCACCATTAAAATAACCACGGGAGTGCTGTTACTGAAGTACGCCAGCTACGTGACAAAAACATCAATGTCGACTTCTCGCTTCAAGAGAAGATCGCTATATGTCGGACCCATCCACCTTAACACATTAAAGTCATTTCGTAAGATATCTATTGATTACGGCACATTGCTTTCCGTAGTTATTGTACGCGAATGCCGGATGCGATGAGCCTGTCCCAGCACGAAAAGCAGACGTGTATGAAAATGACTGATGACCGTGTTCCATTTAGATGTGCCAGAATGCACAACAAGCCCTTGCACACCTGAATGTCATGCAGTCAATTTCAATGTAATTAGTAACACCTATGATAGACAAGTCAAAATGTACACTGTGAGAAGCGTCTATTGATTGAGCTCCCTAGCCAGCCCAGAGGTACCAATGCTGACAGGGGTTTGGGCTTTTCTTTTTTTTCTGCATTAGTGATGCGAACCAGTGGATTTGGTATTAAATTGAAATGCAAATGATGTGTGTTTATGTTCAAGTGACAAAGCTCTGCAGTGGCCAGAGTAATTGTGATGGGAGAAAAGTAGGAAGTGAGGTGACGTTGTTGTAGAGCGACTAAGTCCGCGTTGGGAGGTCGTCGGGACGAATGTATCGGTCAACAAAACCTGTCTTTACCCTCTACATGTTTCCTGTTTCAAAGCAACAAACGTTTTCTATTTTTGGCATCAGGGGTCATATTCCATCTTTAAGCTTCTCATTAATAAACTAAATCTAAAGCACTGGTATGTTAACTCCAATGTCAATGAGAGAAGAGATCATATCTCAGGAAGATAACATCTATTTCTGTATTAGTCAGGGTTTTACAAAGTCAATCATGTATAACGAGCAATAATCAAATACATGATGACACATTCTAACTCGTACTTACCTGTGCACAGGTAATACTGATTTCGGAGTGAATGGAACAGTGTGTGAGATGAGAAAGATAAAAGTAGAATGAAAGCAAGAAAGGAGTGTTTTCAGGGCATTTGTGAAAGAGTAAACAGCTTAGTTTGTACTTTGAATGACGATTGTATGAATCTTGCTCCTAAGTGGAGAACTCAGAAGTGTTCCAGGGTCAAATATGTTAAAGAGTTTCACTTCAAAGTGTCGAAATCTGTCGAAACCTCAAACACATTTCTAAATGAGTTCAACAGAAATTTAGCTAGAATCGATAGCCCATGAGGGACACATTAACTAACTGGCTGCATACATAATGACGACTTTGCCCTTTTTAAATTGCTGTAAAAGCCCACGAATCAGTATCACCTATATACTGCCAAGGCACATACGATGGCCAATATAAAGAGTGAACATTTGATTGCAATTAGCATTATTAAAAGCCTTATTGCCTTTGCAAATCAAGCGCATATGTGAAAGGATACCGATAATTGAGCATTAAAAAAAGATTAACGCTTTAATCTAGTTTTCTTAAAATGCAGAAGACATGGGGGCCCACTTTATGATTAATTAAACACTGAGGGTTTTGAGGACCAGGCACCATGTGGCTTTTGCCAGTGAACTGGGATTTTAATGTGGATTACCACACCAGTGGTAGCGGGCCTTTTAATGAATGGAATCCTTAAACATTACACTTCCATAATTAACAAGGCCCTGGCTATTTTTTTCCCCCTACATTTCAGGCTGTAACTAAGGCAAACTGAGCTTTAAATTAAACCAGTAAAGGGTTCTTTCAGTCAACAGATGTATATACTGAGAAAAACAGTCAAGGAGGGTTGTGTGATTGAGGCAGTCCATCTTCAGCATGCAAGTCTTTTGATTGTTGAAAGGTGTTGAATTCCAGATTCAGTGATTTGAGAGATTGCCTCGATGCGGCTCTCAACATAGTGATGGCTGAGCTGGTGGCTCGCAGCCAACAGTGCAAACGATGCCACATGAGGCTGCCTGAATGTTTGATGCTGATAACTGGAGCCTATAACATTGAATCTAATATGACAGTATCGCGTATCTTTATCTGATAAGAGGAAACAAAACAAGAGCGTGTTGGCTCCACCTAAACGCATTCATTTGGTCTCATTTATTATTTAACATGCGTATATATGTTTTATTTATCAGACGGATGTCTCTTCAAAGTGGCTGGTTCACTTGCTCAAGATGATGCAGAGTGAAATGGCAGTAACAGTGATCAGGAACGTTCCATTTACACACAAATTTGCTCTTCTCATGATTTATAGTGAAGGCCTTTTAAAGTAGTGGGTCCCTGGGAAACGGTTTGGGAAACACTGGTCTGAATGAACGGATGAAAAAAAAAAGAGTAGTGACAAATGAAGCATGTTTATTATATTTTCGGTCCGTTTTATTAAATTGACTTGCCAATTTATATTCTGTTTGACGTTTTCATGACAAAGATATTTCCCTTTTCTGGTTTCCTCCAGATGAATCTCTTGTGATTGATTGCAGGTTGTTCCTGCATTCTTCGGGATCTGATCCTTACTTGCCAAATACTAATATCCATATTGGCTCCAATGATCAAAGAAAATGATTGTATTTGCTTTGTTTGATTCATCATTTTGCTATCTTATAGGCAAAACACTGTCCTCACGTTTGTTTGTGTTATTTATACAGCTTTATTCCTGGTTAGTTGCAGAGAGCCATAACAAGTTTGATCTGCCGTATGGAAATAAAACAGTTAAAAGTTCTGTCCCACAGCTGTCATTCTGGAGTGATGCACAAACAAACACACAACTTCTTTCTATCTGCATTGTATTACGAATCATTCATGTCAATTTTTTCATCTTCCTCACACTAATTCAATTTCCTGCCGTGAGTCAATGAGGTGAGGATTTGATGGCTTGTGTAAATTGTCTCCTTCAAGCTGAACAGCGAGGCTAGGTTGGATTTTTTTAGAAATATATTTAGAAAGCATTTAAACTGGACAGACTTGAGCATCTGTGCTTCCCTGCCTGCAGAGAGAGTCCTCAGTGGATCATGCATCACTCCTTAGAGGACATGTCAGTGTGAAAAGCTGCCAGACGACTCTCTCCACCACATGCCCTCTGGTTTTTGAGTGCGTTGTGGGAGTGTTTACTGTCCACTGTGGGTGTTTTGTTCTGGACCCAGACACATTGGGGAAGACAAGCATCCCATGTCGGAGCTGGGAGGTCCAGCTTCTGCATCATCTGTCATTATAAAGCCTCATCTAAACTAAAATTGTTATTGTTATAGACTGGACACGCCTTAATCGTGTGTGTCCAGTCTATACATCATCATACAGACACGATTGTAAGAGGTGGTTTTCATAACAGAATGGATATTTGGGTTTTTTTCTGGGGCCAGAACAAACATCTTATGTTAGTCATAATGTGGTTCAGACAATTTCTCTCCATCATGCAATATAAGCAGCTGTGTAAGGGTTGTACTGAGGAACAGAGTTGCTTTGGGCTAAAGGCTAACGTCAGTATGCTAAAAATGTGAAAATCACCAAAGATAATGCAGCTCCTCCTCTCGGGAACATGAATAAAAAATGTCTTTCAACCCTTAGGTAGCCTAAGTCTTAAGTCTGGATCAAAGACATGCACAATGACTCAAACTGTGTTGGTATACTAGTAGTAGTTATATTGTAAGAAAGCCTCAAGGGTCCTTCATGAAGCTTAAGATTGAATGTTCACAGTTGCACACATTGTACAAGCCTGGAAACAGTGTATTGGATTCTTGCACAATCCATTAAAGCACAAAAGACAATCCCATCAACTGAATATGCTAATTAAGGCCACAATGTACGCTAATATAGTGAGAAAAGAGAATCATGTAGAACAGAGAATATGGATCAGCCTTGTGTCTCCATTTTCATTACAGAGAATTAGGACAATGGAAGCAAACTAAACAGTAATGCGTGTCAATAGGAGGGCTGATTCTTCCATCTTCATTTGGGCTATTACACAGTTCCATTAGGAAGTAAATGGCACATTGATCCCTGACAAAGTCTTTGAATAACAGAATGCGAATCAGTGTGGAGAGGGAGGAAACTCACTGATTACGGACTGAGCTGCATCAGTCCCCTTCCCCCTGGAAACTGAAAGTTGTTTTTATACTCCACTCAACCATGTAAAAGTGATTCATACAGAATGGTGGGGAAGCCATGGCTGTGGTTAACGCCTTCCGTATGCTTCTTGATATAAGTTTAAAAGCGTGGGTATGCTTCAAACTAACTGCACAGAACAGCCACATTATCATACGGGATGAGACGCGATAATCGTTGGTATGGGGGTAATGGTGCACACTTTCGAAGCCGTTCATAACACTGAAAGTGATTGAAGTCTAAGCTTATGTGAAGAATGAAAAAAAGAAAGCTCTCGAGAAGAAATGTGCAACACACCTGGCTGGCTGTCATTGTGGGAAAAGGATGCGATTGTTAGTTTCGGAAAGTAACAAAAACTTGTCTGACATCAGAAAGGTATTGAGGACGGGTGGGGGGGGGGGGGATCAGTGGGGGTCTGGTGGGGTCCCATACAATAGAACTGCATTGTCAATTACATTGAGGAAAAGGTATTTTTTTCTCGAAATATGTTTGTTTGTGACATATCACAAATACATTTCAGCAGAAGTTTGTGAAGGGGAGGTCGGGGTGGAACAAAGAAACAAGACTTTCACCCAGGAGACGGTTGTTTGTGTCCTGTGTAAAACCTAATGTCTATGTTCATTGGTTTTAATTTCCATTTGTTAATTAAATAATGTAACAAACATATTTGTTTGAGGCCAAACCATGATATTTTCTATATCTAATGTAGTCGTTAAACATAACCCAGTCATTTTCCTGGTTCCACACACCTGCCTGCAATCACTCCGCTCATCTACTCTTTATGATTTCAGCCGCAGCTCTTAGCGCTCTCATTGCCAGTTTGTTGTTTTAACTCTGGTGGTAAATACTTGTATTCAGCCCATTTCTAGAGTTACCTCCTGAAATGAATCCTTGCTGTGCTTTTTTTGCCTTTTCAACTCGCCTCATCTCAACCCGCGTCCCATGTGCCCACTCACAAATAACCCTCCTCACCTCTGCCTCGCTCAAATCCCTCCACGTGCCGCTGCTCCTCCACGATCATCACCCCACCGGCAATACCTCCAGGACATCATTCCCCCATCTCCACTCTCCTATAAGATTGCAATACATCCCATCCCATTGTGTCTGTGTCCTCATTGTACTGCTCACAACAGTATGGAAATGTAAATTCATCGGAGACGGGGTTGTTTTATGAAGCCGGTCGGCGTTTTTGTTTTTTAATTCTAGTTTGGTTTGGTCGCTCGCGACTAGCAAAATGCCCAACGAACGACTATTTTGGTTCTTTTGTTTGTAAAAGCACCCCCTAGCTATATGGTTATGTGATTATTATAGATCCAAGATGAAACTGACAAAAGGGTTGGACTCACAGAAAAAGTCGTAATCACAAATCCGACTGCTTCTTAAGCACCACGGACAGCGGCATAGATTTATCAATACACAGCACAGATTATAGTCTTTTGATAAAGACAATAGGATCATCTTGTGACGACTCGATTTCACTTCCTGTTGTATTTTGTAGTCACTTGCCCATGCTTCCTAGCTTGCTTTACTTCATGCCATTGTTTAATTTCCCGCCTGTTTTGTTCCTCACCTGTGTTCCATCAACTCATCAGACTCTCCAGCATTTGATTATTCCCAGTGATTTACCTCAGCCGTTTTTTTGATCTTTTTGATTATATTCTGCTTCTTTGTTTACCTTAATTAGTAAGCTATTTTTTTTGTACATTCGTTTTTGAATGCAGCCGGACGATTCCGCTTACAGCCTGTTTTGCCTTTTGGGACTCAAAGCTCAGTAAACCTTTAGATTTTTTGCACTTCACTTCATTCTCGTGTGATTCTTGCTATTGAGTCGTTTGTCTGACCATCACACATCTAAACTCTAAATAATCAAGGATAAACAGTTCAGTTAGCTTGGCTTCTACATCAAATAATTCAAATGTATTTAAATTCTGTAGATTGCTGAGCACTCAGTGAGCTATTTTAATACTTCTTACATATAAAAGAGAAGGACGTATCGGCATTAATTGTATAATTCTATTTAGAAAAACCTTTTGTAAATATGTTTCTGTTTGATGACTAGTGTACAATAATTAACTGTAATAGGTGAACTACGCATACCAAGTTCAAAGTTAATCTTCAGTAGATCAAAACTTCTATTACATGTACATTTTACAGAGTTCCAAAATCCATGAACAAACCGTCTCTTATAAGCACGCATCTCCCCTTCCTCACCCTTGTGGCTTTAAGATGCCAAAAAAAACATGTATCTGCAGATTCATCACTATAAATAAGTCTACGACTGGTTGGCAGTGGTCTGTGCATTACGGAGAAATATCCCACCAACTGTGCGATGACATTTTAAACAGATCCGTATGCCAGGAGCGAATCAAGTGGAGTAATTGCAATCACATGCTTCTCATACATCTTAAGGATACCGCTGTGTCTGACAAACTCCTTATAGTGGAAAAGATTACAGTTCCAAGATCAATGTTTATGTTGTGCTGACACACACATCAACATTGTCCAGTATCGCTTTCTAACATCTAGGGTTTATTGTGAATGATTGAATAAATGCAACAGTTGTTCAATCAACTATTAACTAACATACAAATATTTTATTACTCTTGATTTAACAATTGCTTTAAATTTAATTCGTTAAAAGTCTTTGGTTGCAACTTACATGTCATTCCTCTTTTAGCAGTTAAAATGACAATGTTGAATCGGATACCGATATATCTTTCACAACAGGCCTTTACAGAGAGGGTGTGACGAATGCAAAGTTCTAGCCTGCGAATATATTTGATCAAAACTATTCATACCGTCAGCAAAGGGAATTTGCGACAGTTGCAACACTTTAAGGTTTGAATAGATTGGCACACGAAGAGGACCAAGTATTGACGAGTCTGTCTGAGGTGATGTATAGCGCTATAAGCTATTTTATTGAGTTTCCTTTTAGCGAAATGCTCTGAGTGAATTATAGTTCCCTGTGGTACACAATTACGCATTGAATATGTCTAGGGCTTTTATTGTGAAAGGTAAGAATTGAAGGAATTGATCTGGTAAGGGCTGCCTTTGTCAAGATTGAAAGGATTTGATGTCTTGTTGACTATGAGCCGCCATGTTAACATTTCGAATATGTTTGTTTCACGCAATGTGATTTGGCTGATGCCTTTATTCACAGGGTAAAAAAATGACGCCGCTTTTTAAAAATATTCCAATCTGTGTGAAACAACACAAATACAATAGAAAACATGCCTCCAGTGTGTCAAGGCCTTCAGGCTTAAATTCAGGGTTAATATTAACATATCCCCACAATCACAACCAGTACTTCTTGTGATCAAACTTTAAGGTTTTGGATGCTTGTTGTAGCCCATCCTCATTTGTTTCTTTGTAAAATCATAAAATATTCTGGTCTGGTTTAGAGTAGTCTGTAGCTTATAGTTACTCCACTAAAAACAAGTCAACACATCTTAGCAGCTGCTGCACAGAATCTGAAATTGGATCCAAAAGTAGCAAACAGTCATGTTTGTTTTTCTAGCTGATAGCAACTATATCATTGTGTTTATATAGGAGTGTAATTACTGCAGAGCTCATCCAAAGTGCTTTACATGAAAATGAAGAGCACAGTTGTGAACACTAAAGGAAGCAGATCAAGAAGCCATCAAACACTTGCAGTAACACATGCACACAATTTAGTGTTTTTCTAAAAGCCAGCAAATAACAGACACGAATTAAAGATTTATTTTGGGCCGCAAAATATAAGTGACACCAATTAGTTTCGAGCTGAGTAACTGATGTGAATCCCAGTAGAACAGCTAATGTTATAATGATGAATGCATTTCCTCAATCATTGCCGGGTCTATAAGTTCGGGTTAGGGACTAACTAAGGGTATTTGTATAGCGCCTTTCTAGTCTTCCGACCACTCGCAAAAAGTTTCAGCGTTTGAAGGTCACAATCAACTGCATTCAAAAATACTGTAAATGATTGCATTATGGTAATTTGTATATCAAAGCATTTGCAACACGGTAACAGTTTTCATTTAAAGCACACTCACCTTAGAAAGTACGATATGATTCTAAGTGGGTGCTTTAAAACATTAAAATGTGTTTGTCAGTATTCCCCATGTCTGCCCCTATATTTACTTGTATTTAAAATGCAGAATTAAAACAGTTTTTGTCTGCGTGAGAAATCACACCACATAAATGTATTTGACAGTGCTCTCTGTCTCACTCTGTGTTGGCAGTATACGTCTGTACTAAAGGAACTATTTAGAAAACGTAACTGTCTGCTGAAATATGTCAGCCCGCTATATAAGATTAACATGCTTATTATCATATTGACATGTCCGTCACATGGCTGCACTGTTCCTTATATCCCCTGTCTGTGTGTGAGGAACTATTACTGCTCATTATTACTGCTTCTTTTAAAAAAAAACACCTGACTGAGGCTCACACAATAGAGCGATGTGATTATCCTGTACATTAAGTCAAATTTTTTTTTTCCAGTCATTATAATAATTGGTGGCAGGTCCATTACTCCTAATTATATCAATCATCTCCCGAAGATCTGAAATGGCATATTACACCCCGCTGGGAGCATTTATGGCCCCGTATTCATCAGGACAAATTGAAATTCAAAGCACACGAAGCACAAACTCAAATCACACCTCATGCATCTCTTTTGAATGTCTTTTTATTTCACAGTGGCTCCGTCTGTCTCACTCAGTGTCGACAGTATGATTCTGCACTGAAGGAACTAATCAGAAAACTCCCCCAGTCTGCTGAAATATGTCAGCCTATAAGTTTGACATGGTTGTTATCATACTGTCGCACCTACACAGTTCTCTCTTTCATCGTCATAGGTCATTTTTTTTCCCTCTTGACAATCTAATTCATAACTCTCACACAATGTTTTAGAAAATAATACTTGGAGATGTTGGGTTTGGGGGTCCTCACTGAAGAAAATGTGATGTTTCTTTCCCTAAAACTATGCAATTTACATAACTTGCTATTGCTGAATTGTTATTTTATCATTTACACATCACAGCCTGATTAAAGACTTAATTCTTTTAGAAATGTTTGCCCTGTAAAACCATATTCCGGTAAGAAATGTGAATCTTAAGGCACTGTATATATTTCAGACCATATTAGATTAATGTCCTGTATCAAATGCTGCAATTACACCCCGACATTGTTTACAGGGCACTTTTACAGTTTTCTGTTTAGGTTGAGGGCTCAGTGCTGTAAGTCTGTCCTGTAGTCTACATTTCACTTCATACTACAGAATGAATAAAACAAACATATTGACAGCATAATGCATCTTTCTTTCTTAGAGTGCCATCTGCTGAATCCTGCCTCTGCCTACACGCACCGACAGTCCTCACACATACTGACCCACGCACACAATGTCCCGACCTACGCCTCACTTTCCTATTTTCCCTTTTATTGTAGTTCAAATGCAACCTTTGGTTTGCATCTCTGTGTATTCTCAGTGTATTTACATTGCTGCTGAACGTTGGCCTTCTCAGAGATGATGACGTTCATTTCACCTTATAGTAACTTTGAAAATGATGAAAAGCAAACATACGGTAATACATAAAATAGTAACAGACGTCGCGCTACTGAAATACCTCAAATTCCTGCAGCCACATTACAGAGTCAACATAACCTCGGGAAGCTTAGGAAACTGCATCACAGCCAACTCCTGAGCCTAAATCCACACTCACATTCCTATGTCGCTTTTTGGGTTGTGATTTAATCTCATGCTCCATGTTTGTAGTCATGAAGTTGGACTAAAATGATATGAGAGAATTTAACGCTGAGTCATATACGTTTTATGTTATTCCCTGTTAAACAGTTCATATTTATAGTGGCATTGCACTGGTTGGGCATGATGCTGGTTGACTTTGTAGCAATTAGAACTTCTCGAAGCATTTAATGGATCTGGCTAGTGTTGCTAATCCCTCGGACATCCTAATGTTAGGCTGCTGAGTCTCTAAGTGTCCTTAATGACCTTAACCCCTGAGTTCCTTTGTTGAACGCATTTCAGTTTCAGCATGATTCTCTTAAAACTGGTGTCATTGAGGTCATTCCGTCTCTGGAAATACATCCCGGCCACAGATGGATTTGGAAATTCTAATTTAGAAAGTGGGTTGGACATACACACACACACACACTTATCCATGTAGGCTTAAATGCCTGTGTGTGTGTAGCGACTTCCACTATTGCTTGGTTTCAGGTTACCAGGCCTCCCTCTCTGGTCTCTCTTGTATTTCAGTCTGTCTTTTTCTTTGCCGGCTCCAGGAGTCTGGCTGTCTGCGCTCTAAATAGAGTTGACCTCAGTGCAAACTTGGTGCTGCTGCTGTCTTTAACTCTGCAGGAGAGGCGATGCATATGTAAGATGTGTTTTGTGCATATGAGGGCGTGTGAAATATCTGGTTAATTCGGTTTATTATAGTCTCTGTGTTGTAGAGACATTGAACTTACAACTTTATTTTTTCCCTCTGAGGTTTTCCAATGATGCAACACATTGTAAACCTTACCAAAACTATCATTGTGCATCCTGCATGCTATTCGCATCGAGCTAATCTGGAGAAGCATCCAAACCTCTGAAACCAACAGACAACATGCATACAAATCCTGTTATCAGGTTTTGAACAGGACCAGTTGAAAACACAACAGAGCGGAACAGAAGACAACCAAGACAGATGATTCAGACTTACTGACATGAAAATGTGAACAAGCTGTAATTGCACTGGAGAGTTGCTGCCTCTTAAGAGCAAAACAATGCACTCTTCTAGCCAGGGGGAAATACCAGATGGAGACAGACGACCACAGCATTCAGTAAACTGAGCGGACACATATTTTTCATGAAAGCTTGTATGAACTCAAAAGTCATTATGTGCTGCGGATAAGGATGCCAATTTGCAGTATGACGATTTGACATGGCATGTAAAAATTCTTCCAAAACAGAGCTGAGGTCTCTACAGTTACAGGGATAACCTCAAAAGGTTACTGTTTATGCACAGGTCTTGATACACTGGTTGTCAGGAGGATAAGTCGTTTTTTATAAATATTAGATGATATAAGATTACCTTCTCCGACTTAATTTCTTCATATTTTGCTGATTTGCCCTTTAAACCATGTCTCTGTGTCCCTGGAAATCTGATCATGCTTAGAGGCCTCGTGATAACATCAAGTACAGTTTTGAAAAATTTCAGATGATGTAATGGACTCCAGCCTCCACCATTATCAGTATGGAAGGTTGATCTGCCAAGGCTGTCCTCCCTCCATTACAAGGAAAGTCTAATCTTTACAGCTGAAGTTTGTAGGGCAAATGAAACAAGAAAGCCAGCACACAATGCTTCGCCGACGTGAGTTCAGGGAAAAGGGTTAATTAGCTTTAAGTCAGTGGTATTCACTCCCTAACTCCGGAGGTGCTTATTCAGCAAAACTAAGAAGAGAGGTGACTTTAAAACAGCCCTTGAAGGTGGCAGCTTTTAACTACTGAAGACTGACAATGGATCACCTTCCTTCAGATCATACTACATGACTTTTAGAAGACAGTGACACATGCATATAGAGTAGACATGAAAGAGACGTCCGCCCAGGAAGACGAATCCTTCGATTTCCAGGTGTAATGACCCCCTCGGCAGTGTGCCACATTTACAAGTGGCATTGTGACATTTAGTCATTCAAGCCTGTCAAAATGCCATGGGCTGGGGAAAAAAATTATACTGTCAAAAATCTGTATTACCTGACACACAAACACTTCCGAAACAGCACATGGGCAACCATGGCACCCTGACCCCTACAAAAAGGCTGCAAAGGACCAACAGCTGGTGCGATGAAGAGGTCACGGAAGGAGATCAGCCTCCTGTGGCTCCAGGAGTTCATAATTAACACATTTCCAACTGGTCCTTTCTCCATCCTTTACACCGTCAGACCACGGGGCTTTGAAAGCGCCACAGAGCTTTGGCAGATCAAAGCTGTGGAAAACAGGCTGAAAGACATCAACCCAATTACCTTTTAAATGTTCACTCTACACATGTTGTTAATAAGAACCGACTGGAATTGCTCCAGGTGAATGAAGTAAGAAAATAAAGAATGTTAAAACTCTCCGTGTAAGTAGATATTAATGTGAGGCATTAAGCTCAGTCACATTCTTGGTCTACCAGTTATACGGCAAGATTGATACCACTTTTTGTATCTGCCTGTTAAATATAAAGTTACAGCCACCACCTTGTTAGCTTAGCATTAATAAACCAAACATGTACACTAGGTTTTTCTTAAGGATTAAACCAACAAGGTGTGTATCAGTGAGTTTTGGTGGCAGGCAGATTTGATTACTTTTCGACAGAGCTAGCTAGGGAAGCTGTTTCCCTCTGCTTCAGCCTTCATAAGCTAAGCTAAGCTAAGCTAATCGACTGCTGAATGTAGCTTCATGTTTAATCGACAGACAACAGAGTGGTATTGATCTTCTCCACTAACTTTAAGCAAAAAGCTTGCAAGCACAATTCCCAAAATGTTGCACTGCTTTAAATTGTATGTTATTATATGTTCCAATATACATGGTAGCAAAGATGACAGATTACACTATGTTCATATTGTGGAAAAGCTACAGCAAGTTAATCTTTCTGAAAAACTAAAAAAGATTCTGCTGGTTTTGGCCTCCTCTCATCCGAGAACAAATATGTTTAAATTTCCATAAATGCCCAAAAAACACACAACCACAAATGACAATGTGTGTGGGTGTAAACATGTTAACAGTGATGCAGTGAATGGAAAATGTAACAAGAAGCAGCAATAGACAATGGGAAGACACAAACAACCGAGGGAGGCATTTTGGGGGAAATATAAGTATTGCTGCTGTTGCATGTTGGCATTCTGTCTGTGATCACGGATGACGAGCAGGAATCTGTCCCCGAGGAGCTAAACCCACATAAAGCCCTTCACTCTCACTCCGGAGAAAACCCACTCGTGTGTGCTCGAGATGTGCCAGCGTGCGATCGGTGTGTGAGAAATGGATTTTGAATATTTGGATCAGAAGAGGCTTCTGGGCGGAGTAATGCCTGATAACACTGTCACTAAGGTAATCACCCGTGACAGATTCTTCCGCAGCGGAGAAGGGGACAACCGCAGATGCGGAGGAGAAGAAACGTTTTTTTAGGCTGATTCTGGGAAACCTGTCAAACCAGTAGTTACCAGTGGTGAGTTTGGCTCCAGTGAGATGCAGACCAAACAGACAGACTGTCTCTGGAATCTTCTGGTGCCAGTCGGTCAATGTCAAAGTAGAAAACGCAGCTATAAAGAGTTCTGTGTCTTTCCTCTTCGTTCATTGCCTTATTCAGGCATTTACTGTTCAGTTTCTTTTTTTATTTCTCCCAGAATACACATGCATCTTGGATTGATTCACTGTAGGAAATAAAAGGATCATAGTGATTTATCAAATCAGCTCAATTTAATAGCTAAACGTCGACTGCCACAAACACAATGTACATCTGATGTGAATGCCGTTGGTTTTGCAGGCAGCATACTTAGATACAACCCATGTTGTATCTAAGTATGCTGATGGCGCTAATGGGAACAACTATAGAGGTTAATGTTTCTACAAAATCTCATGGCAATGTGCTTATTCTGGCATGCAGATGTTCTATTCATTTCTCTCAAAAAAAACATGCGCCTCTTGAACTAATTCCCCTGTAGGGAAGAGGAGAATTATAGTAATTAATTGAATTCAATTTAAAGGTTCCCTATTCAGAGCATTACTATAGCAGCAAAACATGATTTGCAATGTAAAGATGTAGTTTATGGCTACCTGAGCAGAGAATGAAGTCACTCCTCATCTGTTTGTGTTGTAATCAGAGCATCTCGGTGCTTTGTTTACATAGCTGTGCATGCCTGTTAGTGCATGTGAGCGTGCCCCATTGGCTAGCTCACGGCCACTGCACTGTGCTCTGCTCATACGGAAGGTTTCGGCCTTGATTCTGGAGTCTTAAATAAAGGTTTGAATGAATGCAACAAGAAAGGCAAAGTATTATCAGAAGGACTTGAGTCAAGTCTTGTATTAATGCATGCTCATTTCACCAAGGAGACACTTTTGCCAACCTTGTATTATATACTTCTCAAGCCTCAGTAAAGAAGGGATTTCTTTCAGATTCATGATTGTATTGGATGAGTAACAGCTAGCAGTTTATTTAACAATGTATTTCTTATAGGTGGCTGAAAAAGGTAATCCGGAGTATTTGGGTTATCATGTTCTTCTAGACCCGCCGACATTACTGTCTTCATGAGAATGTAGCGGATAAAGCTATTGGTATCATTCACGAGGTGTGAAAAGTTACGAATATTTAAAGTTTCATGCTAGCCTAACTAATGTGAGAAAAATGCAAAACCGGTTCAAGAGAGGATCGCACAGCAGGCGTGCTGTACTCTAGGGGGGGGGGGAGCTTTTCTGTGTGACACATCTCTGTGTGATCAGCCCCTTAGGCAGTTTCATTAAAGCAATGAATACACAGGTTAAACATACAGTTACACATTTCGTTTAGCACTACACTGATTCTGGTTTAGAGTCGGAGCAGGTACTCTTAGCAAGTCTGAGTGAATGCTCTTGTTGTGAGTTGCTTGAAAAGAGTGTGCCACAGTTGAGCCAATAACCTTTTGTACAAATTTGATTATATAGTTTATTTTTGGGGTTTCACAGATAGGCTGCATACTTACACAAAAGAACCTGAAAAAGAATCAGGCTACTGGCTCCAAAAGGTACGAGTCTACGAAGAAAGTAAATGTGCTTCTGCGTCTTCTTCCAAATATATAATCATATTGAGGTGGCCATGATAGTGTCATCTATCATAACATCCAGGTGTTTCCAGCTTACAGGTGCTCCAACAGAGCAATAACAGTTATTTGCAATGGCAACGGTAAAATGGCCACCACTCTGACCATCCTGCTATGTTGACAAAAGTGGTTTCTAACTGCCTACTTTTTGAAGGCACATAAAGTCTGTGATATTGTTTTTAGCAAAAAAACAAAACAAAACTGCCCTTAATGTTACACAACCAGACCTGTTATCGAGGATGGAGCAAAGTTTGTGCCATGGTTAAATATAAAACTTCCAAAATGTCAGGTCATTCAGAGCATCACAGATGAGAGAAACTCTCCGTGCCCATCCATCACTTCACCTCACTTTTTACTGTGCTCTTTCAAAAGTGGAACAACTGTCGTTTCTTTCTGCAATTCTCAATTCTACAGTGGTATGAACAGGTATCGCTCCCAATCTTTGTCCCACTTCTACACACAACTTGCAACGCTGTTCGTCACATACCAGGGTGCTGTGAAGAAAACACCCAAAAGAAGGTGACACTTCTATCGAGTCTTGGGTGCGTCATGAACCTTGAAATTATAGCATGTAATGATTTGATAAGCGTCGCTCTAAAAGGAGGTTTGGTGCACAAATAACTGCTTTGCCCACACTGTCATAAGGTAAATAAAACTGAATACACTGCAATGAATAAAACAGCAATACTAATTGCAAAATGTATTATAGAACTGATTGAGAAAAGAACACTTAAAATTGAACTCAGCAACAGTGCAATATCTGATTCAACTGAAAAGTATGCAAGGCCAAATAAAGGTGGAAGGAAACTCACTAAAAAAATCTTAAAAATAAAGTCTGGTATGTTACAATGTTTTTTCAACAGCTTTTGTTTGGATAGCAGCTTATGTTTTGTTTCACCACGTCTCCTATGAAGTCGCATTCCTATACAACTAAACTGCACGCTCATTACATATAGAGGGAAATGTATTTTCTACCGAACGGTCACATGTTTTAAACGAATACAACAAATCTGACTACAATCCGAAAAACAAAATGCAGCAAAAGTGCTTCGGTTAGGTTTAATCAACAGCACTACTACTACTGGTTATGTTTGTGGAATAAAATGACTTTGTCCACAGAGGACATTAACGGGAGTTTCCTTGGTGAAAACCTTGTGTTTAATGGTCCATCCACCACCACAGCCTCCTTCCTATACGGATTTCCAAAAGCAAATGTATTCCAAGACAAAATACATTTCTCTTGAAACGCAATTTCCTTGTAGGGGAACAGACGGTTTAGGAGACAGTGCTAATTTAGTTACAACCTGTGACTTTCTGCTTGTGTAATAATATAAGTAACTGAAAATGGAGCATCTGTGACACAAAGCCGATTCACCTTGTTGGAGGTATATACCGGTAGTGACAATGTCATTGCTCATCAATGAACATGTTTTTTTTACTTGTAGCAGAATCAGTAACACATGACACTCAGGATTTGACCTGATTTGACTTGGTTTGTTTGCTTCATGAGTCTCTTCTCTCAAGCTTGTGCTTTTCAGATGTACTCTACTCTCTGGTTTACCATGAGATAATACTGATGTTGCAGTGCTGCACCTTCTATCCATCCAGTGAACAAAATGAGCTTTGACTGGCTGGAAGAGCATCTATTTGCATTCACTGGTCCATGATTTTCAGTTCTTTCTCATTAATCACATCACTCACTTTATCCCCGAAACACTTTTTCAACTTTGCAGAAATGATTCGCCAGCTGATGTGTGATAAAATAAATTAAGTTTACTTTTGAGCGTATTGATTTCACATCATCCATAGGAGATATCATTTCTTTCCCTCTATTCACTTTGCTTTCATCCTCTGTGTGGTACTGCTGAGACCATCAGACATTTATATACATTTCATAGCAAGTCTTGGACTGCAAATTATATAGATGTCTATCTTAAAGGGATCATTGAAAGCAACATTTCATACACAGTACGTTGACCTTCCTCTCAGCCCCATCTTTCATGTAAAGGATTCTGTAAAAAAGTTTTGCTCTGCAGTATTAGGTAATTACATATTTGGCTCAAAGGTGTTCCCTGAAAAAAGTCACCTTAACGGTTATTAAATATATCCTGGGAGAAAATAATTCATAAAACTGATTTCACTCATGCAAGTTGTTGAAATAGATTGGCCACAGTCAGCCCGTTCACACTCACAAGCTTGGTCAGTGGCCCCACGTTTAAAACTATGATGCTGCATGTGGCTGAAATTATTGCTGGAGGCAGTAAGGTGGTTTATTCAAACTAGTATAAAGAGGGATAAAGTCCACATGGCAGAGGTCAGGGTGGGTGGATCAGTCAAATACACAGAACTTTCACCAAGGAGATCGATGTAATTTACCAACTTAACATAGGTAAAATAGCCTACTTATAAACGCGTAACAAACATATTCATATACGACATTTTTTATGAAACCTAAATCCGTAATCTTGTTGCCTAATCCCAACCAAGTTGTTTTCTCGGGACACGGATGTTTACTTTGAAGAGACAGTGTAAGAATATAACAAGTGTTTCATACCTGTGTCTTTAAAAGGTGCTACATTTTAAAGTCAGAGCATATCTATTGCTTCCACATGGTTCTTAGCGTGGTGACCGCTAACGGTGCTAACAGTGTTTACCAAAGGGTGGGTGTCTCGCTTCCGTGATGACACGGTTGGTTCGGGATGGCATTGTCAATCGCCATATAAGAGCAGTGCAGAGCGGTGGCCGTGAGCTAGCCAGTGTGGCACGCTAACCTGCACTAAAAGGCATAGCCGGCCCAGCTATGTGAAAAAAAGCACAGAGAAGCTCAAATCATACGATGTGTCATGGTCTGAATGTTGTTTATAGAACCTTTAAGCATGGCCTGATTAAACTGCTGGGGAGGTCCCCATTCCCTCCACTCTCTCTGCAGTGCATACTAGGTTTACTATGCGAGAATACTGCCTGGGACCAGATTTGCCGAATAGTAATTTGATTTAATACATTCATCTTAAAATGAGATTAAGAGACAATAATACAACAGGACCCACCCCAAGGCCATTATGTCATTAACTGTGCTTTAGTGGGGCATATTTCTAAACACGGTTTCAATTAAATGAGTAAAAACCAGTTTACACTTATAAGCCTCGAGCTTTCAGGCCTCTGGATACAGGGAGGGCCTTGCAGTGTGAATTCAAACAAATTACATTCACATCCTGATATCCACAGACTGAGCTGCCAGGGTGCCAACGGATGTATGTCACTCTGAACACAATTTGCATTATTGCATTGGTTTTACAGTAAAATAGGCTATTTAGCCAGACTTTGTAATAACACACAATAGGAAGGGCACCTATCTTGTCATAAATCAACAGAATCCTGACCGGCAGCCCTGTCAAACATGTGAAGCTAGTCACTTTTAAACTGGAAATAGTCCATGCTTTTTAAATGCAAATAGATAAACATATTGCTGCCCTCTATTTTAAATGTTGTACATACAATACATCCATGACGATGCCTAATAAGGTTTCATATCTACTATTCTAAACTCCTGCAATATCAGCATCCTTTGCCATCAGCTCCTTGTCAGTTTGATAACATGCAGACATAGATGGTTTAATCTGCAGTGAAGCAGAGCACAGGAAGCTGTCAAACCTGTCACTGCCTCATGTGGAATATCATAAATATTAGTCATGACGCATGTTCATTTTGGATGTTTAATCACGGCTTTTATAAAATGTCTGATGATGTAAAATTGTCTTGCTTATGATGAAACAGAACATCAGTATATTATCAGCGCTCTGCACTCCGTCAAGTCTGCAGGTCTGCAAGGCTGCTGCAGGTGGGTTAACTCAAGGTCACTTTCTCCAACCCCTCCGTGTCAACTCACTTATCCATTTCAAGCCTGCTGTTACACCTCCATTGGTGTGCAGAATCCCATCAAGCAAACCGGCACTACCTCCCTTTCCTAATTTTGTTCAATTTGAACTGGTATTTGCAGGGTTGCCCTGTGAAATGTGTTCGACTTAAGGACATTATACTTTAATTAGCGATGGTGGGATACTGGAAGCCTAGAGGGACCTTTTAGTCTGGTGATTTTATTTCGGAGAACACTTTCATTTATCAGGATCTTATGCTCTCGAAAAGCTGTGTAATACCACGCAGCTGTTCACCTCGAGCATCTCAGTCTTCCACTCAATACGGACCTACAAGAATCCCTAAAACATCCGACTACAATCCTTCCAATTGAAAATGTACCCAACCCAAAGAGAACCGCTCACGCAGGAGGTAATCCTTACTTTGTAACACATTCAGTAGAGTAAATCAAAACAAAGTCCCACCCAATCTTCCTCAACATGCGAGAAAGTCAGCCTCGTTCGCTTTCTTGCAGAGTTAGATTCGAAGATCAATACCACTCTCCTATTAGAAAAGTGGTATTGCTTTTCTCTGCGAGAAAGTGAATCGGCGCATTTCTCAAAATGTCAAACAAAAGGAAAATAAACATCACTTGAACATATCATTTGGGCCGTATCGCACCAGAGACTCGGAGTGATGGTGGTATTTACAGGCATGCAGCAGTTTGGGGTTATTGTGACGACATGTGTGATTGTAATGTTAAAACACTCAGCCAATGCTCAGTAATGTTTACACAATGTGCAGTATCACGCTTCTGTGCACAAGCCAAAGCCCACACGGCCACTGGAGGGGATTGAGATGGTGTGTACAGTATTCCGACTTATTTTGGTGAAAACAGGATCAGACTGAGCACAAGGCGGAGGTGGATTGTGCTGCAGGAACAGTTTCTATCAATACTTGTTTCCCCCCCATCATGACAGTCACCTTTCAAGTCTTCGGGGGTGTGAGTGTGTTTTGCTTGAAGGATGGATTCTGGGTGGAGGAGTCTACCACTTCAAACGTGTTTGTGCACAACCATGTGTAGCCTATATTTCACTGGGTTTGTGAAACTACTCAGGCAATTAAAAAAAGAGTGATAAAAGAGGCTATGCTGGCTAGCGGAGATACGCTTTCACACCACTGCTACACAGCCATTTATACATTTTCTGACTTTGACTTGTTACCAGCCTGCCTTCTCAGATTCGGTGTTGAAAGATCCAAAAGTGACTGTTTGAAGATCTGAATTGTATTGCTATACTCTGTTTGGAGAAGCCTGCATCATTCAAATATAACAGTATTTACATTCGCTTCATATATGCCCCTTAATGATGTGAGTAACTCTGTTAGCAGACACATGACTTGACAACAAGGAACCAAGCAAAATGATTCCCAAACAACAAGAAAATACATAATATGAAAAATATAAAGATATGGAAAAAACAGTCTTGCTTATGATTTCTCCAAAGCTTCTTTGTTTACTCTTCACCTGTCCCTCTCATCCTCCAGTCACTGACTTGTTTTCTGCTATTCCCTAAAGGGTACAGTCTGAATGCCCAATTACAGCAATTAATAAACTGAAGTAGACAGACAAGGTTTTCATTACTTCTCCTGAAGCACACCGAAATATGATCTATTGTGTTTGCCTGAGCCAGAACTGATCGACGAACAATATTATATGGGTTCATTTCATAGTAACAATGGGTCCAGAAATGTATGTTTCATGAAAACCTTTTGTGTTGAAATTAATGAGTTTTTAGATTGCGACATTTGTCTAAATTGCTTCATGAAAAATATTGTGACAGTTACAAGAAGTGTTGCTAATAGTTTTTCCATCTGGGAACACACTCTTTATCCAAATGATCCACTCAATTTGCACATTACAGAACCAGCTAAGTGTATAAACCCAATGAATTGCAAACCGCCAGACAAAGACATCATGTTTCAGCGATTTGGGCATTGGCCTTTCAATTTGCCAACAAATGAACCATAAATTAAAAGTTCCAATTCTGTACTTCACTGCCAGCTTGTATTCAACCACATAAGTAAATATGGATTTAAGTTAATTAAGTTAACCATTGCACACACACCATTGTTTTGATAAATTCACAGTTTTTGCAGATGATGCCAGGTCGTAACAGAACAATTTGACCACGGACCCAGCCACCTCTGCCAAGCTCTCGCAACCCAGGGCGTCCTCAACACAAGAAGTTGCTCACTAGTTGCTCAATGGAGCAATGTTTTTCTGAGTAGGTCCACATTTTGCAACCATGCGTACCACGATCGCACATGCGAGTCACTATCCGGCTGATGGTTTCATGCATCCAGAAAGAATAAGACAACTTACAGACACACAAAACAACTTCAGGGTACATTTTAAACAGCATCTTTACCTTCACACATCTTTTCTTTTTGAAAGTCCGTAAACATGGTCACCACAGCCACCTTAACAGCAGGTTGCTCATGCCTTTGTGGATGTAGCACGGAGCAGCACTCTTTTGTGCAATTGTGCAAGTACTGCAATTATGACAATTAAACAAGTAATTCGTCATCAATGGCAGCAGGACACAGAAACTGCAGGTAGTGAAAAACAAGACAGCCATGGTACAACGGAGATCCTTTTGACACCAACACTGTGGAGTGCCTGAGGACTCTGATGGTTGTCAGTGAAGGATACAAACATGTTTGTGTTGTTCCACTATTATCATGAATAAAAGAAACCAATATTCTAGTTAAGAACCTTAGAGTAAGTGAGGAGGTTTTCACGAAACGTACCAAACACCCTGAGGTGAATAGGCCTCATCTGACTAACATCTGGCGCAGCTGCATGGCGAGCTTATTAAAAGGTAGTTTCAAGAAGTGTGAAAACCTTTTTTGAAGATAATTAAGCTGATTTGCTATTTTTGCATCATGTAGTGGTGTGTGCTTCAAATTTTGTTGATTTAATATGCTGGTTTTGAACTTTTAATTATTTCCTGTGCAATAAAGGCCAATAGATGAATAGCCCACTAGGCCCACAAGGGATAACGCATAAACCCCAAATCAAATAATTGTGCCTTGAGCTGTGTTTATCTGCACTAATTTGGCCAGAGGCTTAATCGAGTCTGTGTTCATTGGAGTATAATAGATTAACGTTCATAAAATGCTAATCACTCCAGTGTGTTTAAAGATTAGTGTGAGGAAATTAGAGAGATTTGTTCATGGTTGCTGTGTTCATCAAATCATTCTTATATCAAATTAAGACGTATACTATATTGACAAAACCACAGCCTCGTGTTTCTTTTACCCGTGAACGTAGCATTTTTGCTCTCGATTTGCCACATTTTCTCTGACAGCTACAATCCCAAAACATTCAGTGGCAAATTGTATTGTCATTTGTGAGTGTGCCTTTAGGCATGATCAATTATTCACCACAACATGGAACGGTGTCGCTTTAAACAAGCCTCGAGGTTTCCTACAGCCCAAAAGGCTTCTGTGTGTTATAGGTGACAACTAATCATCCTTCGGGGCATTCCTGTCTCTATAATATCAACGTGTTTATCTCATCCCACAGATCTGGATGAAATATTTCCCCCCGGTATAAACTCTTATTGTTATTCTGTGAATGCACCGAGGCTTTGATGCATTCACGAGAGGCTCTGTAGATAGAAATTCAGTTCCATTGTGACTCCAGTTTATAGGTTTCAGAGGAAAGGATTGACATTTTGAAGAACATCAACAAATAATATATATTTTTTTTATTACAACTGCACCTGACAACCGCCGGAGTCAAGCCTGCAAAAAAAGCTTGTGCCAGTGCGTAACAGACTCAAAACTGTGGTGTTAAATAAAACAGCATGGTGTTTTGTTTGTGCCAAAATGGTGTTGATAGATATTGTTCTTTGGATTTTTTAGAATGTGTTGCTGTTGTTTTTCAACTTTGTTTACACATTTCTGCTGCACACTGTTTTGAGGAGGCAGCATAAGGAAACCAAATCAACAGCCTTACCGTCCGATCACAAAGAGACTCATTGCTAGAAACGTGTTGCCCGCAAAACCATTGTTTTTGCGCCGCGTTTTTCAGAGTTGCACTGCTCGTCAATGTCGCGCTTGACCGAGGCAGCCGATCAAATCATGCGAGAGGCGGGCTTTACGACCACTGACTTCCTGTTGTGATGCTGGTAGATGTGGTAGGAACGGACATTGATATTAGCAATAGTTCATTTTCCCCTCCTCATTAGTTAAGCAGCAGAGCAACGGCAAGAGCTCGATGTCTGCATTGAAACATTATTTCTCACATTTTATCACAAACACTGCTCCACCGACTCATCAGCTGTTTTGGCCGACTCGCTTTGCCAAGGGGCGTGTTTGAAGTGGCCGCACCTGTGTGATCATTCTGGACCAGGGATGTCCTGACCCAAGGTAGATAAATGACTTACTGTATGACGTAATTAACTAAAAAGGTAACATCTGTTGATGTCTAGATGTTGTATCACACCTTACACTTACATTAACGATGGATGAAATGACCATGTGCAATGTGAAAGGGTTCACATAGTGACCAACCCGCAGAGGTTTGTAATCATTCTCTGCTTACTCTACAGAGCATTTTAGCATCTTTCAGCTTTTTGTTTTGGTTTCACGTTTCTAAGTCAACAGGCTGTACACTACCACTCCAGCACCAAACATCAGACACACACATCAAATAATTGATGAAAGCAATTTTTTGCAAAATTGTTATCCCTGAATTATCCCTAGTAAACAGACAAACAAAAACATAAAAGGAATTGCTGCTGGTTTAATCGTCCAATGATTTGTTTTTGAGTCATCATTACTCACCGATGATAAATGCATCTCTTTTCAATGACATATTAACATAATAGGGCCACATATAAAATTGCAGCAGACACAATGGAGGGAAAAGTGGTTGTTTAAAAATAATGTAGACTCTTGACTAAGCAAGGCAAGGCAGCGCTATTCTTCCAGCACATTTCATTACAAAGCAACTCAATGTATTTTACATTTTAAAAGGAAAAAATAAGAAAGAGGCTTAGAAAAACAGAATATCATACACAGTGGTATAATAATAAAGAAAATAACTACATATTGATACCCAATACATTTACTCACACACTAACAGAGATACTTCCCTTTTCATGCCGACCGAGCATGTTGCGGTGCACCGCAACGGAGGGAACGCTATCGGCGAGGGCCAGCCAGTGCCGGGGAAAGATCTCACAAGAGGATCCTCCACCACCTACTGAGAAGTGTCAAGATATCTTTGGTTCATTATGAAACTGGTGTGTCTGGAAAGAGTATGGGAAACACCGGGTTACACCACACAGTCTTGATCAAGCAGTATTATACATACTCATTGGTCACAACATAACACTGTGTTGCTTTTGTGTATAATAGGAGCCTACAGAGCTGTAATAGATTAAAATATTCACCAATAGACAATAGTAAAAACCATATGGTAGATAGATGCAATTTATTTAGTGTATTATTTAGTTGTGAACCCATGTGAACGGCTAGTACAGGTGGTTATATTACACTTATGGTTAAGGGATTGACTCCACACAGCTCTCAACATGGCGACAGTGTGAGTGCAGAGCAGAGCAGCAGCTACTAGCTAGCCAGTAGGGGACAACAGAGAGCCACATGCACTAAGCATGCGCAGCCATACTGGCAATGTAAACAAAGCACGGAGAAACCCGGATTGCGACTTTATTCTCCGCTGCTACATTGATGCTCTGAATTTCAAATTCAGCACTTTCAACTCCAGAGAGTATATGGCTCAATGACCACTGCAACATTAACTGACTATTGTACTCCCAACTGCTCAGCTGTGGTATTGTCAAGCAAATATGCAGCTTATTACAAATGCGGTGTCTCCTCAGCATGAAATGGAGCCAAATATACATGCACTAAGGTCAAAATTGTGCCTCTACGCTCGGGGCAATACAAAAGAGCCCGGCTCGCTCAGAACATTTTCTTATGGCCTCGGACATCATGTCTGGAAATTGTCCTTCAGGCATTATGATGTCGAACAAAAAACAGCAAGAAGCAGCATTTAATGAAAATTCTGAATGTTTTGCTGAGATAATAACGTGGCTTACAAGAATAAATGATGTATTAAAAATGTATGAGAAATCGGAATATGGTGACCTTTCATCCCGATGACAGCTGCTCACCAAGCACATTATTCTGAAAACGTCTCCCACAATTCTTACCCTGGGTGCCAATAATGCATGTTGTGTCTTTCTCTAAGTGAGACGCCCGACTGCCCAGTAGAACTGTCAGTTGACATCGACTTTAAATGTCTGTTGGACCTTCTTGGTTTTCAGCGACATCTTTTGTAATGGATAATGTAATGTAATAGATTTTTTCACAATGTAGTTTTCTGATTTCCTACCAAGCTTCACTTTATTTTCTTATTTAATATTAAAAATGTAATTGGCTTAAAATATCCAATTAATTAAGCTGATTTAACTGAAGCAAATCAACACATCACTTGTCAAACAGCAAGGTATTTATATGCTGTTTATATTCACACCATACATATAAATTCACACTTTGATAATGATATAAGCAGGAGCCAAACAAAGGTCCAGCAGTTTTTCAGTCGGCTTGAGCTTACCGTGTAAGAGGTCTGTTTTCAACCTGGATCTCCCATCATAACATTACATTCTCTATCTATCTGAATCAGCTTACGATATTCCGGTCTCCTTTTCTCTTGTCTCTCTCTCTCTGTCAGCCAACACAGCTCAGTTACAATTTAGGTTAAATGGGGAGGCATAGAACGCAACTTAATACGAATTTGTTTTGTGTTGCTCTGCCAGTAATTAGTTTGTCAAAGCAGAACAAAATGAGCGTATCTCAGGAAACGTAAAATTGAATATTATTTAAACTTCTAATGGAAATCATGCTTGAATGCTAAGCGCAGCCATCAGACTGTGGCTCTAAAATGAAAACGGTTTCATTTGTGGTTGCACATAGATAAGCTGTATCTGTTTTTCTCATTTGGTTTGTTTTAAAATGAGTACTTGTAAGCAGCTATGCATCTATGAATATATGTGGCTTATATTCATGATGTGTTTAAAAGTCTCCCTGACTCGGATGTGGGAGCTGCATGGAGGCAACCAGGGAATATTATGTCCTACGCACCAATTGCAAACCCCATGTTCTCATCCCGAGCATCAATATCTACCATCCCTCAAACAGCAGGAGGTGGAAACATTGAGACAGAGTCCATGACACAGAACACGGAGGAAGAAGACAAGGGCAAGAGGGTAAGAAGCGCTGGAAAAAAACAACCAAAGTAAACACAGGCGTTGAAAAACACTGACTGGGACTAGAGCGCCATCAAAGCGAGGTTGAAAGATTAAGAGGTAGAGCATCACACAGACGTATCGTGAAATGTGTGTGTGGTCAAAGTGTGTGAACTCTGGGCTGCTACTAATGCATGTGAACAGAAAGTCAGTATTGTGTAAGCACAGAGTGACAAGAGGATGAATAATTCAGTGTCCTCACTCCATGATCTCCTCTGGTAAACACGCGCTGCCTGTTGCAATGCACTGTGTGTGTGTTTGTGCAAGAGGGAGACTATCCTCTTGCCTTTTATCCACATAGGAACTGTTGGTTATGTATTGTAACATGATCACACAAGAAGCCCTCTAACAAGGCTCTAAAGATTTAGACTCTCACCACAAGTTTACAAACTGTACCTTCTCTAGGGTGGCAGCTGTTAGCTTTGTTGCCTCACAGCAAGATGGTGCCGGGTTTGATGGGGTCAATTTGTGTGCCGTTACACTCTGCCCATATGACTTTGCATATACAATATGCTCTGTACTCTAATTTCCTCAAGGTTTCACATTATCATGGCACAGGTGGTACTCTCATTTGGGATATGTATGAACACTGCTGGGATAGATAAGGCCTTGTGTTTGCACATCAAATAATGAATATCTTTGCATGGAGAAATGCATCTCCACCTCTCCAATGTTAATGCGGTGGAATATAAGAGCATATGAATAATGTACAAGCATTGTTGGACTCTACCGCCCCTCCGGACCGGGGGACTGTTTTTCTTGTCATCATCGGCGGTAATCAACCCGGGTCTCATTGCCACAGACGCACCGGGCTTCCAACTAACTCCAGTGTAAACTAAACCTGTGTGATTATTAGAAAGTCACAGCAACCGTGTAGCATTAAAAGTGAGAACGTCCACACAGGGTGGGTGGGGAAACTACATTTTTTTAGATGGAGCTCCATGGTGACTGGTGCTATTTTTAGAACATGCCCGCGGGCACCGTGTTGGCGTGATGTAGATCTAGGGTCGCATTGTATAACCATTATTCTATTTCACACAGGCTTCACCTTCTAATAGGGCTGAGTTACGCCCACTGACTTAACCCTGCCTGTCTATTTAGAAGCGAGCTGTGTCTCTGTGTTTCAGGTCTGCCACGCCCCTTTTCAGTTCCTGGAGCACCCACAGCAGAGAGTCCATCAGTGGAGCTGGATATCAACCCCCAGATCCAGTGCGTCTGCCCTTGTTCTCTCTTGGCCTTTTTGAGCTGTTTGTACTGATGAACCTGTTTTTTGATCGTTTCTGAATACAGGTCTTTGAGGTTACCCTCTGTCGTGGCTGGCTAGTTGGTTAGTAACCAGCCTGGGTAACTTTCGGGAAAGCCGTGTAGGGGTTCTCTGCCATCTCCTGTTTTGTGGTTAGTTAGGGAGCTCAGTTTGCTTCTGTACGCCAGTTGAACTTCTTATGTTCGCGTGGGGGTTTTGCTTATTGTTTTGGCCTCAGAGACCCCGACGTCCATGCTTCCATTTTAGGTGGTTTATTTCTGTCAACCATCACTTTGTCAATAAATGTCACTGATTGTTACTCCTTAAGTCTTCCAGCTGCCTTATCCTTTCATTTCAACTTATGCCAAGGTTTTTCTAGCACTAGTTATGTTGCTTCCTGTGAACCCCTAGGCACATTATTAACTAGGCCGTAACAGGCTGGATAATTGCAACCCCTGCTGTGACACTGACAAGACTGCATAATAGGTCAAACCAGAACAAAGCACCACACTCGGCCTCGCCAGAGGCTGAAGGGTGGGCTGAACCACACTCTGGGACAAAAGACCCACTGGGTCCTGCTATATGGGTCAGCAGGTGAGAGAAAGCAAAGCACCACCAACACATGCTAATTGAGTCCAAGCCCAGAATCACAGGTTAAACATAGAGGTGGGAAAAAAAAGTCAGAAGGGGAGACCTGGGGGCCATGCTATCAACACATGCTGGTAGTGGAGGACTGGTACAGGCCTCCCACGCCTACAGGTGCTAAGGTGAGAAGTATACAAAGACTGCAGTGAACGGCACAGTGATCATTTCTACCGACAGGTTTCTTTTTTTAACAGGGATACAGGGAGAGTATTGAAGATAATATCAGAAAATCTGAGTGGTTCACGACCCCTTGCTCAGTCTTTATGCTAATTTGGTAGCAATTCAGCAAATGACTGACAACACTGCAAAAAGCGTGGCATAATTAAATCACACACAAAGCATTCATCCTCATTTTGTGTAATTTTTGTTTTCAGGAATGTTGGACAAAACTAGTTTGTGCAACGTCACTTACGAGTTAAACCAACACCTACAAAGTGTGATGTATTTATTCTGATTAAAAGGCATTCGTTGTAGGAAGTTCGTAATGTATCTACTTTGATCAGTTGATGGTGGTTGGGGGCAGTCTGATGCAACAACAAAGAAGACTGGTCAGATGATTGGACAGGTTGTACAGGGCCAGATAACACCACTTTATTTGGAGGTGAAACCAAAATTGGACTCACCGTACAGTACAGTAAAACAAGTATACACTGGCGGTTAGAGTCGAACCAGACATTCAGTTTGACAGATGTTGAGAATGGGTCATAGTTTTGCCATTTTCCTTGGCCTAACTTATTTGGAATAGAAAGCTAAGGGGTTTATTCAAAACAGAATAACTATAAAGCAGATTTAACCTGCTTATAAACCTGTTATAGACTAACTAAGGGGTTTTTGAATTATGTGAAGTCACACAACTCTTAACAGCTGAAAACAACAGCAGTGTAATGTTGTGTTTGAAGCAGAAAGATAAAACCTGCCAGTACTCCCCTTGATCACATGTTGTGTGTGAGTCGACAATCATTATCACATTCTGAATTTGTACAACGAATAAAAGAAATTCTAGGAGATGGGTTACCCCCAAGAAAATGTTTGGCAGTTTTCGGCCATTATTATTACCATAGATAATTCCCAAAAAGCGTTCAGACTAAATTTCTTGTGATCTATAAATCAATAGAATAGATTCAGAAAATTGTTTTCATTATATTTGTTGGCTTACGAGGGGCGCGCAAAAACACTGGAGCTGCAAGAAAAAGTCACGGTACGGTAAAGAGTAGAATATAGAGGTGCCAGTTAGTACAGGCTCACCTCCAACACAGGTGTAATAAAGAACCTAAACTTCATGACATGGACAGAATGTGTCTTTTTATGCAAACTATTCTTATTATGAATGCCAAGTTTTAAAGTCATACATGCAAAGCATCTTAAAGGAAACCCAGCATTCATCAACACAAGAATGAGATGAGACTTCTGTCCCCCTCCTCCTTTTCTTGTTCATCCTTCATAATGTTGAAGGCCGAGTGACGGAGCTGTCAATCGAGCACAGTCTGGACACACCCACACATTCCTGAGAAGAGATCGAATCAGGTAACATAAGACACCTGTGTGGTTGGACTCGGTGTGGAGCGGTTGAAAGTTGAATGCAGTGAATTATTCGGAAAATTACTTCTAAATCTGTTTGTAAAACTCCAATCATCATGCAGCCCAATACATATACTTCCTATAATATAAATATAAGTGCATATATCTCCTGAGTGCCTGGGAGGTGAAGATGAATAAATACACAGTGACTTTGAAGAAGAGAGGTAAATAAAGGCTTCACATAAGGATTCTGTTGTCAGTGAGACAAACCTATAAAGGGTGTTGTGTCACATCTGTATTTCTTTGGTTACCAGATATTTGTTCCACAGATATGCTCGAGACTCTCTGCCTATTCCGCTGGGCTTCTCTTGTGCTCTCTATTTAAGCTAATAAACAGACTTAGTCACAACAACATTGTCAAGAGGTGTGTGTGTGTGTGTGTGGATTGATTAGACTCCAACCTCCTCTGTCTTTCCAGCAGGCTTTAAAGAAGCTGCACACAATAGCTGCAACTCCATATTATTGAGGGATTCATTAGCCGATTCCCCAGCGAGAAACAAGAATGCCAGCTCCTACAGCTATTATAGCCAAACCACTCGAGAATCCCACACAACCATGTTTCTTCGTTTGTTTTCTTTATGTCTTTGTTTTTCCGACAGGATGTCATCGCCGCAATTTTTTTTTGTTCAGCAAAGCTCTTGAAAAAAGCTTTTACATACGAGGAGATCAAAGCAATGTCACTTATTACACCTGTTTTGATGGTATGTGTTCTTCTCGAAATATATATATATTTTCAAGGAATCACTTTGGGGCTCTACGCATTGGCAGAGGCTCTAATGGAGTCTGCTACAAGTAATCTTTGTTTGTGCCTGTTATGTCATTCCATGGCTTCAAAGGGACTCCCTTGTACCTACGTGGGTGGAGTGGAGCAACTGAGCTTGTTTATATGCAGGTAAGGTGGCGGAGCGCAATTATGGTATGATATGAGGCGTTCAGACCACCCTGATAGCAAACCCAAATGGAATTTTAGTGGTTTTAGTTGAGGAGGAGCCAGACATCCTCAAGTTTTCACTTGGACACCATTTGGACATCTTGGATGTTTGTGTTCAACAAGAACAAATTTGAAGCTGATTTCTTTTATTGAATCCCACCCACACTGTTGTTATTATTCTAAAGACAAGAACTGTGGCTGTGGCGATATGCAGTATGTACCTGAAGAAGAATTTGATATGCAGCTCAGCACTCTGTGTTAAATTCGTCTAGTCATAAATCAGAAAAAAAGAATCAATAATTAATCAAGTCATTAAAAGAAATTGTGAAGGAGAAAGGTCTTAGAACATTATGATGGCCATTCCCATGCTCACTCGTGTGTCACACATTTTTGCAGAGTTGTTGTTACAGATTAAGGTCGGCTCAAAGTGTTCTGCAGGTACAAAACAGAGACTAAGGTTCTGGTAGAGTTGGTAGATTACAGGCCATGACTATCTATAGAGGCACGCATCCATGCCCCATGTCACAGCTGCAGAAACCTGAGACAAGCTGCGGCTTAAAGCATTCGTCCATGAGATACGTTTGCTGGTAGATTTGCAAATGAGATTAATAGATAAAAAAATAATAATCTAGCATGTGCTTTAGTAAATGCAGCCATATTATTGTGTATATATCCATCTAAAACTATTTTGTGTTAATATACTACGGTAATTCAAGCTGCTGTTTGAAGACACAAAGATTACTTTACAAAAGAATATAAATTACAACAATTTACCGGTGTGCACAATATTGGGGGCTTTAATGTTGTCATATCTGTGGTATTAGAACATGAACATTCACCAGAGAGTTTAGTTCTTTTGATGGCATCTCAGTGATGGTCAAATATCAAAGAAAAGGCCAGTTGTTGTAATGCTAGTTCACTGATAACATAGCAACAAACTACGAGCCCTTTCTGTCTTTACCTCTGTGCTCCTGATCAAACTGTCAGCAGAGGGAACAATCACAATGGCAGCAGATATTTCCACTGTTTCCTTCGTTGTATGGCTAACCGTGGAAGCATTTGAAACCACTTAAAGTTCAACATTGGACTGAAAAGACCAGATCCCAACCGTAATGCTAACCCCACTCTGTCAACTCAAGTGTCTCAATTTCGGCACCCAGTTCAATTCTTTGTAATTTCACCTGTTGCTTAGTTTTACTGCATCCCCTCTTCTCTAAGTTGTGTAGCAGAGTATCTTGTATCTTTACATCAAATGTTACACCAGCAGAAGAAACATGAAACATTCCTAAAACTATAATTAACTACGGACACATGCCTGCTGTGGCTGAGAAAATAACTAGTTTAGTAAACTGTCCTCCCAATCCAAGAAACATCATTGAAAGACAACATGTTCACGTCAGCGGTGAATCTTTCTGCATTAATTGATGATGGAAAAGTCTTTGCTTATGTAAAGGAACACTACATTCAGGCGCAATGTGACAATATAATGGAACTACACTCAAGCATTCTGTATTGCTTTCAAATATTCTCGTGTAGATCAACTTTTCTCATTGAATGTTATCTCTGCTGAGCCATCACACATGTTACGGCATGATTTATTCTTATTTATTATGACTTATTCTTTATTGATTGGCTTTCTAGGAAACAATTACCACGGTCCGTGCATTGGCGACCACATGGCTGGCTACCATCATGATGATCACAACAGTAGCGCATTTCTTCGCCGGCTCAAATATTGGTAAAGACAATATGCAAACATACGCCCTAACGTGCGGCGCTCCAGTTCTCCCCCTTTGTTATTTTCACCGAGTCTGAAGAAAAAACTTCACTCATAAACATTGACTCCTGATCCAGAGTGGAAAAGCAGTTTCCATGCTTGGGGCTTGCCGTGGAAACAGTGGCAGCTGACATTCTGCGGATATCGATGCTACCCTGGTGCAATAAGCCCACATACCTGCTCCTCTATTTGCTCCATTCTTTTCAACTCCCCTGTATGTTCAGTACATTGTGGAATTGACAATAAAGCAAACTTTGAACTTTGAACTTTTGACTTTGATACCCACACATTGCTTTCCACCACCACCTTTACATCATCGTGGGTCCATTAGGTTTATTCGACTGCGGAACAATCACATAAGAGGATAAAGGATAAGAGAAGAAAAGAGAGGAAATAAAGAAACAAGTTAGATGGGAAATGATTCCACTGAAAGCGGTCAATGTGAGCTACTCCTTGATGGGGAAAGCTTCTAATTTTGTGATGCAAGATGGGGGACTGGTGATCTGAGCAAGGAGGGTAACTCCAGAACTCCAGAGGTGAAGGTGGCAGAGTAGAAAGCACTGGCTATGTGTAGAGCTGCGTAATGACTGGGGGACAGAGGAAGGCCCGACTAAGAATCAGAGCTCCTTTAAGCAGCCTGTGCGGCTTTTTAAAGTCGTTTTCGGCGCTGCTTTTGAGACTCTGAGTGCTTCACATTTTTGCATGAGCGCCCTGCATGCCTCGAGTTGAAAACAATTCAGCTCAGAGCGCCCAACGTGATTACTGTTGTCGGATACCCGGAGCAATATGACTTTACCAACCAGGAAAGATACCAACAGCAGGCGGCAAAGTAGTGCGGTATTTGAGATTTAGAGTAATTTGTTTTCATTCAATTAAACTGTACTGTTACACATTAGGTGGTTTGTGCTCAGCTAAAGTCAACACTCATCGAGGTGGCTTTCTAGCAGCAGCCGCAGCACTATATTTTCTCTTCTATTATATCTATTTCCATTAAATTCAATTCTATACAATTCAGAAAAAAAACCTTGGCACATCCAAACATCTGGAAGCAGCCAGAGCCTGAACACCCACATACCTGCATCAGTGTCACTATCTGTAATTGGTTTGGAAACTGATTTAATTGTCTGGATGTCTGTCTGGACAGATACGGCTCTAACTCTGGTTATTGTATCTCCTGCTCGCTGGAATATAAAAGCATCACGACAGTATTTCACCAGAATTTCATCAGTTCATCCACATTCACTACCGCTTTTTACTACTTAATTGGATATCATCAACTCCATCCTCTGCACTCAGCCCTCATGATGACACGTAAACCTCAAGACTCGCAGACAATTTTATTTTCCAATAACTCAGTGTCAAAGAGAACTGATGTTAATACAATTCCTGTCAGTTCCTCATTGAGACTCCCAATGGTATCTCCCCTAATGAGTTTTAGAGGGATTTGTTATGTCCTTTGACACACCTTCTTGACAGCAGGTGATTAGGCGTTTGTAGCAGAAATGATGTACCTTTGCATTACTAACTATCTGAATATAATACATTGCAACAGTGTTACTGTATGTAAATATGCCTTAAATACCCTACCCAATTATTGCCCTAGCCATACAGGATTTAAGTTTTTATTCATTGTATCAAGTGAATGGTGGTAAAGCAAAACACTTTTTGCTCTTAACCAAATTATTGGACGTTAAAGGAAAGATAAAAAGCGTTCTATTTATTTTAACACTCAATTTAAGTTCTAAAAGTCATTGATTTAATATATTCAGTTATATTTTAGATTTTCATTTCTAACCTTTTTAACACTTTTTGTCAGTTTTTTTGATTATGTGGCCAGTTGATGAGTACAACACAATACGGACATAAGCAAAATGCAGGTTATCGCCACATTTGTGACCAGTTTCAGGAAAATTGGTCGGGGGTGGAGAGCAGATTATGTGTGAGGGATAAATACACAGCATGCTTTAGTATTAGCTGTTCCATCCTGGCCTCTCTGCCAGGGCGTCAAATACTTACACTTCAGCATTTGTCTCTGGTGTAAAAACAAAAGTTGATTATGTTTTACTGATCACGTGATATTATGTCACTGACACATGCCGTTATGTCCGTAGTCTAAGTTAGGTACCAAGTGCAGTTATTTCAATATCATGAGCCAAACCATGATGTTGCTTTCTTGCCCTAACCAAATAGTTTTACAACGTCAACCACATGTTACAACGTAAACAGCGCCTGTTTTACAATATTAAACAGGAGTTAACCTTTTGCATCAACATCCTACAATCTGGGGCAAAATATGGCAAGAAGGGATGAGATCATATTGGCTGTTCGGCTCACTATTAAATATAGTTATTAACCCAGCACGCTACAATAAAAAAGTAACATTCCACCATGATTTACTCTACAGGCAGGTGGAATTACAACCAATAGAAAACAAATGATTGCATGGCAGATATTCAGTTGTTTCTAAAGCATCCATCCATCCATTATTTATATTTGCTGGTCCTGTTCAGGGTCACAAAGGGCAGGGGCCTGTTGGAGATCACATTAAGCCTCTTGCCTTAATGTGACACATAATCGGATAACCATTCAAACTCACATGCACATCTACAGGAAAAAAAAGCCCAAGACACAACGGGAACATGCAAAGTCCACATCAGAAGAATGTGGCCAGCCATTAAGATATAGTAGAGCAACAATACACAGTGTATGTTTGTTTTTGTGTATATTTTAACACACAAAGTATGTTGATATTATTCGTGTTGCTGCCGAGAGGCTCAAAACTATACTTGATTTGACTACACTACTGTACTTGAACATTTATCAGAACCTTTGCTGCACTTGTGCAGTGTACTTTAAGTCTATGCGGTCACAACTCATGATACACTGAACTGTTGTTCATCTTTAAATCTTGCCTTATTGAAAGGCAATGTAAATATAATCCACCGTAACTAAAATATGTATTGATATGAATGAATGAATGAATTTTATTTATACAGCGCTTTTCACAGACAGTAGTATCACAAAGTGCTTAACAGAGCAGACATTTAAAAGCATAAAAAACACAATGTGACCCAAGGGTCAATCAATTATCTACACAGAGAAAATTAAAAAACAAAATAAAAAATCATAAAAATGTAAAACATATTTTAAGAGCAGGTCTATGACAGCATTGGCATCAACAACTGAACAAATGTGACATCAGCAACAATGTATATGGGGAAAGTGATGTGGAAAAAATATTCACTTCAGAATTCTATTGATGAGCTAATTTGATTCTATTCCAGACAATGACATCTGACTAGAGGGAGAAACGTGTTTTTTAACCATTGCAGCCAAATGACCAAAATAATGAAAGTTGTCCAAAACCATTTATAACTTATGAAAGCATTTTTGAAGCATGGCTTGTAACCAATACATTTTAACTAAAAAAACAAGTCAGTGTGCTGGATAATGACCAGCAGTCGAAGTGTATTTGAAGCCTGTTCGGACTGACCACACTTGTTAGTACGGAACTAAATCAATAATTAAAGTCCTTTTTAGCAGATTTGCTTGCATTTCTGCTGCATCTCAAGAGCCACATAGATAAAGTAAACGGGACGCATAAGGTATCGGAGTGAGACATAATTTTTTCATGTAGTGCGACAGCTACACAGAATCATCGTGCTTCTCTTTTTAATTTACCATGGTGGGGCTGTGATGTTTGAATCAGTAGTGGAAAGGAGACGCGCAGATGTGGAAACGAGATTGAAATCTACAGAAAGACAAGAAGTCCGTCTCCAAAGGGTTTTTGTGCTTTGTTATTACACGATGTTACCAGACCAGCGGAATTCCAATCGACGGCAGTCTGTCAGGTTCGTCAGCCATCAAATGTAATGTTGAAAACGAGCTTCACTCTGTGGCTGTGTGTGTGTGGGCGTGCTCAGAGGTATCTCTGTTTTCATCAGCGGAAACATTCACAGAATGATATATTTCCATATCAGAAGTAATATGGAACAGCCTGTGAATTTCCTCTCTCAACACACAAATGGAATTCAAATGAAAACGAATGCCTTCTGCAGTGGCATAGAAATGAGATGTGTTGCACCCATGTGCTACCGTAAGGGACTTATGGTACAATTCTCAAATGAAAAAGTGTAAAATTCCACATGGCTTGGATGTTTTTGCATTGTCATTTACAGTTCATTTGATTTACAATAGAATTTAGGATTCTAAAGGTAAACCATTCTTAATTTCAGGTTATTATAAACTGCAGAAAACAAAAATATCAGTAGGTTTTTACTTAAGTTAAAGGAGCCCTGCTTAAATTTCATTAAGGACGTTGCGAAAAAACTGTTGTTGCTCACTTACACTGTTTCTTTGTCCAAAATGACTTGGTGAGTTAAATGCGTAATGGAAACATGTATGCCAAATAAACGTAGCAAACATTGAATTGTCCGCTGTCGGTGTCTTCCACGACATTCCCATAACGTCCAAATGTTTGTCTTCGTCTCCGGACAGCATAATAATTACAACTTGTCCAATTTAAACAAATTCCAGAAGCAATCTCTCCATTTTTATTTCGTTGATGGGATTGATGCAGCTAGATGAAATTGAAACCAGACAACTCTTCCACACTTCTTTGTTTTGAGAAAATAAAATGATACCCAGATCTTCATTAATTATTAAAAGTGTGTTCTATACACTGTTAGTTACACTGACGAAGCTGGTGATCTGAAGTCCCTTTAAATTAAAAGAAAATATACTTCCACATGATGCACATCCTTCTTCTTGCATCAACTGCTAGAGCAATTAACCCACAGTTAATTAGAACATTTCCTCTCCTGTAATTCAGTTGGATGAGACCGAGGCGCAGGATGGTACAGTGAATGATTCATGGCCCACTGGTAATCACACAAGAGCAGGAACCAGGATACTTGAATTAATCACACCTTCATTTACTTCACAAAAATTGCCCACCACGGCTTTATGATTGAACTGTGTTTACCCACTGAATATATATCTTCTCAGCTATTCAGTATGCTTGCAGAATCCTAGTTTCTGAAGCACTTTTTAATACCTCTGCTTATTCAGAAGCACTGCCGAGTTGGACGTGCATTACAATGACCAAAGTTCCATCTAATCCCTGTTTTTACGGCATATTTCAAGCAAGGTTGAAAAAGGGTGAGAATGTAGAAGTCAAACGTTTTCCTGTCATGAGTACACTTAGTATAAACATCAATACATAATGCCTCTCAACCCCCTTACCAGTAACTCTTGAACGTTTGGATGAAAGTATGCAGGTTGTTAGTGCCATAACTTTGTCTCTGAAAGTCCAAAATGTAATTCTTTCCTTGTACAGATTATTTTCTGAGAAACACGATACGATTACTGCCATGTCATCATCTTCTTTGTGTTCCACTGCTCCTCCAACTTTGAGAAATTGAGAGGAGTGAGTTTTTTTTAAAAAAAGGAATCAATGATTTCAGAATGATTAACCTGCATGGGGACCCTGATGCATTGATTAGCTGTTGGACCCCCATTATTCCACTCATTCCTCCCGTTCTTTCTGTGAAAGATTACTACCTGACCCCCAGCTCTGCTGTGTGGTAAAACACAGCCATTGAAGAAAAATACAACATGCAGAAAAAGACTCTCTCCCTCACAGGTCCTTGAGATCTGGTAACGAAGCAGAACCCTGCTTATGGCCCCTATCATGTCAGCTGATATGTGCTTTGGTGGTGCACATTTCAAAACACAAATTTGAATCAAATTACCAGTCAGTTGAGGTCTGGAGCTTTTGGGACATTACCCACTCAAGTTCCTGTTGTGGTTATAACAAGAAAAAAAATGTAAAAGCCACTCACTCACAATTTTCACAGAAGATCTTAGCAGCAGGGTTTACACTTTTTGACCTATATGTTCATGGAACGCAGCCCTGTCTCCTAAAAATGATGTTGCCATGCAATGGCACTGCATTATGAATTACGTTCCGCAGGAAACACATTTTGCTGTGGATTAGGTTTGCTTTAGACTTATCACAAATAAGTTTCAAATGAGTTTTAGAAGTCTGCATATACGGAGATCAGGGTGGTGGAAGGGTCAAAAAACTAACTATCGAAGTAGTTTGTTGCCTAAACATTACCAAGTACTTTTGTTGCATTCACGTAGTTTTTTCGTGTTTTCTTCTATCTGGAACGTTGACCACATTTCTCAAGCTGTTTAAAACTGTGACCGAAATACTCCAGAAACTATGTTCTCTCAAAAGTGATTGAGTTTGGAAACCTCATTTTGTAGGAGACCGGGTTGTGCAAATATTGCTGTTCCATTCCCTTCAATACACGTGACGTTTGTGATTCTACTTTTGAAGGTATTTGTATTGTAATGTAAACACCGTGTACAGGTAATGTACTTGGTGTTAATATAGTTAGCTGAGTCTGCTGTCACTCACAAACTACAAAATCTACGTGAGAAATATACAATTTCTTTCAGCTTTTGGGCATTATGGGCTTGAGGGTTAAATCCACCTTCACTCCAGACAAACAGGTTTAAACTGGCCTCGAGTCAACAACATTTTACATGAACACATACGACTGCAGCGACCCATCTCTCCATGTGGACCTCTGTCACTGCTGCTACAAACACCTCGTCTACACTGCCTGTGCAGCATGAAGAGCGCAGCAGCTGCAGCCCTCAGTCAGTGCCACCATATCATTTCAGCCGCAGTAATGCCTTGAAATCCGAAGCATTCTGACAGAGTTTACAGCCCACAATCATATACTCACATGTGAGCCGTCATGTATAGACAGCTGCATCGGTTAAAAGTATGCAAGGCTGAAAAGCATTGCCTAAATACATGGTGTAGACATGTTGTGGTGTTTACTGCTGTTGTAAGAAAACCCCCTTTACCTGCAGAGACATCTATTTACTTTTGAAGCCTACTCTAGTCATGCCAGCAATGTGTTTCTGCTGGCAAGAGTCTAAAACTGGCATCAGCGCAATGTTCCAAATGGTGGAAGAGACACATGTTTGCAAATACTGTGCAACAGCCTTTACATTTTTACTCGCACTTAAGCTATCAGCAGAGCTCAGTTACAGTACATCCATTCCTCATGTCACCAACCTCAGTGAGAAAACTGATGGAGTGCGATAGCAGTGCAGACTTTACACACACACAATAGACCTGAAGGCTTTTGAGTTGTCTCCTTTTGGAGTGGTATGACATGACCTCCCCAACTGAAACCTGGTGCAGATACGCAGTGAAACTGTCATGCAAGTAACCTGCCAGCATCTGCTGGCAGCTCAATTACCACACAGCTCGAGAGATGGCATTTGAGTCACTTATCAGCTGTTCGCCCATGCAAGGGACTCAGAGTGAACTCTGAAAGTAAAAGAGGAGACTCCAATTATCCAACCTGGCCCACTCTGAAACCAGAGTACATGTAATGGATAACAATTATCCCTCGACCATTTCTCAACATACAGCTGACTTACGAGAGAGAGAGAGAGAGCGAGGCCACAACGAATTTGTTAATTGTGTAATTTTTCCGCAGCTGGTGTGACATTAATGCTTTTAATAGGTAGATGTGTGGTGTTGAGATAAAACTAGCAGAAGTAACTTTAGGATGAAGCTTGTCACCTTTGATGACTATGAGGCAATGGATGTATCATATCAGTGCCCTATATAAGCATGTTGGTGTTATTTTTAGGACTCTTCTTGCTTAAATCCTCTCTTCCATATCATAGGATTAAAGGATTCCCAAGGTGCGTGTTTAGTTGGATTTCTACCAATATCCTCGAGGAAAAACTACCTTGAGCGTCTATCTGGAGTGTCTGCGCCATACTTCACATGCATTCAAGACATTTGTGCTTTTCAAGGTATCAGTATCTACTTAAACTCATCTACCTGCACATAAAAATGCTTGCATTGAGAAATAGCTGTTGGCTCTATATCAGCATTGGCATTTGGCCCGTCTTTATGAATCATTTTCAATCACTTGGGGGAAACAAATGGTGCTTATCGTGCTTTTTAAAGATAGTGAAATACATCCACTTACATAACTCTTCTATTGAGAAATGCTGATTCACATAAATCATGTTATATATTTGGTTAAACGGGTAAATTAGGTTGAACCATCACTAAGACGTGGTTTGACATGTTTTTTATTATATGATTGACAGCATGCAAACGTCACAGTAACCACTGCTTCTGTTTAACCCGGTTAACCTGGGCATATGCTGCAGAAATTATGATTCAACTACGAAGGTGATTAATGATCTCCTAACGTTGTGGTATAAGGAAAACTCATGAACGACTGAAAATGGAACATGGACACTCCATGACAAATATGTCCAACACCCACACGGCTTAAGATAAGGCAGGCCTTACTCAACCCCTTCCAGATTTGTCGTTACAGCGTTAAAGTTCCCTAGCCGGCCTACAAAGTCCCCAAACAGTGCCGTCTCTGGGACCCCAGCCAGAGACTCTGTTCCACACACAGAACAGTTCAAGCTTTCCTCTCAAGTTGCATAGAGGTGACATTCTTGTCCTCCGGGGAAAGCCATGACACAGCAGCGCTCAGCTGGGGGCTCATGGGTATCCCCACAGGGAAACGACCGACATGTTCATGCTGTAGACTGGCTGATTCGACTGCAAATCAACTCTGCATTCTAATTGAAATTGCCATTGATGTCTGTTGAGTTACTGTAAATTGGGTGGCATTTAATCTGGACAATCCTTGTATCTAATGGCAGTCATCACATGGCGTTGTCCCTATAACGTCTGCAAAAGCGGCTAAGAGAAAGCCAAATTATGCCTCATTGTTTATCACTTCATTCATCACATAGCCACAGAAAATACCCGATACATACAATCTGAATTACAGTACATGAATACTGTAATGTATTTTTATTATTTAGTGGGTGAAAACATAAATAAGAATGTACTATTATATCATATCTTGACCACCTGTACTTTGGGCTGCTGTGGTGATATGAAGGTTAGAGTTATTATTAAATTGCTAAATGAGTGCAACCAAATTAATGTCTGGAGAACGTTTTGTTATTATTCTAATAAACCCCTGAAAGTACTAAAAGCAAATATGGTATTGCTTTAGTGATGTGTAATGGCAGCTGACTCTCAAGCTTCAGATGCCGGTGCATGAGTGGTCCCCACTTTGGGAGATGAATGTGACTGGTCCCACTTTGACACATGAATGATCCCCACTTTTTAGTATTGGGGTGTGACTCCAGGGCTGGCAATGTTAGTCTTTCAGTCCATCACTTTCATCCAATTTAGAAATTCATGTTTCCCTCAAGATGAAATAGAAAAATCATTTGGGTCAGTTGGTAGCTATAATCGGATAAGAAGAAATCACCATTATGTTTTAAAGCAGGTCAATCCTAATCTGGGAAAACGGCATGTATCCTTCATCATTCCATCCATCCTCTAATCCTCGGGATGACAGCCACCGACATTGCAGGGGACAAGAGTATGCCAGACCGACAGTCCGGTACCGTCAACTGCAACACCCACTGGGATCTCAAGTATCCGTATCCAATATGTATTAGAATGGAATTTACTGCAGGGATTTATGGTAGAAGCTTAGTCAGCTCATGACAACATGGTATGTTAAGTGCACCAGCAGCGAGTGACAAGGGAGAGAGCAGGATTACATCGTGTAACTGAATGTACAATAGATTAGTATGTGCATTTATTTTTATTTGGTCATTTTCTGCACAACTACTTTAAAAACTTGTATCAATAATGTCTCAAGTTGCATTCTCATTTTCTGCTGCTGTTGTTCCAAGGCTGAAAAGAAGTGATTCAAATGTTGGTTGTAAACAAATGAGGTTTGAGTTTCAGCTGGCGTGAGTTCAATCAGGACTTCACGCCAAGATGTGAACGTAATCGACAACACTATATTCAGGATTATAAACTTTAAGTCTGTTTGTGTAAGAAGGAGATTCATGCAATGATGATCCGCTGGTGTGATCACTCTTGATACTAAAATAAAACTATTGGCAGCAGACATTTAAGACTCATTTGTTTGATATTTTGCACATTTTGGAAACAATTCTCAATTAAAATTTTAATATTGAGCTGCAATACTCCTCCTGCTGGTCTGTGCTATTTAAAATACATTTGTCATGACACATTTGGCATCGTGTATTGTATGAATGAAAGAGGAAAAATGTGTCAGAACCGGGGTCGATACGCTGTACTTCTATTAAGGGTGCAAATGGCGCGCAAGAGGATAATCCCTTTTTCTTGGAATACAGAGGTCCTTGCACATATCCAAAATGATGTAATTCTCTTTTACTGGTCTTCTATGCAAAACTGAGCGCAGCCAGGGACAGCCTGACAATAGATCACTTCAAATGGCTCATAAATGGCTTGCATCACATTTATAGCCTGTATCTTTGCGAGACGCTGCAACAAATCTGAGAGAACAGACGGGTTTCATGCGCGAATGGCTAAAAAACTGTAAAATGGCAAAAATGTAAAATAATGATAGGTTGTAGGAATGTAGCATTCATTACTAGAATGACTCAGAGAAAGCATTGAGCACATGAATGTAAAAAACACAGAGCACAGAGCAATCCCTACATTTGTTCGGTTCTTTGTTCAGAACTAACAGTCGTTCTGCAAAACACTGTACAATCATGAATATTTGCATATTTCCTGATATTACCTTTTGTTCAACATATACAGCCACTGTTACAGAGGAACCCAAACTGACCATGTCACAGACAAGTGGATTACAGCCTGTTCATTTTCAACTGTTGGCAAAAAGGGGATTTTAAACACGATGAAAAAATGTTGAGAGCAGCTCCGCAAGACCTTTGACTGCGGTTTGCTGTAATGTACAAGCTAAATTTGTGCGTTTAAAAAAAAAAGAAAAGATTTACGATCATTTTATAACGCAAGTTGAAGGGTTCCCTAGTGCAACTTCCAGCAGTATGTAACTTTTTTCCCAGCCTTTAATTTAGTAAACAGATAAATGTTTCAACGACATAAGGCAAACACGTATATAATCCAGCTGGAACAGATGTACAATTTCCGTTTGATAATTGGTTGAACAGGATTTCAAATCTATTGGATAATAGATTCAAAGGTGGGCCTTGTCCCAAGTGCCACACCCCATGGACAGGCTGTTCACATGCATTGTTCGTAGCTATACCGCCGAAAAGTAATGCGATGTAATTTGCATATATCTGACAAAGTCAATTCGTATGTAATCCACATAATAGGGATCACAAAACCCAGGATACCGCTGTTCATGTCCCATGCAAAACCACGAGTCAGCGTTGATTTGCTTGTCACGGGAAACTCCGAACTTAACTGAAACCACTTCCGTCGTTCTTTTAACCCAATCCACAATCTTTTTCTAATCCGACCTAACTATTTCACAATCCTTTCCTAAACCTAACCAAGTTGTTTCCTGTGAAGACGTAAGTTTATTTCGAAAAGACTGTATGCATGTAACGAACAGAAATTGTTGCTGGACATTTGAAGGAGAACGCACAAACAATTTGGAACGGACCGTTAAATCAGAAACAAAAAATACACATACAAATACAGAACTGAATTAGTAATTTCCTCTAATGTATTGCACTTGGTCAATGCAACACTTGTACATTTGTTCCAGAATTTATATCATTTTGACATGTTGCTTTCTTTTGCTGAACTTTGCCCCTGCAACTGGATGTGAATGTCCACATTGGCAGCAGGGGAAATGAAACTGATGGAAAGAAAAGTGGCAACATCTTTTAAATTAACCTTGAAATACACCACGGCTTTTATACACCGTGGTTCTTCACACAGTTTTGGGCTTTTAGAAGCTGTTTTGTCGGACAGGGATGGAAAATGGTTGCAAAACGTTTTAAATGCCAGCTGTGACCGTGTGTCCATACTCTCAGATGTTACTTTAAGACAAATTGTCTTTTTGTATAAGTGGCTATTTCGAGATTCATATTTTACCAGGAGCTACATCAGCTCTCACAGAGAAAGACACACAGTTCAGATCTCTGTCTGTATCTCCCTCATATGAGGTTTTGATGTGTTCTATATGCTCTTCGGTCATCATCACCTGCCAAATGTCACGACATTTCAACAACCAATTAATCTCATGGACCCACCCAGGACTTATTTTATTTCTCCTTGCTGTAACATTCAAATATTCCATAAAAAAAAAAAGGTCTGACTCAAAAAGATGACAAGATTTGAATTAGATGATATCTAAGTCAAGATACAAACCAGAATCACAGCTATCATGTTCATTTAATAATACACTGTTCAGGTTAGGATACCATGTTAAGTGCCTAAGGGCTACATACAGTATATGTAATGTATTACACACATGCATAGTCTCCTCTTAAAAACACCTCACTCTTGCTGAAGACTATAATTGTTGTGGCCTGGGCAGTTCCCAGTAGATGTCCCCTCGGTATGTTCGCTGAATACATTTGTATCAGCTCCACTTGACCTGAAAGAGAGCAATATTTCAGAATTAAGAATTAATTAATGAAGATGATGCTGCTATCCTGAATTAAAATGTTTCATTTTAAACATTTATTCAGGGTCATGTGTAGGTAGAAAGACGTCGGACAGTTCACAGCACAGCTTTCTGTGTATTCAATAGTATAGTATCCCCATTTATTGTGAGATAAATTGTGTGAAGGGGCAGTGACATAACGTTTGCAATATATATGGTTCTTTAATCCAACCACAAGGATTAATGTCAATCATGCCTTTACATCTTCAGTCATGGTTAGAATTCCTTCTGTGCAGTCTTCAGAATGTTCCTTTGATGAGCTGCTCTTGTCGTGTTGGATAATCCCTCCATCTCATTGCTATCTTGAGAGGCTTATAACATGACCCATTTGAACTCGACTTAATCTCACGACCTCTGGTTTCTTCTCCCTTGACATCCACATCTCTTCATTCTCCTTTTGCTGCATTACACGCAATGCATCCATCTCACTATTTACCTGCCATCTGTTGTGTGTCTTCCTAAAAAGTCTCCTTCCAATCAGCCGAGCCTGGTGAAGTCCTTACCAGGGTAATGTGACATTTTAGCATCTTTCAGCTCATTGTTTTGGTTTTACCGCCCCACAACTGATCTGTTTTGGATTAGTCGAGTCTAAAGATGCTTGCAGTGGACAAAGGCATTATGGTTCAGTACCCAGTCCTGATAAATGATAGAAACTACTACAGATCACAGTTCTATAACAGATGAATCCACATTAAATATGAAGGATAGCTTTCTCCAGGGCAACACACTCACAGACACAATCTTTAAACCTTTGCCTTGCTGATAAAACAAGATGTGTTTCATGAATCCAAATTCCTCAGACTCGAAATATCATTAGACGCTGCCGAACAGGGCATTTATAGACCTCTCCCCACTGATAGAACACAGATTTTAACATTAACACTTGATCAAGTATCTGGTAAACAAAGTGAAATACGTTTCAGCAGTTTGTCACATCTCCCGAAGGTATTTTACAATAGAACTATAAAGGTGCAGTCAGTAGAGTTATGGTGACAAGGAGTCTGTTTGTCCCGGTTTCAAGCTGGGTGTCTGAGTCCCAACAAATAGCTGTACAAATAACACCAAATTGTCCTTGTTTTCAACGATAACAAAGACATTTACCAACTTGCTCATTATTAGCTAACCAATTAAAAAAGAATCCTTTTTAAGGCTGTTGCTATGAAGCGTCGGTACAAAAACAGTTAGCTGTCATGCAGAAAGAGAGAGTCTGTCTTTTCCAAAGAGCTCCAGGATGCTTACTCCTTCCATCGTTCAGTACCCAGCATGGAAAATGCTGAGTTCTGCACACACTGCAGGAGTACACATTCGCTTGTACACCATCTGAAATGCAGACACACACGATCATATTAGGACAGCCAGTTAGCAATATACAATAGCATGCCTGTGGTGTGTGCATAAGAGCATTCATGTGTGCATTCATGAACATGCAGTTCACTTAAGGGCCAGAGTTTGGGGGTTTGGAAATCCGATCACCATGGGTGTGTCTGCAACAACCACTGCTGTAATGTTTAATTGAAAAAATACAACCCACAATTGGCTAACCCCCTGTCCAGACCACAAGCATATCACACGTGTTTTTCACTCACACGTAGAATGTATCATAAGAAGTGGACGTTTTGGGGAGTGTGGAGTCAACAATCCAGTATCAGCGATTCAAACTTGTTTTGAGAGAAGTATGAGTCACTGCAACCACAAGACGTCAATGAGGATAAAGCCATAGATGAGCACCCAAAATGTTATGCAGTTTGGTGCAGCACAACACATTCATGCGTGACAGATCTCATTATCTCCTGGCGGAGATGTGTCCCCCTTTGTAAGAGATAATGCCCGATGATGTTAGGTCCATTAACTCCGGATTATGGACACATGGGCATTATCCTGCTCATACCGTGGTCACAAAGAAACTTTATTCATCATTACCAACCCAGATTATTATGCAATGGAAACGTTGTTCACTACTGTAACTTACTTCTTGCAGCTTGTGTGTTAAAGTTGCTACCCTGAAGGACTAATGCTACGCTCAGTGTTGTAAATAAGATTTTGTTTTGTAGCCTGCGCAGTCATTTAGAATGGTGAACAGACAATTTCCCTGGAACTACCTCGGTGTCCATGATCAGGAATTAATGGCCACCCTGTAGCCAATCAGAATCGAGTATTCACCTCGACCATGATTGATTTTAATGTAAGTCACACAGGGTTATTTGTATTGTTATGTAATGTTTAATGGTAGACTGTGTGGGTATACTTTACAGCCCAGGACCAAAGCAGAGCTAAAATGACTTGCATTCATCAATTGGACACAAAAACAACTCCAAATCAATGTGTCTGCTGCTTGTGTAAATTGCACACATTTCACATTCCTCATATCAACCTTTTATAAGTTTTTATTTGGTAACTTTCATTATGATAGTGTTGAGTTTGTTCTGCTGCTCTCAAGTTTTAAAAAAACCTATTAATACTGCTTTAAGAAAGACGAGTCTTTAAAATGTTTGAATAATTACATAAAACTGACGTGTTTTCATGGTAGTAAACAAATTACACTGAAATCATACACTGGAGCCAAATGTAATGTAGTCTCTATAGTTTCTATCATAATAATAATTTGATTTTTGTGAATTCGGTTGATATTTTCCAATAAAAGGTTTAGATATTGCACCCCGCTCTCTTGAGACAGGGTGCCAGCTTCCACTCATTCTGTCAAACAACTACATGCTACTGTACTACTGCCCACTGCCTTTACTTTGTGGTCGTTGTGTTTTTTTTATTAAAAAAAGACAGAAATTAAATTGATTTTATTCCAGCCAAGGATAAAACACAGCTATTATTTCTTCACTGTCATTGCTCATAATTTGATTTATATGTTGTGGCTTACAAAGATAAGTTACTCAGTCCAGCAAGAACCTAATTTAAATTGTGTTTCAAAAGTGAATAATTCTTAGTCGTAGGCCCAAGCATGAGCTTGTTGATTGTGCTCTGTGTTGGAAATGATGATCCAGCCAGTAATTACCACCTCACAATAAAATGAATGCATGCATATAGGTAGTCCCTCCATGATTCATTAACTTTAACCGGGATCTCCCTCTGGCACCTTTTTTTAACACCAAATTATGCACACACAGTACAGCTAAAATCTCATTTCACTAAAAGGCAAAGACGTTTGCATACAAGACAGCCTGACAAAGCTCAGTTAACGAACAAAGAAGAAGGACTTCACCATCGACTGTTTCTGCTTCCCCTCACTAATGTGGCAATTAATGACTGCACGTTAGATCAAGCGTCTAATGCACGAGAGCATGCAGCTGGGATGGAAACAGTCATGACATCCAACCGAAACAGCTATGCTGCTCTTTACTCGTTTTCATTTTGTTTCCTAAATAACAGACCGAAAGCAATTACGGCCTTAGCCACTCTCCCCCTCATTTTACTCCTGCCTCGTGACATCTGTGATGGGGTTTTTGTAAGGTTTATTTATTAAAGTATTGAATTGTGCCCAGGGCTCTTGTCAGACAGACAGGAGGACGAGAGAATGCCATTTAGATTTAACAGACGTGTTTTTCTTGTAGCCTGCAGGTGTGTAATTAATTATTGGAGAGATGCTGAAACCTATGTTCTTATACGCAGTGTTGGGAAGCTGCTGTGCAAGGACAGCTTTGAGAGCTACCAATTACTTCACACTGGAAGAAGTTGAACGACAGCAAAGCTACCCCAGCCACTTCGAAGAACTACTTCAAACTCACTTGTGAACAGAAAACAAACAAATTAGCAATGGACATGGTCAGTCTTCCTCAGGAGGTTCATCCATGATGACGCTTTTACACATGCAGGCACTACACATAGGTGAAAGGTCAAGTGATGGACAAGAGTTGTTTATAGCTTCAGTTGTTAACTACACAAAAAATGCATTGAACTACTTGAATCACGATGCAAATATGAATGTTATTGAACTACCAGCAAGCTGCTGCCAAATGTAGTTCACTACTCCCCAACACTGCTAATCCGCTATGTGAACCTTTGAACTCGTGAAATATAAGTATTTTTATTTTCCTATTCTAAATGAGAAAAGGGACCAGAACTTTAACCAAAGGCTATTCACATCCCCTTTTCCACATGTTATAATTAATTCACAATGGTCCTCTGAATCTTTGTGATATTTTAGAGAGCAGGGCAAATTGTCTCTCATTTTGCCAATAATTGGCAGTGGCGTTTCGAAAAGATATAAAATGGACGAAAAATATAGAAAAGTGCAGTATTCAAGTGCGGCCCCTTAACGATAAATCCTGCTGGTGTTCGTGACCCTCTGAATTGTCCTCCAGCATCGCCAGCAGGCCAAAGTCTCTGTCTGAAAACAAACTGAGGGCATTCACATGGCTAGTGGTGTTGTTTTATTGACATATGTATTCATTTTACATTCAACATTGCTAAAATGTATATTGATAGACATTTATATGTATAAGAAATGTTTACTGAAGTTGAGAAGTCCTTATATATATACACAGTTTTTTTGCCAAACTTTACATTTTCATTAAAAGGGAAAAATACGTTTGGATCCGAAAAAATAAAAATCTTCCAATGTACTTCAGTGATCTCCTTAAGTACCAGTCTACTGAATGGATATACCTAAAATAGTTGATATGGGTTTCATTCCTAGATCTTATGAGAGGGATGTTTCAATTCAAGCTTTTATGATGGAGAATAATGATAAATCAAGAACAAGTGTTACAGCTAACCCTCAATTTTCAACTTAATATAATCTATTATGTTGTAGAATGTAATAACATTAGATTTCATCTTTAGCAGATCTCTGGTGAACGGTGTCTTCTTGCATGGCCTTTTAGCAACTTTCGTTGCATATTCTGCTCCCATCTTGAAGGCATAATTAGGCTGAATCAGGGTATAAGTTTTCACGTCATTTTCAATTAAAAAATGCGGTACATATTGTGACTGTACGATCTTAATCGAGGCCACTGACTGAACACATACAGTCGTAGCTATATGAAGTACTGTCTGGCCAGCAAGCGGCTCCCATCCGATCGGTGTGGGCTGAAAATGACAATTCTTATCTTCAGGCTAGCAGATGTGGATAAAGTACACTGATAAGGACGGAGCTGGCTGAACGTTGATACAGTGTTGATGAGACGGGGTGTGAAAAGATCTTGAACACAAAGCTGCTCCTGGAATGAGTGTCTCATTAAATACATTAAGGGCATTTAAGGACTGTTCATTTAAGTTTTAGTCAAATTTAGTTTGACTAAAAGGCTTTTACTCTTATCTTAGTCAAAGATAACGGTTTCTATTTTAGTCTTTCATAGACACGAGCTTGTCACATTTAGGAAGCTGGGACTAGGGACTGTTGCATTTTAGCTTTAAAAATTTACGAAGAAGATTCATCGATTGACAATTACTTTTGTGACCATCGACTTATTGATCAATTGTTGGATTCTGTGCTCTGAGATAAATATTAAATCAATCCCTGAATCACTTTGAGCCACTAAGTACGCTCTCAAGTCAATTCTCTGACAATTCAACTTTTTCAATTCAACCCCGTATGGCTTCATTTCTAAATAGGGTTACTAGGAAAGCCATTTATAAATATTGAAACATTTGTGAAACTTGGTCTGAAACACAGTTGTTGTTTTTTGTCAAGTAATGCTAAAAAAGGTCTGCAGAGCACATGCTGCAGGGTGCCCAGTTCCCACCTCTTTCTGAAGTGGAAGAGACGGTGACTGTGGTGGAGAGTTTGGGTGGCACAGAACTGTGTGGGACATGCACTGCTTTTAATTGGGTTCTTCTAGATTAAAGAGTGTTGTGCTCCAACAGGAAACAGAGACGTTAGATGTAGAGTGCAGGTTGAGATTAATGACACTGCACTTGTTAAACTTTCGTTTTGGGCCCGTTTCTCTCACTCTCATTTTGCTCTTTGTTTCAGCCCGGCTAATGTGGCATAATGAGAGTGATAAATCAATGCCGTCTGTGATGTACACCACTGTTGTGTGAGATACTGTGTCAGTGGATTTGTTCAGTTGTTTAGGCAGTGAACAGCTTGAAGTATTGGACTTCCCTTCACAGTTGCCGGGGAATTAGTACGTAATTACAAAATATACTGTTATTTCTATGCATAATCTACGGCAGTTAGTTACAACAATTTACTGCTTCTGTTGGTAATGCTATAGTCATAATGTGCACCCTTAATCAACTGGTTTATGAGTGTTGCATGTTTGTGTACTCGTATCTTAGTAACAATACCTTATCTTTGTTACACATCCAAATCACAATAACTAATAACTAACTTGAATACTTTTTGATAATCAGACTTTAATCACAGTACAATATATCATTTTTGCCAAAAAAAAAACGATACTCTTCAGACTTTTGAACATCCTGGCCTTTCATAATGGGCACCTTTCATCAAATTAAAAGGAAGTTACTTTAAACTACGAAAATGTAAATCAATTACTATTCGAATAAATACCCTTTACATAAACATTACAATTCAAAGAACTTTATTGGCTTGACCCAAGTTCAGATCGATTACTAAAGCACCATATGAATAGTACATACTATTGGGCATTGTTTAATAAATAAAGTGTGTATGTAATATTTAAGAATTCAGAAATTGAACAAAGTGCTTTTTCCAAATATTATTTTGTTTGCAAAGAAAGAGTTTGCAAGAGAGAGATTACATTTTGTGTGTATGTGAGTGTTATTTATCAATGAACACAATGATAATGATAAAATAAAGTAATAAGACAAGGAAAAACACTGAATAATCATATTCAAGAAAAATGTAAAAATTTAATTTTGAAATGAAAGCGGAAGGAGATCAGTCTGCTGTATATGAGTTTAGTTTTATTTGTTCGAGAGGGACAATGTACATTGATGAACACTTTAAATTATAATGTAAATGCACCCAATTACAGCCGCAAGGCTGATTTCCATTGTCTGTCCCCGTCTTCAGAGTAGTTGAGCAACATGACAAGATCACAGCATAGAGGAGGTGAATAAGTTGCAAGCTCATCATTAAAGGTCTAGTATGTAGGATTTGGTAGCATCTAGCAGCAAGTTTTCAGATTGCAACCAACTGGAGCGTGTGGGAGTAGAACTGTGGCCGACACGAACAAATATTCCAGTTCCTTTTGTCGTCCCATTTGTTGCTCCGCTTTCATTTTTGTTGGAGAGTGGAAAGTAATGAATGCAGATGGAAGTGGTCCATGTGCCACATGGGGTTTTTCAAATTGCAACCCACTCACAACCAGCACTCTATGCCCTTTGAGTTACAGTGGCCTGTAATTTACACAAACTCACACCGGCACATTAGAGGCAAGTAAACGATTTCATTAAAGTCGAGATCCAGCTTCCAACTTTGCTATTTAACAGATGCTCTTACACAGAGTGACTCGTAATGAATGCATCAGTGAAGGAGTGCTCCTACATAGTCAACAAGTAGCCACACAGTGCGACTGTCGCCACTTTAATACGGCTGTTTCAACAACTAACAGAAATGTCTAAAAAGAGAATCAAAACACAATGTACTGGATTGAGTGTTTTGTTTTATTGATTGACTCAGAAAACCTGCACCAAAGATGAGCTAAAACGTGTTCTTAAACAGATTAACTTAGACACTTTAAAACATTTAATTCATGCCATTTTCCTTTCATTGGATAGTAACTGTGCAACAGTTATGTACATGTTGCTCTGCCTCCGGCCTCTTCTAGCTTCCCCCAGGCCCCATTTCTGAGGACATTTCCAGACCTGCCGTTCTCCACCTGGACACCAGATGCCCTCCACCAATCCTGGTCATCTGTCTCTCATTATCTCATCACTCCCTTAGTGTATACAACCAGCTCACCAGTCATTTCCCTTTACCCGTACCCCTGTGCCTGATTTTCTGCCTGATATCTGCTTGTGTTGATGACCTGCCTACTTTACTTGCCCCTCTGGATTTGTTGGCATGGTTGACTGTCAGCCTGTTTATTTCAACATCCATTTTATTCGATCTATTTTGCCTCAGTGTCTACATTTGGGTTCTCCATGCTGTACAGACATCCTCAACAAAGAAGAAGAAGGAGAAAGAAGGAATGACCCCTTGGCCACAAGAGGCCTGTCCTACGAAGTAGGATTTGGGGTGAGTGAAGTAACTTCCGGTTGACCCCTGGGTTTTCAGGGTTACGACAATGATTTTCATCATACCGCGGTACATAGCCATGGTAATGTATGCTGCACAACCAGGTTAGTTTTGACAAATCAACTTTTATGAAAGAATTGAAATTAGTTAGTCTTCTTTTTTATTGAATCAATTTTCTTTAAAGAGTAAAACTCAGTGTGTGCCTCCCCTTTGTGTTTTTTCGGCTGCACTGTTTTGTTTTGTTTTATTTTTGAAAAGGCTAAACGTCAAAAAATTTGAACTGATGCTGAATGTTTTGTGAAATAGAATCATGTTGTGAATTTTGGAAATGATGAGATCGATTTAATTTCAAAAAGTAGGACCTAAAATGGAGCCTTGTGGATCCCCAGAGGTTCCAGTGTGGTGCCTTTTTTAAAATGTCACATTGGAGCTGAATCATTGATCAGACCTGTGCACTTTGGCTTTGACAATTTATTGAATACTTTCTGCCATTCAAGCAATAACATACAGTAAAAAGTACCAGCAGGGCAACTTTAATTGAAGCTCATAAGAACCTGACACTAACCAAAATTATAAAACTTAATGCTGGCATATTGGATTTGATATGACATCATCTGCTGGCCCTGGTGGGGAAACCTTTTTCCTCGGGTCACAGCACTGTTGAGCTACTATATACACAAAACATGATGACCTTTATTCTTCTGAAACAGTTGGTTAACGCTAAACATTTTCATTTCACTTTGGGAATTTACCCTGACTCATGACATATGGACACACTGATATTTTGGTTCGTGAAACCATGATCGACAACGGCCCCATCCCTCAAGAATGTGATTGAAACAAGATCCAAACCAGACGCTTGGCACATAAAAAGGACTGAGACAGGAGGCTTCTCAAATGAATCAGAAACAACACATTTGCCTTGAATTAATGGATTTCTTCATCATCATGTTTTACTCATTGCTGTCAAAATCTGAAAATACAACCAATGAAATGCTGCTGTACTTCATAATGCAACTAGTAAACACTGTGTATGAGAAATCCACAGCTTTTCTTGTTGGCGTTGTCAAGATTCAAGAGCGAGAGTGTGTGTTTGTTTGAGATAGAGAGAGATGGGGCTATTTCTTTGCCCCTACGAGAGAAATAAAAAGGAAACAATGGAAAGATTTATGTTCGTTTCCCCTTACCTTCCCTATGAATGGTGCATGAATAATACATATCTAGCTAACATAAACCTGACTTCCATCGTTGCATCAGATGATGGATTGTTTTGACTGGGGCGTGCCCTTCCTTTGAACACTGTTGCTCTTTGATTTAATCGGACAGCTGCGGATGTGTTGGAACACAGAGAGGTATAGCCTTTCATTGTTCTACACCACAGCCTCTCGAACCAGGAGTCATCGAGGGACCAGCTTGCAGGTTGTCTCATTCCTACCAAACACTTCTGCAGCTAATTGAAGTACCTTCAACCACAGGGGAGGGCTCCTCATTGAAATCAACAAATGTTTGCTTGGAGGGCCTTGTACACGCATGCCACGATACCTCACAGCTAACAGTTCATTCCAAAATGTGTAACCAGGCAGAATAACATTTCTCTTGTCCCACACAGCAGTTTGCATTGTTTGTTGTTACAGGGATTAATTAAATAAATAAATGATAGGTGTAATTCATGAATAGATGTCCATTTATTTCATAAAATAATGCAAAAAAGCTCAGAACATTCTCCTACAAATTATACACAACTCAATTGCAACAACAAATATGTTTGGATTGTGTTTTTTTATTTGCATAGTGACAAAATCTGCTTAAAAATGTTGATTCTTTATGATATAAAGTGTTCACTGACATATTTTACAATGTGATCAACATCTAACATTTAGTGAGTGCTTTTGATGCCTCAACCTAATCACAGACTCAGGATGTCACCCCCGTCTCTGGTGACACAGTCTGGTACATTGTATTCCTACCATCCACCTCTGTGCTGTTCTGGTAAATTGCCTGTGAGCGTAATTGAGGCAGCAATTACATTTGTCAGGACAACATAATTTGGTTGTGGTTGTGGTGGATGTACGAAGTGCATGACTGTGAAAAAGCAAATTTAAGTCATAATTTGAAGCAAGGTGCATATTACTGACTGTGGTGGCTGGGCATAGCTGCAGAGGGGACAGAGGGGGGGGGGGGGGCTTAATTAGCCTCACCTGTAGTCAATCGTGGTGTGTCTCTGTTATTAAAACACAAACAGTGACAGAGGGCACGAGAGCTGCTGACAAGACGGTGGGTGCAGTCGGAGGCACGGCAGGAGAGTCTGAACTGTGGTGAATATAGAAATTAAGAAACTGTATCCGAGTGTGCTGGAGTCATTGCGCTCACGAACCCCACGGTGGTAACCCCAAGCGCGTTACACTGACGTAAACATTTCATGAGGGATTTAAAAATGCAGATAAGGCTCACAGAAGGTGGTGACACAGTCCATGAAATGTCAATTGATTTAGCCATCAAAACTAAATGAGCGCTGGCCTTGCCAGTGCCGAGTTGACATTCATGCAGTTAGGATCACACAGGGAGCCTTTTTCAAACACCCCATGCTTTCTTTCTGTTACGGCTTTGACAACATGAGCGTCCAAACTATGAGTTCACTCTGGTGAAATGGTACATATTGATCTGCTCACTGAGGAACCTCAACTTGAACATGCCCCTGCTTTAGCAGCGCTGCGCATCATGTCAATTTCACCCTCTGGTTGATTTCTACCACAGTTCTACCACTTTGTCCATGTCTTTTAATTGTTTGTCTGCTGTCCATCTGACACAATGCAGCCGACTACACCATCAAATTTACTCTTTTCCTCGATTTAACTTTTTTCTTTCGTAATTTTCATACTTTTAAGTCACATTGAACACTTTCTTTAACCTCCTCAAGCCTTTTGTATTACCACATGTCGGTGAAATGAACATTTGTGCAATACGCTTGAGGGCGATGATTATCACGGTCCACGTTGACGTTGTGTATGCGTGGTTTGCAGAATCGTACAATGCCAACATCCTGGCGATTGGGCTGCACAATCAAACCAATTTTGTTATACACCAACAAAATGAAATGTGTGCCTCACCAAAACAAAAATACATATTTTAAGATGCAGATAGGAACTGCATCTTGTGTTCAGATCTTACAGAGATGAGCTTATTTAATAATAAAAAGAAAATCTCCATTTTCAGGGGTTACCTCAGGATGAGAAAGGTAAGGGATACTTCTCAGGAGCTAGATTAAAGAGATGTGAGACAATAGGAAAACAATATCTAAAAGCTTTTTTTCCCCTTTGCAAGTCACTTGACACCAAGGATGTGATACTGTTAATTGTCGTTTCTTATGGAATCAGGCTACATGCTGGAATCCAAGAGTACACAGTTTAAATGGCATCTTGCTTTGTCATATTAGTAGTATTTTCATATGAGAAATATTATACAGCGAGAGCCTTAAGGCCTGCAAAAGGTTTATGCATTAAATCGTTGCACGTTCATCCAAATTTCAGTGCTCGGAAATGTTGAGAGGTCTCCATCGAGCTCAAAACCTGTGTGAAATAGGAGTGTAAAGGTCAACCTTGAGATCTAATGTGTACACCAAGAGCTTTTAAATGCTTCGCTCAAAGGGCAGTTGTTGACATGTTGCGCTTCCTTCATCCCTTTACAGGTGAATTGAACCACTCTCATGGTTTGCATGTTTTACATACCGCTCTCTTGGCAGGTGTTTTCAAATGTGCCTGTTTGAAACAGGACCTACATACAAATCAGTCATTTGCTCGGAATGTTCTTTTTTTCTCTTGAGGGTGAAGGACCATAAATTGAAGCACCATACAGCAACTACTGACACTTTCTATACACGTACCTCCGCAATCACATCAGGTTTAATTAACTACAAGTCACAGCACTGGGGAAAAAGTCGGTCATGAAAGAATTTAGGAAATGGCGTTGTTTGAATGAGCTGCAATCGTATTTTAGTTAATTAGATACAAACAGAGAGATCAGGGAAGAGACTTTTCAGATATAATTAAGAAGTCTTCAGTTAAATTACTGTAAACAGAGTGGGACACTTGGCAGGAAGTCAACACGAGACAGAAATACTGTGTTTGTCCTGCAGGTCAAACGGATATTCAAACAGACTGTCCCAGCGGCCAGACCACAGAGTAGGCATTTCTGTGCAGCAATTTTGCCGCCAGTACCAGGCTGTGACTTGGCAACCTTATACAAGTGTCAATGACGGAGCAAAAGACGAGGTCAAGTGGTTTTCAAACAAATCCATCACCTGACGTAATCCCAAAGAGGTCAGTTCAGGATGTGTGAGCATTCATTATTCATGAGTGGGTGAGAGGAAGCATACACGTCTCACCAAGTAGAGGACAAATGAATATAAACATCACCGTCTCTCCTTCCCTTCTTCCCTTTGTCTCGGAGGGGATTTTACCCTTGGATCAGTCTCAAACATACATCAATATATATCGACTGGAATAATGCATTGAACTCCCGGAGGAATCCGGTTCCTTCCGTCCTTCTCTTGACAGCGTGTGGAAGATTGAAGCCTTCCTCTTTCGGGGGGAAACTGCACTGGCATTAATATGTTTCATTCAGCTTGCTTTGAAGACGAGCAGCAATGAGGGTGTGCAGCTAATGAGAATTTGCTGAAAGATCAAAACTGACACTTTAAAAAAAGTATTGCAAATTAAATTAACACATTCTCTGAAAATGAATAGATATGGGACCAAAATGTGCCTCATGCACACTGGGGCCCGTATCCAATGGGAATTGAGACACAGTGTGTGAATTCTGCTTCCCATTCTTTATCTTGACTCTCAGTGTGGGTTTTTCCATTACCAAGAGGAAGTGGGGGCAGCCAACCCGACTGTCTCCCAATGTCTTAGCTCAGTTGGCGAGAAAGATAGATTCCGGTATCCCACACTTCTTTCAGTAAAATCACAGGAACAAACAGTGCTTCTGTTTAATTTGGAACTCACCAGGCCACAAAATATGATTGATCTCATAGAAAATAGGGCATAAATCCGTAATAAGTCACTGGCATTAGAGTGGAAACAAAGAGGGGGGGTCCAAAGCAGAGACCTAAAGCTGCAGATGAAAGCTTGGACACCCAAGTAATGATACACTCGGCCCATTCTTTTACTGTACTTTTTCACACCTTCCTGTGCTTCTGCTGATACTTTGATCTGGCTAGACTCAATTAAACCCTCTACATCTGCCACCATGCTGTGCCACCCACCCACAGTGCCACAGCAATAAATTGTTTCTACCACAGAGACAGAGAGCTGGGCAGGCTGGTTGCTGGGAAGATTGTGACCTGGCTGGCGTTTTCTTGATAGACATCTTCTTTTCGACATGTTTGTTTTTTCACTTTTTCCTCACGGTTTCTTCTTAAAGGAATATTACGGTATTTTGGGAAATGCTTATTTGTTTTCTTGCAAAGGGTTCGTGGAGAATATCGATACCACACCCTATCCAACCCGAATCCTTTCGTATTAAGCAGTGCAGCGGGGGTTTTCACAGCTGTTTTGATTCGTGCAAATTTCAGATGCCGAGAAAAAGCAAGCCAATCAATTAAATAGTGACTTTTGCTCACGTGATTAATATATTTTCTTTTAACATCAATGTCATTCTGTTTATATCGTCACGATAATATGGATATTGGTCTCGCAAATGATTGGTCCTCCTTTGATAAACAAAGGAACAATTATAAAGACAACATCTTGGGAAGTAGTGAACTTGCTTTTGATCGTGAGTAGCTTATAAAAAAGGGGTCAACATACATATATAACGTACAGGTGTAAGGTTAAACGCCAACAAATACTCCTTGCCTTCTCAGGACTTCTTCATGCTCACTGTCCCAAATGCCAGAACGGAAAAGGGAAAAAGGGGTTTTGTGTACTCTGCTCCCTGATCCTGGAATATGTTAAAACTAAAAGAACTGATACCACTCACTGCTTTTCAATCTAAAATGAAAGGAATAGAGGCAGGTTCCCAAAAATGTCAATGTTTTTTAAATTAACTCTGTTAAGTCACCGTCTCTTAACATCTCTTTTTTCAATACTTTTTTACTTTTGCACTAAGAAAAGTAAAAAGACGAGGACTGAGCGCTGCATCACTGTGTATGAGAGAATATAAAATCACCAGCGAATATATTCTGCATTTTCAATTTCTGTTTTCACATTTGGCCCAGTGTGAAAAAGCCTCTAGAACTACCCACTGCTTCAAGTTAGCTAAGCCGGCTGCTGGCTGAACTTGCTTTGTCTCATTTCAGATACTTTTGCAAGTATACTGTGTTCTGTAGGCTACTTACTTGCATGGTGTGTGAATTTTGATAGCGTAGTGTTATTTTAAATCAAACATGGCTGTTGTGCACTTCCTGGAAATGACAGTTGCATGGATGGTCAAAACAGGACGGAGCATTACTGCCAACATTTGACCGCAATTGTTGCTGCAAAAATATCTGCTAAGTGTGGTGGTACCGCCCCTTCCTCCATGTGTGGCGACCATTGAGGGTGAGAAATGTCCAACTCAACTTTTTGACCTTGAGTACACCATCCAGGTCCTCATAGTGCACTGCATTTTGCCATACTTGTCAGTGTGGATGCTCTTAGGTCTTAGGCACTCAAACTACAAGTGCATGTGCAAAAGAACGCAAAATTGAAACAACTGTTTTTCTTTTCTTTTTGTTGTTTGCAACCGGTTGTTTGCAGGCGGTCTCAATTTGCCTATATTTCAGAATCCTGTAAAGTATTGCAATTCGTGTTGGTTGAATCTACTTTTAACCTGCACAGCAGCCTGAAATGCTACTACAAGCTTTCAGAAAAAGTGGCTAAACATATCTGAAGCTGTTTTACATCAATGGACCGTGTTAAGTAAATAGATCCACTCAATAGTTTGTGAATGTCTTTAACTACAACACAAAATATATCAGCTTTACACAGCTCTTTTTCTGCCTCCATCTCTCTACGGCTGATCATTTCTCTCACAAAACGTCTCAGGTGTTTTGTTTTTATATTGCAATAATGCTACCAGACGGTGAAATGTCATCCTTTCCAACATGATGATTCACTTCCCCAAGGGGCAGAGGTAGTTGGGATGGAGGTGTACATTACGCTGACACATTTTAGGACTGCCTGCCCCTAACAACACACTGTCAGTTATTATTTTTGGAGGCTAAGAAATAACTTTTCACTGCATCAATACATGCACTGAGTGTACAGCAACAGACAAGAGTTATTACATTCACCAAGACTGCACGATGCCCAATAGCTTTCCATTTTAGCAAATGTTGCAAATACATGCAGGGTTCAAAGCATGCCACCCTTCATCCAGAACTTAAGCGAATTCATGTATAACTTTTTTTTCTTTTGGCCATGATTTAACCATGCACCACAATTTATTCAACTATTAAATTATTTAAAAGGTACTTAAAAGAATTTTCATTTTGTGTCGATTCTAAAGAATTCTTCGAGAAACGCACCCGAAGACATGACACTGTCCACCAAAAGGAAAACAACATCAATTGTTTCAGCAATTCCAATCCATGTCCGCTGAAAAACAATCTGGTGTTCATCCACAGCTCTGGGTCTGTAAATAGGAAACAAACAAAGAGCCACTCAACACTGTTTCAGCAAATCAGCGACAGGGGAAAGGCCATTGGTGTTGGCAGTTACATATTCACGTGGATGTGTTTTAATTTGTGTGTCCGCCACAAAAAATGATCCCGATTGACTTTCCTTTGGTATTGTTCCCGTGGAGCCGACATGTAATTTCAAACACATTACATGCCACCACGCAATGCACTGTTAACAGATTGTGGTCACTTCATGCGTTTCTGTGGAAACTGGTTGGCTGATTCCACCTTTAAGCAGCAAAGCCCTGAGCTTTAGGAATTATGACTTGTACTCTGGGAACATAAGAGGCAATAGTGGGATGTGAGCCACGAAGTAAAGGAGAGCAAAATGTCAGAGTTTAACAGCAGAAGACAGCTGTTCAGTTTCTGTTACCTATCCAACAATGTTTTCTCTTAACCATGTCCTTGACTTTAAAAATGCAATAACAGACTTTTTGTCCACTTAGAGGCAATACAATCAAGCAATAAAAACACTGACACACTGTAATATCATCTTTCATTTAAATTCAAAGTCAAACTTGTTTACACATCCACCAGATGCAGTCATGTTTCTAGCCACCTGGCAAATGTAAAGTCCAATTTTCACTCACCTTTTAGATCCGTTTTGGTCTCAACCAGCTTTCGAGTTAAATATCTGGCTCTTCAGCTGCTAAATCCTCCACTATGTTCCCCAGCTAACGGTGTCTGTCATTTGATGCCGGGCAGGTGGCGTACAAGTCACCATTTTATAATAATTTGATCCATTGCTAATTTAAAAATATTGATTATAGCCGCTTTAAAGATAACCTTTGCTTCCAAGTGTCAAACTAGGGTAATACCTATTGGCAAACATTAGATCTGTTTCCAGATCCTCAGAAAGCTACTTTGTGGCACATTTTAAAAAACTCTCTCTCTTTGAATGTTTTTGACATATTGGCGATGAATGACAAGATTCAGATTAAAGTCATTGTAGCTGCAGTTGGCAACATCAGCTATGATATTTGAAGTGATTTTTTGCTGCTGTATTTAAATCACGACATACAGCTCTTACAGCCATTAAAAAAATAAAAGGGATTGAGATCACAGGAATCCCTTTCACTCATATCCCTTTCAATCATATTCAAGTGCTGGTTTCACACAGCTCCTGAGAACACCATTAAGGAGGTAGTCTTTCTAACTGCTGGCCTCATTTAAAAAGGGAACATTTCTGGTTCATCACCGATCCAGATGTTTTTTCTCTTCTATTTGAGATAAGGAGGATGAAATGATCTTTGAAGTGAGATTATCTGCAGTAAGTGTCATTTCAGAGTGACCTGAGAGGTCTGAGGTATTTATTTTTCTCTTTTTGCTGACTATTTAAATGAGCTGTATGTATCATTCTGAACATCCATATTTGTAAAGATATAATTGGAGTAATGTCTACCTGCAGAGCATGAATTCATTCTCTCCCAGTAAGTGTGTGTTGTTATTTGTGATTCTACTTGCTTTTTTTTTTTGACAAAGCCGGGCCGTCCATGCATGCTTTTAGTGCATGTTCATGCGAGCTTAGCCCACTGGTAAGCTCACGGCCACTGCTTTGCACGGCTCTAATGCGGTGTTCACAGTACTTTCGGTTCCCCCTCTGGTAAACACAGTTTGCTTTGTCAGGACTTTTGCCGTAGTTTGCACTGCACCATTACCTCAGTTAGCCGTGAGACGCTGTGTTGAGCGGTAACTGAAATTCTCCCAATCTCGGATCTAACCCCTTTAACAGTAAGGGCGAGTTGAGAGTACATCAGTGGCAGCGGCAACGATCAGCTGGGAACTGTGTAGGAGTCTTGCAGAGCCTGAGCAGTTATTACGGTCATGCTGAGCTGTAATCAGTAGAGTCTGTCAAGTGGCCACCGTGTTAAGTGTGGTATGTGAACACTTACAAAATGCTGTAAATGAGCAGGGACTTGACAAGGATAGAGGTGAAGAGGTTATTTTAAGTTTAGAGTGAATGTGATGCGTACATAAAGAGGAAAGTGCTTTCAAGAGTATATGTTTTATTCTTAATTGGCATGAGGAAAAAAAATGACTACATAGTTGTAATTACATCCCAGTGTGCAAGTCCATTAGAATTCACAGAAGTTTTGTCTGATTGGGCTGTACTGAAATCATTGTCATTTGAGGCAGCTCTACATACAGAAAATGGATTTGACACGCGTTTCATGCAAATGTAATTTTACTTGGGAAGGATTTAGATTGAAGGGTTCGACTTCTTACAGTTAAAAATATGCAAATCGTCAGTGTTTCTGGGCCACATCAGTAATCTTTATCATTTGCACAAGTCACACTTCATTTATTGATGTGCTTTTGCAAGACTTTTGGCAGAAGGTCACATGTTCACAAGACAGTAAATCGAGATCCATGGGCAGGAAATAGTCTGGCACATATCCCCCAGCAACATGATGGATTGTTGTTCTTATACTCCGGATTTTGTACAGACATGAGAGCGGAATTAATCTAACTCATCATGAAAGTAAAAACAAATATTTTAGTCGTATTCTTTAAGACAAGCTGTCAAAGAACAACTTACTACCTGGGCCCCCTCTTAACCAATGTCCAAGCCAGCCCTAGGTTTCTTAAAAATGGCTGTGAAAGAAATGTGAAAATGCAGCAATTCATAAGACCAAAAACCGCATAAAAAAAAACCTTTGTATGCCACCAAAAATACTGTTATCAAGCCCAAAAAAAGTGTTGTTGAAAGTAGGAAGAGTCACACGAAAGGAATTTAAACTAATGCTGAGTTGGCCATTTATCTCCTGGACAGGTGAATATAATTTTTGTGAGACTTATCTTTGCCTGATCTATTGCTGGTGGGGAAAAAAAAAGTCAACTTCTACTTTTTAGAACTTTACTTCTTTGGGGGTTTTGTGTATTGTACAAACAATATGTACTGTTTAGTATGTTTTGTATCGTATTATATGTATATAAAAAAGGCCCTTGTTCTGTTTAGTTGTCCCCGCAAGCTATCACACCTCTCACTTAACCACTTGACAGTTAATCGCAAATCACCATCCCCGATATAAGTTCAATTAGCTGCACCAGGATCAAGACTCTCGATCAGAGTTGAGGTGATAAGGGTTTTATGTTGCTGATAGATTACTGTTGTCATCCTCTTAATTGGACCCCAAGTTGACCCAAGATTTTATCGTCAACTACTTTCAACTGATTAATAGTTCAACAGAAAATGTGCTACCAAACACATTGGGACACGAAAACCGTCCTGTTTGTTTGCGCCAACCACCTCAGCTCCCTCCCTTTCCACCATAAATAGTCTTTCTCCCTGTTGATGCTATACCACACTAGCTGTGAACGTTGCATATTTCACGTGGATGTGTTACTCTTGTGTGTCCACCACGACAAACAATCCCAATTGGTGTTGTTTCCGTGGTGCCACCACCATGTAATGTGCTGTTAGGAGGTCATGGTCATTTGACGTATTTCTCTGAGATCAGGCTCGAAGATCGATACGAGGCAAGAAAACGATTACGCATATTTCCCAAAGTGACAACTACTTCAACCTTATCTTATAGTTATTCAGCATCACTAACTGTCACATTGACAATCCTGGATAAAGCTGCTAATCACATGGCTACGTTCAACCCAGGATTTTTCAATCCAGCTGTGTGTGTGTTCACAAGAAAGAGCTGCACAATCAATCAGTTACATTCCCAGAAGCGATATATATAGTAATCATTTTATATATATATATATATATATATATCTCGTTTAAAAAACTCAAAACCTGGTATTATAAATGTAAAATACATAGGTTTTATGGGAGACTTGAAAGGAACATGTCTGAGTTTGTGTGTCTTGTGTTTAACAACCTGATATCCTTGCGGGAGGGGCACGTCTCAGGCAACTCAGCAATGTTTTTGTGAACCCCACTAATGGGGGTGAGGGTGCTCATTTAGCAGCCACAGAGAGTCTCGTTTAATCCCACAGATGTGTCTTATCAGTGTTTTACAGTTTGTATTACCTTACCTCCTCTACCCCTACTTTTTTCTCCTCTGGCAGTACAGATGGAATTTGGGGAAGGAGAGTGGCGTTGTGGTCAGAGAGTTGGCTGCAGGAAAACCGCCTCATGCTGCACCACATGAGGTGATAGCACATAATGACTTTTTATATGGCCTCTAAAAATTATAGTGTTTTCCCCTTATTTGTGTGTGTTGATTTGGGCATGTACTACTCATGTTGTTTGGACACAACTTTTTAACACAATCACATTGTGGAGACTCTGCTTCCCTTGGGGATAAAACGCTGGCGACTTTTCTATGTTATAGAAGCAACTCTTATTTATTAATTCTGTTTTAGTCGTTCTGGTGACTCTAAGAGCTTTGATTATCTTTGTCTATTGTCTGCGTTTGAAAAGTGTGTGTCAAGAAGGATGCCTCATCTCTGTACTGCAAACCAAATCTACGTATGTGTACAAATAAAGTACCATGAAGCGCATTTCATATTATGGCTCGAAATGAGACTCTTTAAGGTAACACTGATTCATTACCTGTGGAACCTGATGAATCAGACCACAAGCCTACTGGGAAAACGTAAGTAAAAATCTTACTACTAGCTATGCAGAATCTTATAATATCATTGCTAAAGATGTGGTTAGCAAGGTTAATCATTGGTTTTTAATAAAGGGCTGTATAATATTGTCCAGTCCGTGCGATTATAAAGCCACCGTGATTCATCCACTGCTGTGCCTTTTTAGCTCTGGTCCTCTCCATTTAGAGGTGTGTTCTAATTAACATTAGGTTAATTGCTCTGAAAGTCTGCTCCCACTACAGAAGTAATGTGGTCAGAGTCACATGACTGCTTACCAGCACCTGCCAACATGTGTTTATAAAACAATTAATAAGGAGAAAATAATTACAAAAGTTAATGAGCTACTAACTAGTGTCATTTGGTTATGGCAATCACTTGTGAATTAAAAGTAGTTCGCCAAAGTTTGGCTCTGATTGTTACAATATCTGTTGCTAGGCAGTCACTGAAATATTCAATTGCCAACTCTGTATATGTATGGCTCTGGTTGTTGAATTCCTCTTTCAGTTGTACATGTTGAGATAAAGCTAGCCGGACAAAGCCAGGAAAATATTTTGTGTTCATTAGTGCAGCGCTTGTTCTGCTCACCGAGGCCTGCAGAGAATGATGTGTGCCATTGCAGAGGCCAGAAAGGACGCAGTCTAAAAGAGTGGGTCCTTCCGCCAACATAAAGGCCAGCCTGAACCTGCACCACCGCTTCAAAAAGAATACCGTCAAAAAGTTTGTGTGGGCGGCCCCCTGCATCTCGTTAAGTGAAACATTTCCAAATTTGTCACCATGTAGCCTTCAAGCAACCAATAAAACGTAAACACCAGTGGTATCACATCTTCGCAGCCTTTAAACCTAACTACCCCGGGGTAAGTCATTATATCCATGTCATTTCTATTTATCTACGCCTTGTGATTAATATGTCCAGGCGGCTTATATGATCAATAAAGAAGACACAGAGGTCACATTACACATGCAGTATTGAGGTTTGCAAAGGAAGATATCATACCTTTCAGGCTTGGTGCCATTAAAGTACATCCAATCTTATCTGGTCAACTACTGACGACAGCATTTTTTTTGCCAAACCCCGTGCAGCAGTGATGAACTGTGGTATACAGAGCTGGTCACAAGTACAAGTACAAGTACAACAGGCCACACCTGACTATAGCAAGCTCAGTGGTGTTGGGTGTGGTCAGGAGCTCAAGAGGCATGCACCATATAGGGGCCATTGCAGCTATGTTTTTCCTCCCAAAATCTATTGTGGACTTTATATCTTTCATGTCATTTTATATTCGCACACCAACAGACAAAACAGCTTTGATATCATCAAATTAATCTAAAAATATAATGTCTGGAATGCCCTCTGAAGCCTGCTACCCCTGTGACTCAGTCAAGGAAAAGGATGGCTAGATGTAGCAGTTTGATTAATTAAACATGCAAGTATATTGAAAGGACATTTTATAAGCTTTTTCATTTTTCAAATACTGTTCATGGAACCCGACCATATTAAGTCATGTGAAGCCCACCTTTTCTATGTTAAAGCATGGCGAGTCAGTATGGGCACAAAGTTGAGGTTTTTTTTTAGCTCGCTTCACACCGAATTCCCATGCAAGTCAATGTAGAAATTTTGCGCTGTTTTTAACAATTTTCGTGAAAAACGGCTTGGCGAATAAGAAAAGTCACAACACACGATTCCCGATCAGGCCGCACGTTTTGATGTATTTTGACGCATGTGCTGTCAACGCAGTGGGAGGTGTTACGTGACAAAATATGCGGCGGAAGGAGAATATTAAGAGTAAGGCCCGCAGGACAATAGACAGATTATCTTATTTTACAGTTTTAAAACATAGAGCTGAATTACTACATTTCACACAATTGGTGGGTGGTTTAAGAATTTGAAACACCTTTTTTTTGCAGGATGTTTATCAATGGTGTCATAGCCCGGCTCAGAGACTGGAACAAAACAGGGAAACAATGAGCTGGCGGCCAAAAACACGTAAACCAAGGTTAACAGCACTTTCACAAAGACAGCAACAACTGTGGTGAGCCCGTCAACAAAGGTCTTCCTTCCAGCGAGCCCGGCTGCCAACTGGAAAGGGTATTTAAGGATGAGCCACACCGGCACAGGTGAGGCTCATCCTGCTGACGATCCTCCACTCAGCACCTGTGACAGATGAAACACAAACGGCACCGTGTGTATGATAGGAGGAGAGTTGTCACAATGGAAATTTTTAACAACAATCAAGTGGAAAGCAAATATCAGTGTATTAAAAGGCTGAAACAGACATTTATATCTGTTTTAAGTAGTGCGTAAGACAAATAATGCCATTTGTTCAGATTTGTTGGAGTATTTTGTGTATGTACTCTGTGTTTACCATGTGAATGGATGTATGATCATACATTTTTATGAATTACATCACATCAGATTATTCCAGATTTATTTATGATCCTTTATGACTACTTCAATAGGTTTAGCTTGAAGGGTGAGTGTAAGTCCATTTATTTCTGGGCATTTTATCAGAACCACCAACACAATGGGCTTTGATTGTCAGACATAGGGATCAGACACATTGAGGTTTAAATCCTTTATTCTGATGTATGCTGTTTTTCAACTCCTTTTGAAATCTTGCACTTGGAAATATATAAAACGCCATTTACCACCCGCAAGTGTGAGAATTCGTGGTTTGCACTTTCAACATGATTATGACTGTCAAATAAGAGTGTTCTCATTACTTTTACTTGAAAGCATTTATTTTTGTAATCACTTCCTTCTTAATTCCTATTTGTATTGTTTTCATTTTGTTTTCTTGAAGTTTCATGTTCATAATTTATTTTGTTGTGTTCCAGGAATCAAACAAGCATTTCATTGTACAATGTAGAGATGTGTTAACACGTGTCAAATACAAATCTTACACTTAGTTTTTCTAATTTCGCCCAGTGGATAGTTTGACGTCTCTCTCACGCACAGGTTTTGCTGCTCATGGACATTTCTTTTATTTTCTGCACAGAACATCTCCAATAAAATTGATGTCGCAGTATATGAATAAATTTCATTTATTTTTATCTTTTCTGCTTCCATTTTCTTCATTTCCTTCCATATTTTATTTCCTTGCTCCCCTCTTTTCTCTCCGTTATTGACTCTTGACTGGGTAATAAATCATTCAGTCCAGTTGAATGAGCTTGGAGCACACTCACATGGTCTCTGTGACCTAGAAATACGAGCAGCCTTCTTCTCCACATGGTTGGCTCTTTGACAGAGCTCTTTCTCGTCAGCTCTTGCCCTGTGAGGTCAATCCTTATCTTCTAGGCACACTCTTGTTGTCCTTTCTACTGAGATATTCTGCAAGAACCTGACCGTTTGTATGCACGCACCAGATGAGTGCTTTATGTGTTCTTCTGGCATCGATCAGCTGATTTCTGGAACAATGGTCTTCAGAATGTTTCTAAGTACTACATTCACATTAAACAATAAGTTCCTATTTTGATTGCTGTTATTCAAAGCTGTTATTTAATATGACATGTAGTAATTAAGCAGCACAATGGAGTTGACAAGTTGATTCATATTTAAAATGGAAAGCAGCCACCCGCAATACAATAACTGTAAAAGTGATTCGATGCATCCAGTGTTTCCCACACATAGACTTTATTTCATATCTAATGCCATCTGTGGGCAATTAACTACTGGACTAGTGATGGCTGGATGCCGCTGGCACAGCCTCCGGCCTCACTGCCTTTGCTGTCCATGCTGGACCCACAACGTGTAATGTCTTTGTGTACTTCCCTACCTCATCGTAAGGTAGTCTCCTCTTAGAACCGAGACACAACTTGATGACACGCGCCGAGTGAGTTCCATTTGATTTTTAGAAATGTGTTTGGTTTACATTATCAATATCACAGCCCAATTATGACCACAACTCTCAAATCTGGCATTCTTAATAAAATACTCTGATCAGTGGAGCCCTACTGAAGTTACCATTAGTTAAATGACTACAGCATGCCGGCTATAGCAAGCTTAATGAAGCAAATATAATCTGATTTGAATTATAGTGAGGTTACAGCTTTAGCAACTCAGAATGTAGTCAGTAGAATAAAGAGCATTTCAATGAAGAGGGATCATTTCAAAGGTTAGCAAAAGAGACTGTGGCGATTAGACCTGATCAATGAGAGCCTTTCATGGGCAAATTTGCGCCAGGCCAATAGTTTTACACATGTGGTTCAACATTGTCATCAAACGTACCCCGCAAGTTTTGTATTGATTGGACAAACAATTTCAGATTTATAGTCCTTATTGTCAATTTGAATCAATGTCAAAGTGTTTTTCAGGTACTCTTGAGGACGTACCCTGCATACCCGGCTCAACGGCTGTTGACTGTGGTCTAGCTATGGGTTCAGTCAAGTCTTTTTAAAGTGCATTGGTCAATATCGTGAAAGCTAAATAAGATAAGTGTAAGCCTTTCTTAACTTTTGACAAGCTTGATCCAATAATGATCCACAGACAATTGGTAGCAATCTCACCTACAGGTTATGAGAAGATGTCAATGTTTGCTTGCAAGCATATGTTGACTTGCAGCTGGCTAGTGGTTATGTTGTTTTCCAGCATAACTGCTTTGGCTGAAAGGACATGATAACAGCGGATAAGAAAATCTATGTTACAACTGAGGTAAACAGCATTTACCTCAGCATTCAAGATTGGAGACACACACTGCCGGGTGTTGGTGAAATTATCTGCTGATATGCGTTTCTGAGATAGTGAATGGGATGTCAAAAATGTGTTATTTCAAATGGTGGAAAATATAGTCAAGCTGATTTATATGGTCCGTAACGCTTTTTAGTAGGGCACATTGAGCTGGACATTTGTGTCAAAATTTAAGTTGGACTTGTGGTGGCCTTTCCAAAATCGTGTTTTTGGGAATTAATTACAGTGCCATCATGTGGCCAATTGAAGCCAGATTTCTTAAGAGGCACTTGCACATCATTTCCAGTTATTGGCCCAAGTTTTATGTTTGTAGCCCATTCCAGCTCACGGGACTTTGAGCCTCTGCGGCAGACAACAAAAAAATTACAAAAACACAAACTCAATAGGGTTCTGCCCCTTCGAGATTTGACGCCCATTCCAGCCAGCACATATGAGTTTATGGCTAGTATCATGCACTAAATCAGAGGTGCATATAATTTTGGTTATAGTCCACAAACACATTTGGTATTTAACAGCTTAAATCTTTGCACTTTTAAACTACACCAACTTACAAGACGACTGAGCTGCACTCTTCAGGGTATATCACACAGCAAGCTTAGTCAGCAAGCTGGAGATGTACTAGTAAGTTCCATTTATTTACTCTCAAGCTTGTGGTCAGATGTTCAGGAGATTGTGGGCTATATTTTACGGAATTCACATGGGAGAGTGTGGTAGATAAGGCATATGAGAGTAAAATGCCCTCGTGTGCTGAGGTGTTGGTTGATACCAGTTTTTGGAAGGCCAGAGTGTGCCCTGTGGGAGCTGGTTGTAATAGGTCTGTAGTCCACCTTAACACTAGCAGGTGAATTGAGCTTTCAGCAGCAGCAGTGTGAGACCAACTGAGGAGGAGTTTCTCTGACTGGGGCACCGAGTTGCTCAGGCAGGTACCCTGGAGTGTTTTTAGGTAAGAATGGCTGTTTGACTGCAGAAAGCTTGATGGTGCATTGTCTACCAGCTGTGTGCTTGTTTTATTAATTTATTAACTTATTAATATGTTTGTTTGCAAGCATTTGTTGACTTGCAGCTTGCTAGTGGTTATATTGTTTGTCAGCATAACTGCTTTGGCTGAAAGGACATGATTAACAGCTGAGGATCAAAATAAGTAAATCGATGTTTCCACTGAGATGAAACTGCACTCACTGTAGAGTTTGCAGACACACATTGCTCTCAGGTGTTGGTGAAATGATCTGCTGATAAAATGTGTTTTCTGAGATAGTGAATGGGCTGTTTTCAGGCTTCAGCCTTTCTATTGCTATTGAGGCACTTGCACATCATTTCCAGTTATTGGCCCAAGTTTTATGTTTGTAGCTCATTCCAGCTCACGGGACTTTGAGCCTCTGCGGCAGACAACAAAAAAATGACAAAAACACAAACTCAATAGGGTTCTGCCCCTTCGAGATTTGACGCCCATTCCAGCCAGCACTTTTATTACTACTGGAGTGCAGGTACACACTCTTCTGAACCCCATCACTGCACATGTGTAGGTGCACAGCTATGCAGCTGCTTTAACACATTTCCAATAAAAGTTGAAGAAAGTACCTTCGGGCTATTTTTCAGCCAAGATATTTCAGTCTGGACCATGGTGATGGAGTGACATCAATGGCATGGATCAACTGACATTCACATGATGTTTAGAGTAGCTGTCAAATCAGTTACATTGTCCCTCATCCCAGAAATAAACAACAAAATATTACCTGTGAGGATTAACAAGTCCCCATAGTCCAACACAATAATTATAATCGAGTAAAAATCTACAAAAGTAAGAGTAAAACGTGTCACAATTAGTAGTTTTGCTGAACAGGAAATTACCAGTTACTTATAATGTTGAATTAAAACATTAGCTTTAGATAGCAAACATCAAATTTGGTTAGCAGTGAACTGGTCGCAGAAAAACAAAGTTATACTAAATTAACAATCGTATAACAGCTGTAACAAAATGAGCATGTAGAGAAAATGCTCAAAATAAGGACATGTGGGTGGCAGATAAACAATGTTCAAATTTACTTGGCCCCAGATCTGTCACAATGGTGGACGTGATACACTGCTATAGAATTGTGAAAGTTAAGTTTGCTATTTGTGTTCAAATGAAACCGACTACTGGTGACAGAATGGTTCCCATTGACACCTCTACAGTATCACCATAAAAAATGGAATATGAGCAAATCTGACATCCCCATCCAAATAAATGTAGTAGGGTGGTTATTACATTCCATCCAAATATCAATCAATGTTCATTTTCCCGGGAAAGTATGGGAGGCAGCCAGCATTGAGTAGTTATGAACAATTTTAAAGTTTAAAGTGGCCTTGATTTTGTTTTTTACACCAAATTTGGAAATCTGACATTTCTCAAAACGTCTCATAACACGAAAAAACTGTCCAAACACTGAAAAACGTATTCAAAGCTCATAAGGTATTTACACATGATTTAAGTTTCAATAAACTATAATTAAGGCCGCATTCTAACTATGCTTTGTATCAGAAAATATTGTAATAAATGATAGATAATGAATCCAGCACTCATTTCAAGACTGTCATCCCCTTACTATCAGCACAATGTTTATACAACTTCAATAGCATCGGAACAAGTTTCTGTTTGTCTTTTATTGAAATGATGCCGCATCAAAGGAGCAAAGAAATTCAAGAGAGCCATGTGAAGCAATAGATGATCAATGACTTCTTTATAATGAAAATAAGGAAGCTGCTGAACACAGTAAAATATAAAAACAATCACTACACTTCTACACCTGCTGTGAAATCTTTTTTTTATCACTCGTGTATTTACTCAGTTTATATTATAATCTTGAAGCACCTGCTCTCAGTTTCCTAATCTGCACCCAATGCAAACGTTTGGTGGCTTGTGTACACAAGTGAATATGTATTGAGGTATATTGTAAGAGAAAGGAAGACATGCGTATGTGTAGCCTATAAAAACAATCTGGGGAAAATATATGAACAAAAATACAATAATTAAAAAAGGAGAAGAGCATTTAAGTACGGTAGTATAAAAAGCATACTTTTGTATGAATTAATATGTACGAGTATCCATACACATGAGAAATTGCCTTCCAGAAAAAAACATTGACCTACTGTAGTAGAAGTGATCAAATGCCAGGTCAATGTTAGATTCTCATTGACTGCTTCGAAGGGCAGTGGAAACCCATGATTACATTTAGGGGCAAAACAGGAGGAACTGTGATGATCTTATACTGCTGTGAAGTCCTGAAACACCTTGACTACACCCGCTGCATAAATAAAGCCTCAGCAGAACAGCTTAAGCCCTCTGTGAATGCATTTAGCCACTCTGCACTATACTACTGTGAGTTTTGGCACCACTCCCACCTCAATACAAAATTTGTGTTGGAGTTGGAAGAAAAAGATTTCGGACACTTTCGTGCATGTTAAGAAATGACTTCCCCGGTTTAGCATTACACCTCTTCTTGTCTAGAAGTAGCAAAGTTGTTGCAGCAGAACCAGAGATATGGAATGGCTTTTTTTATTTTGGTTGGATATTCGGTGAGCGATGTGGAGCGGGCAACACAAATCTGGCAACCTCACTTCTTTCTTTAGTCTTCAGCCCCAGCTCACCCAAATCCAATTGGCCTCACTTGAGGCAGTTAATCAGACCCTGATGTACAACTTCAACTTCCCTTTAACTGTGAATTTATCTTCAGCCATTAAGTGGCCAGTGTAGACAGCTGTATTGATTGAGATAGGAGCGTATCTGTCCCATCAAATTGATGACTGACAGAAAGAACTGAAGGAAATCAGCATTTAAAGATGGGTTGCAATCGACATTTAAAGTGATCGACATTAACCAGATACTGGAGTCTTTCTCTTGGATGAGAGGAGATATGTCTTCCAGAATTTAAACCAAGTTCAATCTACTGAGCACTTCAGGTAAAGATTCATACTTTCCATTGGCGACCACACACCTGAGTATGGGACCTCTGCCATACGCTAAGAGGTGGTCATATATGGGTGGAGAGATCAAAAGCCCTGTCTCTGTTCAAAGATGGTTCCTGCCGTCACATGTGAATGCCCCCCTTTGATCTGTCCATTAATTGTCCATCAACTCTTGATCAATGGCATTGACCCCCTTCCCAGTTAACCTTGACTTTACCTAAGGTCCTTGCTGTTTCACCAATGCAGTGTTCACTTCAGGCTGAGATTCTCTTGGTGCATGTTTGCTTCGCATTCAGTACAAACACGCTGTAAGAAAATAAGCAAGCAGTTGTGTAAAGCACACCATGTAACTGGATGCTTTTGTGAACCTCATTCGTCACTGTTTACAATTCACAAGGCATTGCTGTCACTCTGAAACTAAAGCGACCAGGGATGAACACAGAGGATGACAATGTGATCCCACAAAAACATCCCAGGGGAGACAAACAGAGAGCAAGAAAGACTTTGTGGGGTTATACCTTAATGTCACTTTCCTCTGCAATTATATTGTAAGTAGACATGAATGGGGAGCGAACTAAGTGAAATAAACTGACTCCAAAGGCAGTGGCGGCTGGTGGAACATGTTCTAGGTAGGGCCATCCTTTCAATTTCAGCAAACATCCCAGTATGATTTAATGCAAAAAAATTTAAGTATCGAACACGCATTACTACTTTGCAGTTAAATATTTAACATTAATTCCAACACGAAAAAAAGCAGTAAATAACACTTATATAACATAATATGACATGTTTATTTATTGAGATGTCCTATGGACCTTGTTATAGGAGGTAAAGATCAGGAGAAGTAAACATGAAGTGTAATTATGAATACTGATGTTAAATTAAGCTATGATGAGTTTTCACTGTTAATTTACCATCTCAATTAAATGTTGGTGTCTCCATAACCAAGTTAAACAGATGAGACTGAGGACAACTATGTAGAAGAAAAGATGTTCACTTTGTCTAATATGTAGCTTGACAGAGTTCTCCATGCGTGTCCTGGTGTTCTCATGTTTCCTTACTTCCTCATCCCTCACTCCTGTAACTGTCCGTGCTGGACCCTGTTTAAAAAGCTAAATAATGCATTAGCATGACGTCATCCAGCTAGCCAAACCTGTCCTGTGTACAGCTAGTACAGAAGCTTCGCATGCACTGCTTCCCTTTCCCGCTTGTCTGATATCAGCTCTTTGGCTGCAGAATCTCCACCAAAGTTCTCCTCTCAAACGGGTCTTGGAGGAGTACTGCTCGCGCTGGCGCTCGCGGGCGCCTGTAGAGACTTATACACGAGAACGCGCAGCCACACAGACACACATGTATGCATGTGTGTGTGTGTGTGTCAAATACATCAATTACACAGATCTATATTCAGAAGGAATTTAAAAGTTGTTGACGTTTCTACCTGAAACATGTCCTTACTGGAGAGCTACAGAAACAAAAAAGTGGTAAGATGACTCGGAATACACTTTATTCTGTGTATAAAAACCAGACAGCTGTTAAATGGACTCGGCCCTCTCCCTTTTGAATGTAAAAACTGCATTCTGTTTGACATGTGTTTCACTACATGTATAGAACCACGGGATATCTAACTTGAAGTGTTCAGAATAATTAAGTTACTGTGCTTCCCTTTTGGTTTCAGCGGGAAACTACCCATGAAATAGACAAGTGATCTCCAGAGACTGTCTGCACTGTAGAGAAGATTAACACATTATCTGGATGGAGATGTACATGACTGGGGCAAAATTGCAGAGAGGGTGTGATGGAAACTACAAACTGTGAAATGATTTTTAGCGTCGTCTCATCAATGTTTATGGTGTTGGAAGATGTGAGCAGTGACATTCAGTAGTATACAGGGTGCAGTGGAGTGCAGACAGAACTGACACTCTTTTGTTCCAATAAGCTGTCTCCATTTCTGATATATATATAAATATATATATATATATAAATATAAATATATATATATATATATATATATATATATATATATTTCCTTTGTTTGAATGACAAATACATTTTAACTTGAACTTAATTGAAATTTGTGTTTGTCAAGTTGCTCCTCTCCTTCACATTATCCCTTGTGATGTTTGCACATTGCCTATTGAGCAGATATATCAGGCCCTGTTCTCTTTTAGTCGTAAGAAGCTTATATATAATGCATCACAATAAGCATAAAGCCTGACTCTCGTTTTGCAAAAGCTTCTCTTATATTGGAGTATCATTTTGCCCTATTTGGATGCACGTTATGGTATGTTATACTCTGCTTACTGTCACACTGACAAAAAGAAGAGATGGCTGTATAGCCACTAATAGTCGCACCTTCTCTCGGAATCTTAGAAGTTGGATGGTAAAGATTGAAATTAATTGATGACATATTTGTCATTATGTCATGTGTATAACTATGCACCATAAGTCCAAGCCATAACCATGGTGCTGTGTATTCATTTACAAAAAAACATGGACATTTTCAGAAGTAGAGAAGCAACTTAAGCATCTTTCACAATCAAATCTTCGGACCATCATCTTCTACAACAAAATACATAAATCTGACAAACATAATAGAGAAATAGAATAAATATTAATTAAATATGACATCTTTTCCAGGCTTCAGAGACAAAGTAAGAGACCATAACACATCAGAATTAAACAGTCTTTCTATTTTTGCTCATCTGTACACTAGAATATTCCAGGTTTTTTTGAGCCGTTTCATGGACAATTAACTCTTTGTGTAATTTGTGCAGTACAGTAAAAGAAAATGGGACTCACTTTCCACTTCATCCAAATTACACATAACCCTAACTTTTCCGACCTGAATATTTTTTAATTGACCAACCACAATGGCCACAGGAGGAATACCAGCTCTCAACTGTGCAACTTAAGATTTTTGGCCTCTAGTTAAACAAGATTCAGCGACAAACTTCAGTTTGAAAGGTACATATGTCCTTAATGTTGGCTTTGACAAGATATCTTTACATTAGGATGTAAACTATTGTTGTAAATGTAAAGCAAATCCACCTCCAAAAACTGAGTACTGGGGAACTGTGTGTTGTGCTCCCCATAAACACCTTTTTATTTATTCTACCATCTGCCATTTTGATTACACAATTCCACAGCTGGATCATTTCACATTTTTGTCCAAAAAAACTGTCCAAAGAAATACAGTGGGGAATATATTACAATACCAAGAAGATGTGTCAGTCTTTTCCCTGCAATATCTAACTGTTGGACATCTTGATTTCAAAGTGTCAAGTTAATGTTGATATACTGTTTTGGAGAAAACTGTTGAATTTTACATTTCAGTATCCCTTCCACAAGAGGCATTGTCAGGTTGAATGCAGTGCCACTGCTACTACAGTCTCTGCGCTGCTTAACAAGTTACACGGCCTGATCTATAATGAGATGACAGCATGTATGTATGTTTAGATTTGTCCTTGAACACAGCAAGTGTTCCAAGACAGCTTGAGCACAGTTCAGTCCAGAATTTCTGCCGCAGCTACCTTCAACTCCATTTTGGACTCTCTGATTCTATGTTCCCTCATCAGCACTGTCAAGACGGCTTTCTATTTGCCAACAGCACATATGTGGGTGTCAGGTTTGACAGGTGAGTGAACTGTATGTGTCTGAATTCAATCTAATTGTTATTCATTATCTGTTCTTATCATCTTGAAACAGAAATTGGCAACACTCAGTGCCGCACGTCAATATTGGCAAACTAGGCAACTGCGTGCAAGGTCAACCAAATGTGGGCCAACTATTCATGAGCAAAATAACGAAGTGACAAATAGCAGTAACGAAGTGGTCTAAGAGAATGAATTTCTGAGGAATGTGTCAATCATGCTGATTCCTGATCCCGCCCCAAGCTCTCGTGATCTCATGGTAGCCTGGCCTACTACCACTAAGTTTGACTGTCTTTGAGACAAACCAAAACGAATGAGACGTGAGAATAAGGAAATACTGCAGGATGTCTCCAGGAGCAAAATTATGTTACGCTACTGAAAGCGCAAGTTCTCCAAAAACAGAGGGATTTATTGTTAAGATATATTGATCCTGACAGTGTTAGCAAGGACGACTGCACGCCTTGGAGGTATGGTACCAAGAGACCGCTAGCGTGGTGGGGGACCGTCCTCTCCAGGCGTGGCTCCTGAGCGGGGGTTGGGGAGGCTGAGGGGGTCTGACCTCTCTGCACAGTTTTCTTCAGAACATTCTGGCAGCTAGAGCTGCTGGTGCTAGGAAAGGAGGCTAGGTTTGGAGTAGAGTCTATTCTCTCCTTTGTGTAGTGTTTGGTGGATAGATGACTGTCTCATGCCACTGTTCAAGTGTATGCAGCAGCCATTTCTTCCTACCACGAGCGTTTTGGGAACAGACCATGTCTTTTGCCACCCTCTAATGAAACGGTTCTTGCAGAGGGTCGGCAGGCAACGCCCCGGTGATGTGTGCCCCCTATCCGCAGTGGGAACTGCCTCTAGTTCTTGATGCCTTGGTGAAAGGTCCCTTTGAGCGTCTGGAGCGCTCCTTACTGAATAGCGTTGTCAGTTAAGACAGCTTTAGCCTCTCTTAATTGAGCACTGAGCTCAGCTTGTTTCTTTGTAGTGACCGTAGCAGGGCTACGCAGCCCAAATCCCGCCCATGTTTCCAAGAACCTAAAGAGTTTTCAGTTTAACGGTTCTAAAGCTGGGTGCTTTTTTTGTCTTCGAGCGCTTGTGGGGACAGGGAGGCGACTTTGCCCAGTTTGTGCATTGGCATGTTATGTTGAAGGTTGGTGAAGAAAATTGGCTCCATTTGGCAGAGGGGCCCTTATACTTTTCTTTGTAGAGGCCTAAATCTCCTTTTTAGAGCTGTGAATGGCAGTGAATCTTTTTTGTCTTTGGGTTTAGTGCCTCTATTTTCCCTGAAAGGCATGATAAGGAATTCCCTGGTTGAATATACAGTCTGCAGGCATTTCGCAATATCACGATGAATTTTATGCACAGTCCCTAAAAATGGACATCGAGAAAAGGCAGGGAATATTGCTTTTGATGGAAAATGGAATATGGTGTGTGAATTCAAAAAAGAAATTGGACAGAAAGAACAAATGCCACAGGTGATGAGGCAGGAGCATTTTTTTTGTGAGAGAGAGAATAAGGTTTTATTAATCTGCCCATCCATCCATCCATTCATTTTCAGTCAGTTATGTGGCTCAGACCGAAGAGAGTAGTCCAGATGGGCTATTCTCATGTTGTTTTCAGGAGACATTCGAGAGAATCTGTGGAAAAAATATATGACGTTAATTGAGGGGCTAACAAATTCTTACTATAACTGAATTCATATTATAACTGTTATGTGGGGTGTTTCACGGACCCAAATGCAGACTCAGACAGCAAAGTTCTATTTCAAAACCAAGGTTAGTTTATTTCTCTCAGTCAAGGGAAAAAACAGGAAATGGACAAAATCAATAGGAGGCGTCTCCACGCCTCCGCCCGGTTCCAAGCCGGAGAGGGACTAATCCTGTGGAGCGGCAGATGAAGCAGACAGGCAAACTGTCAAACGTCACTACGGAGGCGCGTCCTCGCGCTCCGCTCGAATCCTTAGCCGGGAAGAGCCCGGTCCGCGGCTGGCAGGCAGGCAGGCAGGCAGGCTGGATCGTCTGTGTGACACCCGAGGCTCGACACAGGAACGCCAAGACTACACAGTTGATCTGCGAGGAACGAACTGGAAGGCTTCTACGTACAGGTGAAAACCCGAGGCTCGACACTGTACGGCAGGCAAGTTGAAGAAACGAGAGACAACGTTAGTAACTTGTCTTCAGAGAGTGAACAGCGGGAATACTCACGGGTCGGAATACCAGGTAGGTAAACGGACGGACTGACAACTGGGATGAGAGTGACAGGAGTATTTATGTCAGCTGGAGGCGATCACCGGAGATGAGGCACAGCTGTGCCTACGGAGAGAGGCGCGGCAGTGGGCGGGACTCGTAGGAGGACCCTACTGAGGGAAATACAGCAGAGTTAGACACAAATCCTCACAATAACATTGTTATATTATCAGGGTTTGAGTTTCTAACGTTCTTTGTGAATGAGGTGTTGTTCCACACTTAGTATTGCATGTCCATAGCTTCACACTAGCACAAGAATGCAGCACACAGAGACAGAATTAATTGTAAATCATTTTTCTGATAATAATATCTATTCGTGTCAACCCAACGTACAGATTCAGAGTAACTCTGGGTCCAAGCTGGTGCACTATACTTCACAATGAATTCAGCGTGCATCTTCTGTGCAATCACTCTGCAATAAACTTAGACTTCACTTTAAACACTGTATACATTGACAACAAAACATTTGCACACTTACACTGCACGTAATCCCAATAACACGTTGTGTACAAACATACAAACATCACAATAATCATACACAGCATTGAAAATACTTTCATACCAGTTACACGACATCACCTGATTTTCTCATTTATTATTCTATTCAACAGGCTGAAAAGATAATATGACTGCAGCTAACAGCTGTTACCTGCTTGTCTCTAGGTAACACAAAAAGCTTAGCCTTCCAGCCTAACGCTCTGGCTAACTCTGCAGGCTGGCATGTGTCAAGGCCTTAGACATGATGCACTTTGAGCGACGGTCACCATGGGGTTCAGTGCACATCTGACTAGGTGTCGCGGAGAACAGAGTAATGTGGGCAGAATTTTAACAACTATCGGGACTTTTATTGCAAGTGTGTGTGTAGGTGTGCGTGTAGGTGTGCGTGTGTGCGTGTGTGCACCTGGGATTCTGCAACACACATAATTTTGCATAATTTTGCAGCCATAATATTACATTTTCTAGACCAGCCAACCTGTCAACAATTTCAGACAAGAATTACAAAGACTGAAGACTTATTAGTCTCACTTGTGATTTCTGTCTGTCATTACAGCTCCAGGCTGTTGAGAAGTCTCAGAAAAAAAGTATTGTTTGGGTAGAGTGGGAAAACTGTTTTGTATTTAATTACAGCGGTGGCAAGGTGATCTCACTTCTGATTACACTCCACCACTACAGGCACAGGAAGGTCCTCAGGAGAATAGCGAGAGCCATGCTGTTACTATCACTCTTTTATTCAGCTCTAATAACACGGCTGACAACTAAAGTGTCACCAAAATACCCTACAGATTCAAAGAGGAATCTTTTTAGCGAGCGTATGTGTGTGCTGCCAAGGATATGGACATCTACTGTGTGAGCTATTCCCACAGGCCCTGTCCCATTAACCTCTCACATCATGGTGGAGTCTGTAACGCTGTTAGTGTATTTAGCTGTGGGCTGTTTGAAATAAACATATGCTACTGCTATATTTGTCTCTTTCGCCTGAGAAGGGAATTAACGAAAGGAAAGTGTTGAGATATAAATGTACATAGAGCTGAAATGATGCAGTACAGCTGTTTGTGCTAACCATGTACCATAAACGTGAGTACAGGCTGTACACCATATATGATTTTGCATGTCTGTCTTCATCGTTTCAATTTTCATGATTTTTATAAATAAAGGATATTAACACAAGTATCTGGCAGAGCAACTCTTCAGCTGCACTGTAATTACCAAGTATGGCCTTTTGTACATCTCATTTTAAATAACCAAAACAGCGGATTTGAAGAGAAGTTAGAAGCTAGCCCCTATCCTCAGTTCAGATCTGAGCAATTAGTTCCTGTTAAAAGCAAAGGCAATTCCATTCTGCATCCTTCTTGCATGGCTTCTCATCAGACCGTGCTTTGGCATCAGTTGATGGCATCTGTGAAGCACATCATCAAATCTTGATGGTGCTCAAAAGAATGATGGTATTTCCCATGGAGACTTTGAATTATAGCTTGATTTTGATGGCTCAATCAAAAGTAAAGCAATGACACTGCACGCATCGTAAAGTCCATAGCTATTTTTCATCAGCAACATTTTCATTTCATGAAATGTATCTCTACACTGAGTAAGGAAAAGTTGTCCATATTGATAATACATGTAGCACTAATGCAATAAAAACCCTATCATACAAAGACATTACGTTTTTATCTTATCGCAAAATTTAATAAAAGCTGATTTATTTATTTTTGTAAGAGCAAGTTTCCATGATTATGGTCCAGTATATCAAGGCACTCACCTTGATCAGCTTCTATTGGGTCTAGCACTCCATTCTACATGTCTTTTAAGACCGAAGGCGAAGCAAATGTTAGTGCGATTGTCTCCGAAATCAATTGTGAGGTATTGATGGATACAAACTACGCAAGTCAGCCTCCGTACAAGCCATACATCTTTAGTTAAATTCTAGAGCACAGTTGTTTCAAGTTAGGTTAAAAAACAACAACACGCTTTTCCACAATCTATAGGACTAAACTCATGGATGTGCAGAGACAGAAATAAGGAGAGGCAGCTGCAGGAGGAAAAAAACGAATGAGAGTACCTAGTTCCAAAATAATTTCACGCCTTAGCTGTCACTGTAATACACACGAGTGGCTTCGGGGTTAAGAATCCAACTGTACACAGCAACATCTCCAGTTTGAGTCTGGCTGAGGTCCTTTGCTGCATCTCTCTCTCGTGTTTTGGGCTTAAAATGACTCAAAAATAATCAGCAAAAAATATAAACCCTGTCAGACTTCACACACACAGACAGTGCCTGCTGCACGGTAGTTACAGCTAATGTTGTATGTGCCTGCATTGGCTGTGTGTAGAGAACAAGCACAAACACTCTAGTGGTCAAATCTATGCCAAGAATTTGGATAACACCTTAATTGCCTCTCGTGAGCCTACAATAAATTGGCCTTGGCTGATCTCTGTTGATGGCCCAGACACCTGCCTGTGAACTTCTTCATCCCAGCCTTACTCCAGAGTGAGCCCCCACTCTCCTCAGTATGGGTACCTCGCTTCATCTTAAGCCCCTCCTCACTCCAATAAATCACTCCCTGTGGACCAAGAGCTTAATGCTCCTCACACTACAGCTCTCAGGGTCATGGGGGCACAGAAACCGTTCGCACTGTGATAAGGTGGCAATTTCAGGTCAAAGGGTTTTATAATTTTTTTGTAAATCCCTTGAATTTTTCTTGCCTTCATGTGGAAAAAGAGGGTTTAAATTGTGGTTAAGCTGAAAAGAGTAAAGTCCGCTGTTGGAGATCCAAATTTCCTTTTCTTGGCGATTTTATACAACCTGGTTTGACCCAGATCTGGGGAATATGATGATGGAAGAAATGTGCTCTGGTTGCTCAGGAGATGTGACTGGAGTAAAATAAACTGTTTTGACTTTGAAAACTTGTTAAAATCTGTTGAACGCAAAGTGTTCTTCTACCACAGTGTACCACAAATATCCTAAATATGCTTTGTGGTATGTGGAAGTACAGCACACCAGCCTGTAAGGGTTGTCTTACAATCAAATCTACTTTTAAATGTAGTACAACAGCTTCGTATTAAGACTGGAACCAGGTTGAAACAACCATGTACTTATTTATTTACCTGGAATCCCCATTAGTTACTTCCAAGGTAGAAATTACTCTTCCTGGGGTCTGTACAAAAACACTACATCAATGTACAAACAAATATATTGTTAAAAGTTTTAAAAAAAAACACAAGAAAAACAAGTAAACAACCAAAACCAAAAATAAATAAACAAAAGATAACAAAACTATAATATGATAATAAACATTTTTATTTATGTGTTATTTTATGTATTACATTCTATATTTGATAACAGATAACACCTTTATTTGTTTACATATATATTTATATATTGACATCCAACCACCAAGACAGAATGCTGTGAGGACAGACATAATTTCCTCCTGTGACTTTACATTACAACATGGACACATTAAAAATACACAATTTACACAGAAATGTGCAGACCACTGAATGTTTTTGGCATTTCCGTGCCTAAAATGCAATACTGCATGTTTCATTTTTGACTCACAAAAATGTGCGTTGCAAGCAGGAACGATGTGAGCCTTTGGCTGGAAGGTGGAGAGAGAATGGAGGTGGGCCTCTCATGACAAAAGTTGCATCTGAACCCTCGTGCAATTTGTCCACGGCGTTGCCAGCAGTGGTTCAAAGGCCGATGAGACACGAACAACAGATCCTGCTGAAAGAAGATCGTTAACCATTATGTTATCACCTGTGAACCTAAACGTGCTGCAATGAAAAAATGATGTTTTGGTTGAACTGTCCACATCGTCTGTGTATGTGTTCATTTCGGCTGTTGTCCCACAGCAAGAATTATTCGAAGAGACAAACATTAATTGTTTGTCAGAAATGTTACAACGAATGTGGGTGTTAATAGCACTAAAAACACACCAAAGCTGCGTGTGACAAAAACAGCATGATAACGCAATACTGCAGCTCTGTATACAGTGCCACTGCTGGGTAGTAAATAAAGCCTAAAACCCCCATGTGGAGCTGATTCATCGTGCTGCATGCTCTCAGCCGCTGTTAGGGAAACTATTTCAGAGGCATTTACAAAAGCATTAATGATGTTCAAACTAAAAATAAATAATAAATAAATATAGCCGATCCACGGCACAACAATGTTATCAGTAGACAGTGCATTGCTGACAGAACCATTTGAGATATTTTACTTTATGTGCATTTGCTGATGATATGGAGTCACACCAAGGGTAACCATGTATTTCCCTGCACTCTTACTCTTTCAAAGGTCCTTTTAAGAACAAATGTGTAGTTTTTATCAAGCGCAAATAACTCAGGACAGGTGCACAGTTTAGACAAAGGCAACGCAACCAAAAAAGCTGGAGGGCAACAGAACACTTTCTGTGTTCTGTTGCAGAAAGTACTTCAGACTCACAAAGAGATTCTCTTTTTCCTCTTTTTAACCTGCCAAACATATTGAAACTCGAAACATTTACATTTTACTAATTTATTCATTAAGGCTACATTCTGATTAATTAAATGTGTTGTGCTTAATCAGACATTTTGCTCTTGGCCCCGTAGGTAGCAATTAATGAAGTGATTGATTTTGCCAAAAGTGCAGTGATTTCTTTGACTCCCAGCCTGTGCACTATAGCATCAGATTAAAATGATCTAAATGTGTGCAGACAGTTTTCACAAAGAACAGCGTGTGACTATAGCTCTGTTTGGGAAAACATTATGTTTTTCTTTTCACACGACAAAAGACTTTGGATGAAAACTGGTCCGTACTGTGCTTGAAAACCTGAAATCATTACAATCTCTAGCAAGCACCACTCATGGTGAACATTATAAAAAACACCAGTTTGCTCAGTTTATTGAAGTTTCCACAGTGCTCATAACCAAACCTGCTCCTGCCAGATCCCAAGAAGTGAAACAACATTTACAAAGTTGTCAAGAGTATCACATAGTGGTTGTTAGTGCAACCATCCAAGAGGGAGACCGAGAGACAGGTTGACCAGATGCAACCAGGCAGGCTGTGATATTGTCAAATTGTACATATAATTGGTATTTCAGGAGGGACTCACTTTGTAGTTTCTGCCAAGTGCAAGAAGACAGTGTCAGTGTATCATATGGTGGCTGTCAATACTCTCAAGAGGAGAGTGGACGGTAACAATTCAGCAATATTTCAACATTTTATGTTATTTTCAAAAAGGTTCCTATGCTGCCCACTTGCACAGTGGAAGTTTGGAGCTGTTCTCAAATTTGAGATATTTCTGTCAGCAAATTACAATTGACACCAATTAAATCTGCCTGAGCAATGGCAGTATAGTGCTGTTTGTTGGAATAGCCTCTGTTAACTCTCTTTTGCTCAGGATTAAGAAAAATAAAGAAAATACAATACATGATATACGATCTTTAAAAATGTCTTGGATTGGCTTAATGTGTATGCAATAATAGGCACAGTCAAATGTACTTTTCGGATAAGACTATACAATATCATTAAAACCAGCGTCGGTAAGTTGGAGCAGGATGGCTGGACTCAGCGCTGCTGGAGACTTGCGGTGTACGGGCCGAAAAACATTGTGGTGTAATTTCCTTCCCGTCTTGTCCTGATCCTCAACTGGCCCTGTCTGAAGTGATGGTGATATCCACCAATCAGCATGAGTGCTTAGTCCTGAGCAGGTGACCTCATGCAAATGAAATCTGACCTTTTCTCCAAGTCTCATCGGATATCAAAGTGTGTGAGCTGCCCCTTATGCTCACGAAAACAGTTTTCTCAAGAGTTGATGAACCCCTAGAATGACGAATACAACTTGGTTAGGTTGAGGAGAATATCGTGATAAGAACTCTACGGTAAACACATGTTTTGGGCACTCAGTGAAATAATGAATTGTCAGGGAAATACAGTGGTTGTCAACAATATTGTGCTCAAAAGTTCAAGAGGTGGTTTTTACAGATAATTTGCTGCAAGAAATGTGATTCCAAAATGTGCAATTTTTTCGACATCCAAATAAAAGCAACATACTTGAAGCAAGTGTTTTCCCCCCCTCAAGGGAAATAGGCATTCACCTTCTCTTTTGTCCCATTGTATTCTTTAGTTGGCCTCTAATATTGTATCAAGTGAGGTAAAATAAACAAACACGCACACACTTAACTGGACTGTTGCAATTATTTGACCTGGTCTGTGATATTGGGATGAAATTTGGTGAAATACTGACTCTGACGGTACAAAGAGCAGACTGCAGCATTTATTAAATTTTGCAGCCACTGTAAAATAATCACCCAGCCTGCCAGCATGGATGATGGTCAAACTGTAATGGAAGCACGGCTTCCACAGTGCCTCCTTGTTTCCTCTAAGGACTTCTCATCACTGTGTACTTTCCTGTCAAAATCTGGGCCTGTGTTATGCACCCAGGCATAATTGCAGAAGGCTACAACATTGAAACTAATTGTCAAAGATTTCATCTTCTGAATGAATAGTTTGTTTGATTTATACATTCATAAGAGTGTTCATATAAACAGTTAATCATAGAAATAGCCTATTTTGGGTATTGCTTATTACAGAGGATGGGCACTGTTTCAGGCTTCACATCACAATTATTCCCATTATCACAATTACTATTCCGTGTATGAATAAATAAAAAGCTCAGACAGGTATTCAACAGGAAATCATCCAATTGAAAGAAGCTTGAAAAAAAGATGAATTAATTAAATGACTAATCATTTGAGAACATTGTTGTTGACTAATTATTTGTCGATTGATTAATCAATTCAGCACTACCATGTTGTGTCATAATAATTTGTAGTCCTTTCCGCTATGCAGCACTCAATTTCTGCACCACTTTTATCAATAAGTCCTGTGAACACACTCTCCTCCGTTAAATTGCAACAGCCAGCTTTGCACTGTTGAGATGTTATGATGGATGCATGTGCTCATGTGGTTCTATCTATACCCTCTGTCTTATCAGCTTGAAACAGCAGGAACTGCGGGGATCAGAGCAGCCATTTTTTATCATCCTGTGTCTGGTATTTCTGTTCCTTATTCCAATGCAAACTGAATTTATTTTGCTCATATTTCTCCTGGAAGTGGCACTGTGAGGTCGTTGGCCAGAGGAACAGCACTTTGTGTCCTCCATGATGTCTGCAGCATTGCCAATTTAATGAGTGATCTGAATTCAAGCCACCTTGAACAACTGATTTGCTGAAACTTTTCGGTTTGAAAATCCTGACCAATACAAACCTTTCACATGCACTTTTAACAATTTACATGAGTGATCAAGTAAACGCAGCAACAGTGACTGATGCATATTAAACCTCGCCCTGTGAACTTGCAGACTGGGGCCTCATATGATCATGAGTAGCCTACTGATGTGTCTGAAGTGTCATGGGACATGACCATTGACTGTATCAAATATGGATGTAAGTCCTCAAAGTGGGTGGCTCGGGCTGTTCCCATCTTGGCAGTGACGACACAGCCTAACCCCTGGCTTATCCAAAAAGGGGCTAAGAGGTGCACTTTTGGACTGCTGCAAAGTTGGTCATTTTAACATTGGGGTCGATGGGGATCGACTCGCTTTTGGAGCCTTGCCTCAAGTGGCCATTTGAGGAACTGCGGTTTTTTTCAGCAGTCGCTTAATTTGTCACATCCCAGTATCATGCGTGTTGTGAAATGGTCATTAAATGCCATCTATTGTTTTTTTGTGTACATGGACACAAATGTTCTCTTTCTTTCATGTCGAAAACGACGCCAATGGAAAGTAAATTCCAAATCCTTTTTTTGTGGCGGACACAATAATTAAACACATCCATGTGATTAAGCAATGGTCAGATTAATTGACACTGTATTAAATATTGACAAAGGCCACTTACTGTGGGTAGAAGGTGAGATGGGTCTAATCAAACACAGCTCTTTCAACCACAAGACCGCTGTTCGACACTGCATGTTTTAAAGTGTTGTGGTTTTGTTGCCTAAACCCAACTGTACATAGTTATTTTAAGCCCAGCCATCATGTTTTTACTAAACCGAACTACATGGAAACCCGGCTTTTGTTTTGTAATGTAATGTCGTCTGAAAAAATGATCTATGTTTTTCTCTCGGTAGTATTTCTGCCATGTCAACCTCAATGCATTTGTTTCTTACCATATGATATTTCGGGCTAAATGCTGTGAAGTCCCAGGTACTTCGTCATCATGGTTATGAAGAAATATATTTGAAACCTGATAAACACCCTCAACATGATTTTCTATGTTAAAAGGAAAAGCATTTGTGCAATGAGCACTATAACATACACAGTCTCAAATACAGGCAATAAAGGAGCCCACTGGCTTAATCCTTTTATTGACCCTCTTCCTTTCCTCAAGATGCACATTGTATTAATGCGAATATTAATGGATAGTTATTTATGTTTTGTAATGGAAGTTCTGATAAGATTAGAAGGTATATGGTCAGCAGTGATTTGGAGTATAGCAGAATAACCCAATTTATCCAGGCTTTCAAATATTTGTTCATTAGGTTGAGATTCAAACCTTATTTTAAGACTCCAGTGTCAGCTGCCATTTCACACAGGCACAATCATTTCCAGTAAACTAGGTTCTGTAAGTATTGCAGACAAATCCCCTGGGTGTGTGGTGGAGAATATCCTGAATTTGTATTTAATTTTGTGAACTCAAATAAACCTCACAGCTGCAAAGTAAAGCTTCCAGAAATGATCCCTGAGAGGATTACGTTGACGTTTTCTTCCACTGAGGACATTTTATATGAGCTTCTATTTTATTTTTGTTTAAAATGAGCAGCTTGTTTTTCCCCCCAAACAAATGGCAAACTGTTGTTAGCGTTTCAACAATAAAACGTCACAATTCCTGCAGAGATTCAACACTGGCAGGTAAAGATGTCATAATACATCAAAAACATTGTTTTGTCATTTGCGTTTTGGCTGAAGGTGGGAGGCTAACAAGTCACGTTAGGTTAAAGTGACTTCAGCACCTGCTGATTTGTATTGATGAACATCCCAGTCGTCCATTGCAGATATATTGTGCTTATCTTGGGCTCTTGGACATTTAAATAATGTTGTGTGTTAATAGTAAAAGTCAGGTGAGTGGAAATGAGTGGGGTTTGAAGACGGAAAAACCAGGGGCAGGTGATTTGGCACAGGTGGAGAGAATGAGCATGATCAGGAGACACACACACACACACACGCACAGCAAAACCCAACTGTGACAGACATAGTATAAACTAAAGTGCACGATGAATTTTAAAGTGGTACATTTTTGAGTAAAATGCATGTTAGTCCATACTGATAAGGGTTAGAACAGATCCTACATGATGATTTAAATTAAAAGATGAGCCTCTGATCACCTGAAGCGTGATGTGATGAGGAAATGCATGGTCGGTGAGCAAAAGTAAGGCGATATCAAGTTTAAAAATAAGCAACGTGATTTTCTTTTAAGTGAGAGGAGAAATAATGATCACCTTGCACACGATGATGATCAATTACGTGCGGATTAGTGGAGAGAGATAAAGTCTAGTTATTTAAAACGCCAAGATCAGCGTGAAATTGTGTCCTTTACATTAATGCACGGCGAGTGTCTTTTGAACAAAAAGCTGTAATTATCACATAACGTTTCTTTTTGCGAGAGTTCAAATCATATTCCATTCGTGAGTCGCTAACTGTACATGTTCAATCAGCATAATGTCTCTCAATAAGAATACATAATTCTGGTGCATAATCCTCACATCCGTCAAAAAAAGATGAATTTCTCTGTATTGCATTCCTGATGTCTTCAAATGCTGTTAGAAGAACTACAAAAAACTATAGGAGGGCACTGGTTTCCTCTGTCTCTGTCCAGGGGATCTGATAATGAACTCCTACAGCGAGGTAGGGTTCCAGCATTTTTCCATTCTTATGACACCTCATTTGTGCCCTCCGGCTTAAGTGTCTTCCTTTACATTCATCTACTCAATGAAAGCTCTGCAGCGGGTCATACAACCTATCCTGGATGGATATTTCTCAAAGCCTGGACAAAAAAAAATGAAAAAAGGTTGTAAGCAATCATTGCAGTCATGTTGTAAGGCTGTACTGAGGCACAGACGTGCTTTAATGCTAACACAAGCTTAACAACATGCTCACAATAACAATGCTAACATGCTGATGTTTTGCAGGTACAGCCATGTTCACCATCTTCGTTTAGCATGCAAACTTTGGCTAATTGGACCAAAGAACTCGATAAATTACAAAATATAAAATACATTTCACTTAATTCACAAAATTGAGGAAAAATATATTCTTTATGCAGCTTTTACACTGTGCCAATTTTACAGACTCCTATTACATTTGAATATCTAAATGCTTGATTTTCTACTCTAAGACAATGATGTTTTAAAATCCCTTTTATCATAACAGCCATATCAGCATGAATGCCAACCAACCCAACATAAGTGGTAATAGATGGAAACATTGAAATGGGAAACTGACGAGTCATTAATCAAGATGCATATCAGAGCGAATTAACCTATTTTCTCTAATTATGCAATCAACTTCGGAAAACTCGCACGACATGCTGAGCCACTCAATGAAAATCAGAGAGGAACTGATGAGGTTTAGAAAAATCATATAAAATATTAAGCACTGACCTTTTGCAAGAGCTTGATGACACCCCACATGAAGCCAAAACAAAAACAATATAATTCATTAAGATTCCTCAACTCAGCAGAGTGCAAATTCAATTAAATTTAACATTTCAGAATAATGTGATTGGATTTGTATGTGACTTCAAAGTTGTTCTGAAATGATACAATCTTAATAATCAGCACAAGGTGAAAAGTTACATTGTGGTATTATATAGAGTTAATTTCACTTATCTATGCCTATTGTAACAACACTAATTCACCATAGCAAACCCATTTTAGATCTAATCGTGCTTCTGTCCTTATAATCTAGTTTTGTGTCCTTACAAAGGCAGTAACATGATTCCTTTGGTGGATGAACTCAGCTGTAACAAATCAGCACAAGCTATTACATCTGGAAAGGCAAAAAAAGTGACACAGCATAAAGTCAAACATAATCAGCAGGAGATCGAAGCAGTGCAGCTAATCATCAAAGACACCCACTTAAAGTAGGGTTACGATCCTACTCACGCTTTGGACAACTTTAATGAGCTGCAGTCATTTCACACTCCACGCAATATGTGAGGACGGGAACATCACATCATTACAGGAAAAAGATTTGTTGGTGGACTGCTTATCCTGTGGCCAGTTTTATTCAGCTGACAAACTGTCAACACATAAGCACTCCTGTCAGAAATGCTAAAAAAAAAAATGTGGGTTGCTAAATATTTGATTAACATTGTGGAGCTCCTGAGGAATATAAAAAGGTGTAGTGCACCATCACCAATTCGCATACGATTCTTGACCCATTGTCCACCCACTCAGGTGTTTTCACTTATTGGGCCTAATTAGACCTCCTCTCAGGACTGCATGTGATTGGCATCTCCCACATTCTCCCTTTGCACCTGTTGAGGTGAAACAATTCACACCTTTGAAGTCCTGAGGCTGCAGTCAGATGGGATTCTGCCAGCAATTTACTTGCAGCCGGACATGGAAATAGTGTGGGTAGGGTTGTAAGCGTTCAGAATCTTGCACAGCAGGCAAGCAGCGGCAGTCCGCAATGTTGTAAATTACAGCTTCTAATCAAATACTTAAGCGCCGTCATTGTCACTCACTCATATAGCCAGGCTGAGTCCTTTTTTTCTGTTTGTATTGTTTCACTGTGCAATATCAAAAGGATACAGACAAAAAATGATTTCCTGAATGAGAGATGACTCCCATGCCCAAGAGATAAACTTGCTACCAGAAGCCCATTCCTCATAAAAGGGAGCAAAATCTGTTTCAACCGCAGCCTTATTGCGGCATTGAGGATAGATGATCTCATGTAAGCATATAGCTGCACTCCGCATCAACCTGAGGAGAGGTTGTACATGAAGAGGCTGCTCCATAGTGTTATGGGTTCAGATTGTTAAAAGCGTATGTGGCACAAACAGTTTTATGGCTGCTGTCTGAGGCTTTAAGGTCGTTACTTACATCATCTTGATTTCACTTAATAGAAACTCCTACTATCTCCGCATCACTCCAAAGAGTTAACTGTTTTTTTATGTAACGGTTAACATTTAACTTCATATTCTTTGAACAGTCAATCAAAAGTGTACTCATGAATAAGTTTTGAAAAAGTCTCTTATACCTTTTTAAACAGAGTTGAAGAGCCAAGAATCTCAACAAGAGCAAAACAAACTAATAATCTCTGTACCACATCCTTCCATGTACATCAGACTCTTCCTCTTTAGCCTCAACTTGTTTTTCAGACCATCATCTCTTGCTGAATTACTGCAGTTCTGTCTTTGACATCCTCCCAAAAGATTCCCTTCAACACCTGCAGCTGATTCAGAATGCTGCGCCTCAACACAACCTTCACTAATTGTCCTTCGTCACTATATCCTCCCACAGTCTCCGCCGTGGCAGATCACATCAGAATCCCCACCACCTCACTGTGCTCTGCGTCCTGTGCCTTCAGAGGCCACTCAGCTGCCCTCCTGCCTGCTTATCTCTCCATATAGTCGAGACTCTTTCCCCCACAGTGAATGAATGACTTTCCTTCTCACCTTCCTGTTGACAATTCATTCTGTGAGGAAAAAAAAGCACATCACCTTCTCCCCGCTGAAATTCTTTTCACTGTACATTTGGAATTGCTCTACAACAGTTATCTTCCTCTAGTTGTATCTCTATCGACACAACATTGCAGTTTTCATTTTAACTAGTCACCTGAAATGTGAATATAAAGTATATTTAGGTAACTGTGTAATTTTGCGATACAATTTGTAATAATGCTGTTGGTAATACTTCTCATGTAAAATCTGCTGTCCACCTTAACTTGGTTGATTAACTGCGACAGTTTTTTGTTATTGGTACCCGTGTTGGTTAAATGAATGGCTGACTTATATGTAAACACACAAAGAAAAGACAAGAATAATGTATGAGTTTGAAGAGCTCATCTGCGACAAAGAGTGTTACCTCGGAAGTCACATAAAACCACAGAAACATTTGGTTAAATATCAATCTTATTAGGAAAATAAGTTATAAAACTGATGTTCCTTGCCTTAGTGCTGCATTTATGTCAAAGCAGCAATAAGGTAAGGCAAGTTTTTTATTTATAGCAGAATATATACAATCAGCAATTCAATGTGCTTGATGGGTGAGCAGAAAAAAAGAGTAATAGAATAAACATCGAGTTTTAAGTCTACATTTGTAGCTGGCTACAGTTGGTGCACCTTTAAGCAGGTATAAAATGTACTATCGTAGTTGAGCATGTTAGCATGTGTTTGCTAAAAGCACTGAACAAAAAGTACCCTACAACTGAGGCTGATGGGAATGTTATTAGTTTTGTATTCATTTGGTCATAAACCAAAGCACTGGGAAAATACAATTTAGACCTGATGATGGTGCTCGATGAAAAGTTAAGGGATCATCAAAGTTACAATTCATCTTGAGTGACATGTACGTGAACAAACTGTCATGGTAATCCATCCAATTTCAAGACATTTCACTCAAAACCACGAATGACAACCTATGCTGGCACTCGGGGAAACATCACGGCATCGCTGAAGCAATGGGTACGTTATCTGGGGACCGAGAATGCCTGAACAAGATTTCATGGCACCTCATCTAATACTTGCGTTAATTCTGGACCAAAGTGGTGGATCGACTTGCAGACCAACCAACAGATGGTCATTGATCCACAGAGATTTGCCCCTGGCATGGCTAAAAAAAAAAAAAAGAATATTGTATGGTAGCAATGGCCCAAAACACAAATTACTTTAATTACCAGTAAGTCTCTTTGGTCGCATGTTTAGTGCCAATTACATAAATTGTAGCCAACTACCAGCTTGTGTCACAGTAGCTTCTCATAATAAACCATCTGCTTTACCTGTTCCTTCACATTAACATCAACTTTGCCCAGATGTTCTTAAAATGAAGAAGCCTTCCCTTTTAATTTCTGCATTACTGACGGACAGCTTGTTCGCTAATACAACACATACCATATCTAACACATGATACACAGATGATTGCAGCACCCAAAAAAATGAAACATACCCAAACTCGACCCAATGCACAATGACACTGCCTGTTGTCGGGTAGCACAATTGTAGAGTGTGTGTGTGTGTGTGTGTGTGTACACAGGAGAATGTCAGTAGAGTGTAAAAAAATGAGAGGGGGAGAGACCATATGAATTATTTATTCTCTCCTCCCTGCTACCTTCTGATTGCACACCGCTAAACTCCTATTTTCATCCATTTATAGAAGGACACAGTTCACAGGCTTTGACCAAAGCTATTGGTGAGCATTCACCTGGCTCACTACCTATTACCTACACCACGGATCGTGTTTGCTGGCTGGTCTCAGTGCTGCTACAGAGAAGACAGACGTGGCACACTGTTGTGCTATGAGTTGCATAGAAATCTGCAATTTAAAGCTGCATTTCGGACAATATTCTCTGCCCTGAAAGTTGGGTACATCTTCAAATGCATGGATTTCTCTATGCATCCTGAAGTGCTGGCATTAAAAAAAATGTAATGGTGCAAAATTTAATGACTGCATCAAAATCTGTCTTCCTGCCCGTTCGTATATTATTGCTCAATAGAAAAGGTGCCTCGAGTCCTATTCGTGACAAAGGTGCTGGGAGTGGCGGCGATGTGCAACTTCTGGGAGAGCACAGTCACTTTTCTCGTAATGATTGACTGGAACATTGAATTAAAGGCATTTAACACAGGAAAGGTCATTGCTTCGGTTCCTCGATGGGTCTGTAATACACGAGTCTATCTGAAAAACTACTGTGACCTTATAGCTGAATATAGATAATGTATGGTCTCGGGAAAAAGGTTAACATCTAATATTATAGAAATAAAGAGTAGAAAACTTTGCACTCATGTTTTTGGGGAGCATGTTGCAGCATAAAAAAGGGAATGTTGAGGCAGGTCATCAACAAGACACATAGGCCACATAGTGGGCAGAGCAAGGCATTAATAATTCATTGACCCCCATATTTTCCATTATCTTGCTCTGTAGCTGAACTGACTTCATGTCAATACCAGATGCCAGAATACACCATTCATTCGTGCATTTCTGGCTTTGTTTGAGAATATTGAACACTTAAAACCTGCAGCAGCCTTACAACAGGTATTGGTGCATGAATTCAAAAGAATTAAAAGGAAAAAAATCAGAAGAACTAATCAAGCCATAATATAAAACGAACTTGATGTCTTGGGTTAACAGGTTTTTATTTACTATGTAATTTACTGTGGCAAAATATAATTAACTAACAATCCTAACATGAAGGCCCCAAAAACATTATTAGCAAAACTGACTTGCTTTTTATCATTTGCCCACATGGGGTCCCACTTGTTGCCAATGTTCTTGTTTCACACCTCACTGGAAGAACAGTTTTCACACCGCATTTAGGCGTCCGTATACTTCATCCAAAGTGCTTGACAGATGGTTGAACATTGGCTGGGACCCTTTTAGCTTTTTTTAATAGGACAATCACAACTAGCTCTCTGTAATCGTTCTTTTCAACCCTGTCTCCTACAAAATGAAGTTTCCATGCAACTAAACTGTATTCTCAATTACGTTTCGAGGGAAACTTAATGTTGTAAATTGAAACAAAACGACTTAGTTAGGTTTAGTAAAACTGTTGTTTCTAAGTTATGGACGTATATTAAAACATTGAATTTTAGTTTCATATGGCACACAAACAGCGGTCTTCCAGGTGAAAGTCCTGTGTTTGAGCTACGCATCCAAACCAGCCCCACTCATATGTGGACTTCGACAGACTCATTAGACACATTTGTACAAACGAAAGCCACGCTATGAATGTCTTCAAAGAGACAGACCTTTTAGACATAATCCCTATCCATCACTGTCAACACATCTGATCATTGTTGGAGTATTATAGAATCTCAACAACAGCAAATTAATGTCTGGATCCAAAGAGTACATTCTTAGGCTGGTCATTTATTTAAGACTGGGATTTGTGATCAAATAAATCAAGACAAGATTACAGCAGCAGGATGAAATAATCAGTTTGAGACAGACCCCACTTGTCCGCTTGATTAAAAAGGTTTGCACTATTCACCAAAATATTAGGTGGCTGATGCTTTTATTATTAACTTCTGTATGTGCGAGTATGTGCTATTTTGTTTCTTAGTCTGAGAAACAGACAGACAGAAATTGCATTAGGCTTCTGTCGCCTTTTTTATTCTTGTTGTGGTCAGAGATGGTAGCATGTTTAAGGGATTCTGGAACAAAGAGATCGATACAATTGTCTTTTGACTTCTCTCAAGATTAATATCTGTCAGAGAAGAGTGTGTGTGCTTGTGCCTATGTGGGTTCATTCAAATGTAGTAGATGGACAGGTGTGTGTGATCAGAGATGGTTTGAGCACCACTGCTCCAGTCTGCCTGCAGAACAGTCTGCATGTCCTGAAGCTATTCTATTTTAAACATAAGTCATTCTTGGAGATCAGATTCATTGTTTAAGAATAAAAAGGCTGAGAAATAATAAAGTTTGTCTCTCAAGAAAAGTGCTTATTTTTGCCCAAAATATAAGAATATTGTGTCTGTATTAACATATATCCAGTGCATTAAAGTTGCATTAATATTTTCAGCAACAATCTGTGAACTCAACACTGACAAATTCTTCCCCCATACAGTTTACATGGCAAAGTAAACACTTGCCTATTTAGGCTATGCATCCAGCAGAGATGGGGTAACATCATAATGTATTTATAGTTGTGCTTTTGGCTATCTGATTAATGCAAGCCAAATATTAACTTTTTGCTCTGTTGATCTCCACCAACTCCTGGGAAAAGATATCTGGCTCTTTAGATGCCCAATGATCCTCTATATTCACCAGCTGTTTGCTACCTGAAGCAACATGGTACTGGACAGTTAACCATTTAGTGTGAGAGAAATGGTGAATCAGTGTCATAAAGCCACCGTTCTGCAACTAAAGCAGCAGATTCTCATATCAGCCATGTCCTGGGGTATGTCTGAGCTGGACCACAATGAATCCGTGTGTTAACTGCAAGTCTTGCAGATTGAATATTATTTTTCTAATGACATTTATGCATAAGAGGAAATGTATCTTCTCGGAAAACAGAAAGATACATCATGCAAGAAATCCAATATATTTGTTTGTGTAAAATGTCATCTTTCGCTCCACACATCTGCTCCACAACAGGGAGGAACTGATTGTAGTTTTCTTTCATGAATCTGAAATGAGTTTCCTTTCACAATCATGCGATCATGTTTTTTGATCAAATACAGCACATTTTGACTTGACACGTGCATTTCAAAAGTTTGAGCACAGGAACATTTATTTTATTCATCTCACTGCATCTTGAGCTCGTCATACTGGTGGTATATTACTGTACACTTAATTCGATGAAAACAATGTTTATGAATACACTGGTTTCCATTTGTCTCTCTCTCTGATTCTCCAAGGAGATGAAAGCAAATGTCACATTGGCAGCAATTTTCAAAAATAAAAAAATGGACAAATGTAGGTTCATTTTGAACTCCATGGTGACCCTGTTGACTGAATGAGATGTCCCGCGACAGACAGTAAGTTGCTATTCAAAATCAGATTTACATTTGTTTACATTGTAGACATAACGTCTGCAACATCTTAATGTAATCCCTGAAGATGCCTGTTGCCCTCAAAAGGATGGTTTCAAGTGTTCCGTTTGGTCATAGCATGCTAACACAGGTCCCAGACACTTGGTACATGAAGACGCTTAAAACTCCTTCAAGTATTTATATAGTATATGTATTAGTCATGGCTGATGGTTGCTGTCCTGATGTAGGTAAGTGACTTTAGGTTTTTGATAACACATTCTCACTCACAATTTGTCAAATACAGCAGCTTGGTCAGTGACCCTAGGATTTAGACGATGTTGCTTTAGGTGCCCCTCTAACAAAATATAGTTGTAGCCTGTTTACTACAGTAACAAAATGACAAACAAAACAAAAACTGGAGTGCATTCCTCTAGTGCATTTTTTTAAATTGACATCAGGAGGACTGTAAACCGCAGCAACAAAACCACTCTCTGGTAATATGGCTGGCATCTGAACATAACAAATGTAACGTCAGGGGCACACAGTCCATCAACTCTGACTGTTTGAGTCACAAAGCATCATTGATGTAAACACAGAGTCCACCTCCTCTCACGCCAACGGAGTCCTGCACTCTGCCCTGCGGTCTGCCAGCCAAGTGCAGCTTGATCCGGGATGCCACGGTGGAGCCAGGTCCATTTTAAAGATAAGTTTCCTGTGTTCACAGCAAAACTGTTTATTTTCTTCACATGCATACACTGCCTTTTTTCAAAATCAACTTCCGACGTATGTTTACTCGGTCTTTAGGTGTGCTTACGTCATAAAACTTCTTGTTTAAGTTGAGGAAAAGAACATGGTTTTATCATCAAATAAGTAAGCTTGTAACGCGATATAACGACGCGTGTTACACAACTGGCGTTGGTAGTGCGGAAGTTACATCACAAAACTACAGTAAAATCACTCTGTGTTGACTTGGTTCCCCACGGGACATGACTGGCAGCCTCCTGAGTAGAAGTCCCTTTGTTTGTTTGACCGTCCATCTTCTACTCCCCCCTGCACTGCTTGGACTTTATCGCTCTTTCTACGTCAGTTTCTAATTATGATGCGGATGGGTTTACAATGGAATAAGCTGAACGCCTGGTGTGTCTCATACAGGGTGCCTGGTTTTTAATTCACTCAGGTGAAATAACCAAACCAGTTCTAATTTTGGCAGATTATTTTGTGTTCATGTATGACCCCGTCATTTAGAAAATCGGATTTCAGGGCCTTTTTAGAAGTTGAGTTCAACTAAATGGCAACGTTTGCACTAATGGAGTGTGTCCATGTATGTCTGTGTGACTGTTCAGCTCTGTTCAGTTATTTTTGTTATTTTCCTCCATACCCCTCTTCTACTCTTTTTTGTCTTGTTCGGTCATAATTTGGAGTCAGAGCCTCAAGAAATGTTTATCATCAAGTTCCCAACTTTTTCTTCTCACATCCTGACTCTTCCTCTTTGTCTACCTGCTCACCTATTGTGTCGCTCTCATGGTCTCGTTTCTTCAGGCATGAAAAAAGAAACCTCAGAGCAACACGGTCCTCTACTCTGATACCATCTCGACACTCAATCCGTGTCTGCTATCTGTATGAATGTGCATATTGGTTGAATGTGTCTGCTGTGATTGTGTGCATCTGTGGGTGCCAATCTGCTATTCTCTAAGCTTTTTATTTCACTGTCACTGCCCACATTCTTATTGTTCTGTTTGTCACCTGCTCTTAAAGACTTCCCTGTTTATTTGGACAGCTTAATAATTCTCCCATTTATATTTCTAATTAAGTAAAAACATTTGTTCCATTTTCATCTCAATAAATGGTATTATGTTCTCTGAGGGTGTGTGCATCTGGTTGTCAGGCAACCTTGGGTCGATTCGATTTTTTTGATTGAATGAATGGCTATTTTATTCAAATGGCGCTGCCAGGATGCTATTCTTATTCTTAGTATGCACACAAACCGCCCGCACGCTTCGGCTCCAGTACCTTACTTCTAGGTTCCCAGGGTCTACTCGGTGAGCGAGCAAGAGCGAGAGAGAGAGACACTTGATTCTATTTTTTTGCTCTACCATTACCAATAAAATACCACCATAAAACTGATTACTGCAGGCTTTGAAAAGACCAGCCAACGGGTCTAAAAACTGTTTTCAGCTAAATAGTAGGCTACAATATAGCCAGAACAGTCTTAATATGACTTTAGGTCCTGGGGCTTCAGACATTTTGGAGGAACTTCCCTCCCTACATAACATTAATTCAGCACCCTCCGTCAATGGACAGTGTGCCCTCCTAATCAGTAAACAGTGTAAAAGTCATCAATATAAGGCAATACCTCAACAATAAGTCAAAACAAAAAAGGTATGTGAAAAAATCTGAAAGAAATGCCAAAAGAAGTTGCTTCCCCAAATGAAAATGTTAGAAACTGTCCACCAACATCCCGAACTGAGATGAGCTAAGGCAGTGAGGTACAGTTGGGGAATAAATCCCTGTGCCGTTATACACTGCTCCATTGGCCTCCCATTTTTCTGTGCTTAAATGTTCACTTGCACATTGTCTTGATCATTTCACTCATCGCCTAGAGTATCTGACCTCTGATGTATCAGCTCTCATGGCTTAATCATAGGAGACATTCGGCACTTCTGTCTGTTCAGAAGGTTAATATTGCCATGAGAAAGCAATTATTCACCAACAAGACCCTGAGCTCATCCCAGTCTGTATAGAAATCCACAAGTCTCCCCTCCTCTGCAAGGACATTAGCATAAGAAAGGTTGAGGATATTCATCACTGAGCCACATACAAATTGTGGGCCCCATTAAGCATGTCACTGTGAGTCAATCAAAATTGTGTGTGTGTGTGTTTTTTAGAGAGACAGAGACCTGAAGCTTGAGGATGCTCTCTGCCTTGTTATTGGGCTTGCATTCACTCAAATGTCCTTAATTTGCTAGCTAAATTTGGTGCTGGGCTAGTGGCGCTCAGGGTCTCTCGAGAGCTATTTTGGCTGAAAACAACTGCCTGCTGCTGCTGGAAAACGAGGTGGACAGCAGTGGAAACAGTGAATTTGCAGGCCACAGCAATGTCTTTTACGTCTCGCCTTCTGACCAAATGGTAATATCAAAATTGAAGATGCCGGTCTCTCCAGTAATACTTCTCCGGGGGGGGGGGGGGGCTTTATGTGTGTAAGAGGTCACCCGCAGGTATAAAGAAACAATGTAAGTCCGACAGACAGGCACAAGTTACAAAAATGGACTCATCCAATCCATTTCACTGGTTAATATAAAGATATATAAAGGTTCATCCTCGCCACAAACGCTGGCCCATTAATAATTCCAATAATCTCTCGAATCCAAATGAACTGAAATGAAATACAGTTGAAATGACTTCTCTCTGAATCATTTTGCTGAGAGTAGTTTACGTTTCTTTGTTTCCCGAGTGGTTTCTTCTGTTGAGTGAATCTCAAAACATGACCTAATTTTGGAAGATGTCCTCATTAGAAGGATTCCCACAAGTGAAGAAACCATTCAGATGAAATATTAAAAGCTTTCCAGGTATTTCATTGACACAGAAACATGCACAAACAAGCTGCAGCCTTGTATCTACACTGTATGCCTGTAACATGAGAGAGCAATCAAAATGGGGCTCTGCACGCCTCAAATCCTAAATGGTTTCCAGCACGCTGGGTGCTGTTTTTGATCAAATCTAAACTAGTTTAAAAGCCATCTGATGGATGTAGGCTTTTAAACTCTGCTGGCCATCTGTGTCCTGCAGCTCTCTCGGAACTGCAGCTTTTGTGGTGTGTATAAAAACCTCAATGGTAACCATACTACTGCAATGTAACATTTTAGATATTAATGATCAGTTTCACATGATGCTTGGGAATTATGCTTTCAAGTCTATGAACCAGTAATAAAGGATTTCTAAACTACTATAATGCAGTCATTTGCACATGAAAAGAAGGTTTTCAGTGTTATTTTTGTCAACTGCATTAAAACAAACAAATTAACAAAAAATACAACATAAAAACCACCACAAAATATTACAATATCTTTGTGTACATCAGACCTAAGATTAAAGAGTACAATTTAAATGCATTTCAAAGTATTTGCACTGAATTAATTAGGATTTGTAGGATTATTAGTAGGTAGTAGTGTTTTGCTTTTTATTCTAAAATGTATGTGAGATTTTGCTTGCCATCAAAGCAATTGTGTAATTATCATATTTACATTTATATCAGCAACAAAAAGGGAAATGAAACACAACAAGCAGGAGCAGATCTGTACGGAGATATAGATTACGTTCACCCTCAGCTTTGATTTTGCAGATACCAATGAACACAACTTTCAACAGACTTATGGATGTGAATTTATTCAAATATTTAAGTCAATTCTGTGGTTCGAATAGCAGTGCATGACAGTATCCAAGCACAGTTCATGTACCTCCATAATGTAATCATAATAAAATGACCACAAATCAAAATCCAAAATGCTCAGCCACAAAGGCAGACAACAGATGAAAAATGCTGCGCTGATGAAGAGAAACTGGCTCAGTTTGATATGTTTATGCCTCGTGGATCTTAAGCACAACCAGTCTTTGTAGTCAGGCCATATATACAATCCATCGACTCTATGATGAAACAACTTCTACCCTATATGCTGGTAATATTGGTGGGTCGACAGAGTCATAGAGTGGCCACTGCTTTAAAAGTCCTTCAGACGCCACTGGAGGCTCAGCGCTGGCCTCTCATGGGAGGGTTGCTGCTGTTGTAGCTGAAATTCTCCCACTTCAATAGTAATCATACCATATTGCCTACAGACACGGCATCATCTACCAACACACAGTAGCAGCAGCAGCATGTCATTTGATGGCCCTTACTGGTAATGGTTTCACAACAAAGAAGAAGGTTAAATAAAATTGCCGAACAGAGAGTAATGCAACACTTATGTAAATTAGAACTTAATATGATGAGAGAACATCTCCCCGTCTGCTCCTCTTATCAGCATAAAACTTTCTGTTTTGCTTTTAAAGAGAACATTGTTTTTTCATAAACAAGTATACTACAAACAAGTGCATGCTCTGCATAAACATGAGGCTTCAACGTCGGCTCCGATGACAGTCTTGCACACTGGTCATTTATGCTCTCGACAAGCTCAGAGTGAGAGCTGGTTACTCCGGTTCCATTACCACCCTGGCGTCTCTATTCTCACACCATCTGACAAGCAGGAAGAAAAGCTCCAGCACTCAGCGCTGCAGGGCCAGGCGGGGAAGGAGAGTGCTGCTCCGCGGTGGGGGGAGAGTGACAGCGGGCCGCTCGGAGCTCTGCAGGGGATACGGAGCGTGTGTGTGTGTGTGTGTGTGTGTGTGTGTGTGTGTGTGTGTGTGTGTGTGTGTGTGTGTGTGTGTGTGTGTGTGTGTGTGTGTGTGTGTGTGTGTGTGAGAGAGACAGACAGCAAGGTGGTAGGAAGGAACGAGAGAGTGCTTGTGGCCATTAACATCAAAGTACCAAGACGGTCTGTATGTGCCATCTTTACAGCACATCGGGGATGCTGTTTTGATAATGGGGGAGGAAATCTGAATTATATGTTTAAGGATCCCATGAATAGCGAAGACTGTCGTTTGCAGAATCATGTAATGCCCATAAGAGGAAAGAAAGAAAAATGTGTCTTACATGGCTGCCCAGTATGGATAAATCTTCACCTCACAATTTTAATACAATGCCAGCAGTCAGAGCAGTAAGTAATGTTCCCTTTATGGACTTAATGTTGCATATCAAATTATTACATGAATTATTCTATCAAATATCGGGCAACCTGTTTGTGCTCCCAGGTAGCTGTCGGACTGAAAGAATATTCCCAGTAACTGCAGACGACTCTGCATTCAAATATACTAATGAATCAGGAAGTTTAAAACTCTGTAACCAGATCATCATCAACATGATCTGGTGAACAGAAAATACATTTGAGAGTAGTTTTTATTTTGGATAGAGATATATATAGATATAGATATAGATATAGATATCTTATTTTAGTACATTTTCAGATTAGGCATTTTGATTCTTAAGTCAAATAAATCCCTTCCTCTTTGGAGACAGACTGTACAGTTCTGTACCAAATTCTGATTGTAACTAAGAGAAAATTCAAAGTACAACGCAATGAAGTTGTACTTTGAATTACTGTGATGTAAGTGACAGTAGACTATGGTTACCAACATACTTTAGTCGGACAAAGTCTATTTACTTTGCTGCATAGGTGTCATTAAATAAGGAGGCGCAGAAGAACTATTGTGTGGTAATTGATCAAGATCCTGTATCATTAGTCATCGTAATGAACAAAGCCTTGGCAGACTATGGTTCCCTGCAGGTAGTATGTAAGTAGACACTGTGGTACAATAGACCACAATGCACCCCCGTTAGCTGGCAATACAACACTTTAACTGTACTAGCTCAGTCTTTATTTACACTTCGCCGACTACATTTGGCATACAGGCTCATATTGAGGGGCTTTTACAGTAAGTACTTCAACCAAATTATCTCTGAAGGAGGTGACCAATGAGTTTGAGTTTTATTTTTATTCAGTTTCAACATTTTAAAATATTACAGAACGATAAATATATAGTACTTATAGTTCATCACTGCTATTTGGATCAATGACATGTAAACGCCGGTAACTTGTATAGATTGTGGACTGAATGGGAATATTTAAGTAACCTTTGACCTTAAAGTTACCTGTGAGTTTGTATTTTGAGATTGAGTGAAAAGACTGTTATCCACATTTCAAACATGTTTCACAGTGAGAGTATAGGAGAATTCTTATGGAGAATGATGGATTTCTTAAGGTATTACATGTGTGTATAAGTAGCAGCTGAATTGGCAATTAAAAAGCACTATGTATAATTTATAGACCAGGCCAATTTTCTCAGGCAAGTGCAGAGAAAACTAGTGTTACAATTACGCAGCATGTGCACTAGGGATAACAACTCCCTTGAATGCTAAGGTTGATTTAAAAAAAAAAAGAACATGTGAAAAACGTACAGAATGCTGCAGAGTAGAAAAGAATTGACGTTCAAGCTGTTAGAAAATGTGTGCTTGGTTTGATAATCAAGATGGAAATAATGAAAAAAGTCTCTTGTGAGTATCAAAGTGTAATTCTTCTCATAAAATATTGCAATTTCATTGTGTCATTACATTCTTAGAATAACTACGGCCCACAGAGAGGCAAACATGTCATAAAACTAATTAAATCAAACAACAGAGTTATATTGCTCTTCATCCTCCCACAAACTCAACAAAAAACTTTCTCCTATTGTTTCAACTCCAGCCTCGGATCTAAAGTGCGTGACCTAAAAATGATGAAGCAGTAAAACTGCTGTTCTTCCATCACTGATTTCCTCTAAAGAGCCAAAAACAGTGAAGCAGAAAAAGAGAGCTGCTTTCTAACATCTCCTAACTATAAGGCAGTATGGCTGCACTGAATAATCTGCTGGAGGGACACATGGTGTCTTTGGTGGGCGAATTAAAAACAGACTTCGCTTCACTGGAGGCAAAAATGGATAAAGTCGAGAACGCTAATGCTGACCCTGCAATCTCTTGAATCAAATGCAGAGTGCAGGAAGTCAACTTTAACCACTTTAACTGATGACACTACCAAGCTTGAACCTGGAGCTACGAGACCACGTCCACATCATCAGTGGAATCAGTTCAGTTTTGTGGAATGAGTTGAGGATCACTGTCAGCCTTCGTCTACAAGCTGCTGGTCGATGCTTATGGTGCAAATATATATATTTACAAGTCCTTCGGTGTGTGATCGTGTTTAAAGTTCTCGCCACTAAACCAAAACCAGAGGTGATACCAATCATTACTGAACAATTATAGAGACTATTGTCTGTGATGCTTGCAAATAGAACAAAAGCCAACAGTAACAAGCAACCTGGTGCAGATGCACAATGATTAGCCTGGAGGTTGGTGAGGATGCCAAGTTCAAAAAACATGTCATATTTCGAAAAACAAGTTTCCAAATATGATGAATGCTACATTATTTTTGTTTTAAATAGGCAGGTTTATTAAATCACTATATGATTGCCCACACATCTGACCTTTTAATATAAATTTTGTTTCCCATCAAAACAATGTTGGCAGCAACATTTGACTAAATGATCAAATGACATCTATGAGGTCAGTAAAATCAGCTGCCTACTACCATATAAAACAGTTTTATGTCTATGGTTACCCCTCACTCTAAACTATGGGCCCACTGGTGGGCCTCAGGGCGCTGTCCAGTGGACGGTGGAGGTACTGCCAAATGGTCAGATTAAACATAACATTTTTTTTTTTTTTTTTGGTAGTATACAAGACTAGTTGTTTAATGTATAATTGTGCTCAAGAACGAAAAACTCAAATTAAAATGCATAATTTCTATGACCAGTTATGCTGGTCGTCAATGTTCCCTCTAAGCTGCGCGCTTGAGCAATCGCGCACTGCTCGCACATTCTCAGCGCACAAGAAAATCTATGCAGCGCATAAAATAAAATTCAACATAAACGTATTAATTAATATCTAATATTAGTCCTAATCTTATCTAATCAATTAAACCAATAATAATAATAATTTTGTTTTCTGTACTATTTTGCAACGTAACTCAGTGAGTGACAGGTGTCCAGCCAATGATATGATTCGGTTCACTTACGCTACGCAGCCAATCATAGCATTGACACTATTGCCCTGCCCATTCGCGCCGTGCAGGTTAGCTAGCTATCAATAGTGCGGCGGAGTTACGAGACGCAAATGCCCCTTATCCCCCCTTATCATGGCGAAACGAACGGGCAGCGACATAAAGTCAAAGCAAGAAGTAGACGAAGCCATCAACCTGGACAAAGTGTACAACCATTGGAGAAGTGAGAAGGACAGACGTGAAAAATAAGGTAAAATTTAAGTCAGATTTGTGCATATTCTAGTGACATTTATTAAGATTTTTTACTTATGGATATTAATCATTAAATTATGTTACTACTAGATAATTTATGGGTAGTAGAAATGATAATAAAAAACTGAGTAATTACATATTTTACAGACAGAGTTACAGGAATTTACACTGTATCACAAGCTACAGCACACGTCATTGTGCAAAATGTGAATGTTTTAATGTGAACAAAATGTTATGTCTGAAAGGTGTATATGTATCATTTCTTCCAGAACAGGACCCTCACACAGGCCACAACAGGACCTCACACAGGCCAAAGCAAGACTCTTCCCATGGCCAAGCAGGACTCTCACATAAAACATACTACACATCTCATGAACAACAAGATTTTTGTCTTTTTCCTTTAAAGTTTGTCAAATCAGTTATATTAAAAGTAAACTAGTGAAAATTGCTGCTGTAATTTGATTCTTTTAATAAGCCATGTAACTTGCTATGATCCAAGGTTTTGAACAGGTGTGATACTGGTGTGTGGCCACAGCGTGCACATCTGATGTTGCTCACAGTGGTCCTCAGTGTGCTCAGGGAGCTTGTGTGTATGCCCAGACACATGAAAAATTAGAGGGAACATTGCTGGTCGTGTTTAGCTACTGTAAGCTAGCAAGCTAACGATCCCTCGGATGCAGTGGCACAAAATGTACGGGTTTCTGAAACAAATAAGTGATGTGGGAGACAACCCAGTGGCAGTAAAAGCTCTTTGGTGAGGAAGTATGACTCTGAATACATCACATTTGGCAAAGGAGTCATGAGTCGTTGGTGCAGCCCGATAATGCTGTACACTGATTCATACAGACTTGAGGCCACCAAAAAGTAATCGAGTAAAAATGTGTCAAACAAGTGACCAGATGCAGCAGATTTATTTATTCTTTGTATGTTTGCGCTACATAATCGCTTTGCATGTACATTTTAAAAGTAATGATGGAAGCATTAAAAAAAAGACTTGTGGGTGTTGAAAGAAATATTAATTGGAAAAATTGTTACAGATAAGGTTAATTAGCCACGCTGTAAAAACTAAATGACAAATATGTTGAATCACTGTTAAAAAAAAGACTCAATTTCCAGAAAGGTACTGCAGAGCTGCCTGCAGTATCAGTCAACAGTGTCGCAGTCACGTTCTGCACGTGTTTTCAGCTCACATCAACCTCATCTGTTAGAGAAAGGTTATCTGTCCCCCTGTTCAGCAGAGAGGGTGACGTGTGATCGTCTCTTGAGCCTATAGGCGCAGGAATGTAGTCAAGTCAGTCAACCAGTTTCCATCAACAGGATAATTAATAGTGTCAGAGACGTCTCTGGTATCCTCTGCGTTCTCCACTCTCACACAAAGTCGCCTTTGACAACCATATTGCCATGTGCCTAACAGCAATGTCGACTGCTGTTTTACAATTGAGACATCAGCCTGACGCAGTGATACGGAAAAGGTCACTGCAACCCATGTAGCAAAGATGCTTCCTCAATGTGTTGGTCAAGAGCCTATTATCTCCCATGTAGAGTGAATCAAACCCAAAAAAAAAAATCCTTAAATCCTTAAAAGGTAATAGCTTTCAATAATCACTGTGTGAACTTCTCCCTCTACCTAAATTTGAAATGCATCCCGTTTTCTGAATCGTGGCCTCGTCGACAGCTTACATTTACTCCTACGAGATGAATGGTGTTTAACTTCAGAAGAGCTGAAATATCCCCTGGATACTCCGACACTGATTTATGACGTTCTAGGGGGTTTTTTTTGGTGATGAAGTGCAGTAATGTACCTTTTGTTGGACCCACTTTCACTCAACCTGCCTGAATCTACGCCTACTTCAGTGTTTTCCTGCTCGGAGCTGGAATGTCAACAAGCACCCTGAGAGTGGGTTTGTGTCAACTCCTTGCTGTGAGTCGTTTGTGACCAGATTTAAGTTTGTTTTATATAATTTACATTTTCTCAACTACTAGCAGCAGGCTATTTGAATCGTTCAGTAATTACAAATATGTCGTGTTTGGTTTTTGCATTATCGGCGCTAGAAAAAAATCTTTGCTGATAATTCACCATCTCATCTTTGTGCAATTTCTCCGTGTCTGGTGTTCTTTACAATTTGCAAACAGGTCTCCTCGCTTCCCCCACTCACGTCTCTTCCTTTGTGCCTCATCTCCTTCCAGCGAGGATGTGACAGAGAAAAGCAAAGAAGAGACACGAGGCCGGAGGACCAACAGCCGCCAAATGAGAAATGCATGGTTCCAAAGCGGCATCCGTAAGAGTGCGTGCCATTCTGATCATCCGTGTAAATCCCACCATGAGTGAATACTTTATATTCCTTGTGGCACAATTAGAAAATAGAGTGGATATTTGTACCAGATTTTATTGCAGTCCATCTCATACTTGGCAAGATATTTATTATTGTAAAAGGCAGATGTGTAACTCTGCTGGCGGCGCTAGAAGTAAAGTCAGAGCAGCAGGTTTTTTTTAGATTTCTTGACAAAACTATTTGTACTACAGTGACACTCAAGCTGGCTAAACACGGACACAGTAGAATCGTGACATTCAGTGCAACAAAATGTTGCCTGAACACTCGCTGTGAGAATTTCCTTCTGTTATCTGTTAAAACACATGCACTCATTACAGGAGAGAATTCTGTTTGTGTTGAAGAAAGGGAAGATTAATATAAATATTAATTAAAAAACTGACTGGGAACTGTCACATGGCATGATGAGGACTCAAGCGCAGACAGTCAGAGTCGTGAAAAAAAGGGTTTTTAATAACTCACGAACAAAACAGGTAATCCAAGGACAAGACGAGAGACAGACTGGGAAACAGGATGAGCAAAAACAGGTGTGTAGGTATGAACACAAAAACAACGATCTGGCAGTGGGTGACTGGGAGGCAGGGGTTTAAATCGAGGCTAGAACAGGTGCGGAGCGTTGTGCTGATGAGGGAGTGTTTGATTAGTGATCAGGGGCAGGTGAAGGGAGTTAGACTGGTGAAAATAAGAAATTATTGATTTATTGAATCGTTTTATAGTTTTTATGTTTTTTTTTGGCTTTTCCAGGGTATAGCCCTAAATAACCCTGCTACTTAAATTAGAATTCACCTTTGAACTCGGGAGTATTTCCGAGGTGGCTAACTGAATCCGACACATTGTTGGTTATTGCTAGACAGGATCCGTCTTGTATGAATATGACGCCACATGTTTTGTAATCGAGTAACTTGGGGAAAAGGTGGGTTTTTACAGAGCTTTAACTCACCTCTCTGCCGGTGGGAACCAACACCATGCTGCTGGAGGCCCGTATTGCTGGGCCCGCCAGAGGGGACGGACGCCCGGGAGGACCAGAACCACGACGATGCAGGGCAGACTGTAAGGGCTTACAGCACTGCTGCAGTAAAAAAAGAGAGGTTTTCAAAATAAAATCTGCTGCTCAGAAACACCGCAACAACTGCCAAAACCAACACAGGATTAAAGTTCCTTGTTCCCAACTACATATTATCATGTGTGTGCTGTCTTTCTGCAGCGCCCTTGCCCTTGTGCTAACTTGTTATTGTAAATATTTCTCTCCATTTTCTGCTGTTTGTTTGTGTATCACTTTTTTGGGGCCAGTCACGCTCCGCATTCCGCACACAAATGCAGTTATCAACATTTTTCATGATGACTTCTCTCAGAGAAAGGCGAGATAAGGCTTGAATATTTCTGCTGTTTGTTAATCAGACTGAGGCAGCCTCTCCCCCCTCTCTTCTCCCCCTCAGAGGACGAGAGAGGGGTGAGACCGAGTCAATACCATCTGCAGGTTGCTTTACTGTGGTGTTGCTAATTAGTTGATCCTGATGGTTGTCATTAATCTGCTACTGGCATCATTTACAGTCAGCATGCTGCATTGCTCTATAGCCCGGCAGTGACTGTGGGCCGCACCACACACCCGACACTCTAAATGCAAATTTCCCAAAGGAAAGCGATGCTGGGAGCAATCGTATAACTGATCACATTTCTGTACAGGGCTTTGCTTTGCTGTTTGGCTGTGAGGGTCATCGTATTTTCCTTTTTATCGCTCTGCAAAATATGAGAACAGTGGCACATTTTTTTATTGTTTAGGCACTGTACTCTAGCACTTTGGATTTCAAATTAAGCAGCTACCATGAGGTTAAAGTGCTGACTCCCCACTTGAGTTTCAGGGTGTTTACATCCACGTCAGATGATATAAGTGGGGGAATTGTGCTGTTTTTTTATACACAGCAACTGAAGATTAGTTGAGAGAGAGTAATGGAAAAAGTTGTAACAAAATTGAAGGCATCATATTTAACAAAATAATTTACAGTCACTGACTTTCTGACGAATGAAGCTCGATCGTAAGTTCAGACAGGAAGACTATACTCTTGCATGCCCGTAGCTTATTGACCATACATCTGCCATCACTCCTCATGCAGGCACACTCATTATTTCCTTGCTGTTATTGTTTGGGGCTGTCAATCATGATATCCGCTGTCTACATCAGCTGGTGTCTCTAGCCAATAGCACGACACAAGGATGTCGTTAGCCTATCATCTTGCTGCTGTCTCTCTTAAATATGATTGTCTCTCTACCTTCAGTACGTTCATGCTGCTGTTACGCAACCCTCTACCTCCCCATTTCCACCTAATCGTCGCAGATTCATCAGCTTCATCAACTCATCATTCTATCATCCACCATCACCACCAGTGTCTGGACTCCACGGGGGGATTTATATTGTTGCCGCTCAGGGCAATCACAGCTCGATCACGAATCTCCTCGTCGAGTTCAAGCGCCAAAGAATTTCTGTGTAACTCATTAACGCAGCATCTGTCGTAATAAAGGTCAACTACTAATGATTCACTTGTCTCTCCTGATTGAACTACTGTATGGAGACACTCGTGCTGAGTCTCAATTTCATACTACATTCAAACTCTACATGGCAAGTACAATACAAGATATCAACATACTTCACATAACAGGAAATGATACAGTATATGTGTCGTCAATCAAAGCGCAATGTTAAAACATTTCACTTCATACAGACCGAGCCAAAAGCCTTTCTAAATATGTGATACCTTTATTTTCTTCTTTCTGAAGCTGTCTCATTTGCATTTTATTTTACATTTTGAGATTGAAGATTGATTAATTCTTGACCTTTCAAACAGCAGCTGGGTAGCCATCATGCACAGATACACTTGAGATGAAAGCGTCTTATCATCGTTCGGAATGCGAGCCATTGTCACTGGCATGCCCACAGACGAGTCACCGGGTAACTACACGACCAGTCGCCAGACTAACACAAGTTATCAGCATCCTATTCACCTTTGTGCACCCCGTGTAACCTCTGTGCTGAAAACCCCAGCTGCAGAATTTGAGTCTTTCTTTGAGTTGAAGTAATGCTTCATTACATGAAGGCAGCCTTTCAGTATCTCATCGTACTTCGTTGTATTTTCAACAGGTGTTTCATGTGTTATATCCTGCTTGCTTCACTTACTTATAAAACTTAGTACAGTAAAAATAAGTTTCATAATACTGTAGTCACTATGAGCCACTTTTGTATTGCAAAATTGGTTGTTTTTGCCAATACAATGTCAGGCAACACTTTACTGAAATTCAGTGCCAGAAGTTTTTGAGACTTACCAGATATGTTAATTGACAACATTTCCTCATTATGTTCATACAAAACATAATCTGTCTGCCATTACTGCAGAATGAATTTGCTTTTGCAAATTAGTTGTGCATAAATGCATTTTAGAGGAGTCAGGGTTGCAATACGGATGTGAACTTAAAGCTGAAATCCAACTTAACTTTAATTGTCAACGTTTCATTTTGAATGCAATGTGCTGGAGAAGAGCCAAAACCATTTCTAATACTTCGTGACTGCACTGCCCACTATGTAACACTTTGGGTACATTCAATGTCAGACGACAAAACTAAAAATGCAGTGTCGATGTCTCACTCCAAACTCAAAATTCCGATGCAATAATAGGACTGCAGGCAGCAATTCCTGTGAAATATTTGCAGAAATTGCAGACAAACTTTGGCATTGACAATTTGGTAGCAGCTGGTGTAGACACAATGTCTGTGTGGCGTGGATCAGAACTGATGACAGTTAGGGTTGACAAGTTCCTAGAATCAGCCTGAAAGTTCAACAGCATCTGTGACTTCCTGTGTCTGTGGAGAATTTGTCATGGGTGATTGCCCCCCCCCCCCAATGGTGTTATATATAAGCTTCCTTTGATGTAAATATTCACTGAGCACATGAAGGAAATCCATTTTCTGTCATACAGACCCCATACTGACACATCTCGAAAAACTACAGACGCTTGCTCTTCCCAGGAGAGACTCGGTTCAGGAGGGAGAGGGGAGCAGACAGACATGACCTTCTTCCTCGGCAACAATGCACTTATTGTTTTCCAGGTACTTACACTTACTGAGGCACCAAAAGCAATGTTGATATCTTGAATTGCACAGTCTTGATGGTTTGGGAGAAATCAACCGTGAATGTTCTGTGAATTGGTGTGAATGAAGTTGCTTCAATGCTATTTAAATTCAAAACAGCGTTTGAGTGGCTGCTACAAGATATTCATGTCTGTTGCTGTATGAGTGTTAACATCTGTACTGGTTTGAAACGGGTGTTGTAGGAAGTGTTCAGAGTAAAGAAATGTACAGTATATGTTTTGTAAATAATTCTATTTATGTACATCTGGAAAAGTGATAGTTCTCGTTCAGTAACAACTCCTCTCATATCAGAAAATGTCAAACACCGGACTTTACTTGGATGTTTATACTGTGTAAAGCTACACCATTTAGATTGTAACTTGTTTACAATCGGTAACTCCTCATTTGCACCATTGATGCGTCACTCAGAAAGATCAAAGCACATTTAATGCAACACTAAAGAATTGTTCCGCTAGGAGCCATGTTTTGACGATGTGAATGTTTGCTTAAATGCGCTCCATGACGAAGAAATATCAATCAACCCCTGCTGGTTGTCGAAGTGGTTCAGCTGCATCAGTAGTGTTAGCGGACCTGGTGTGCGTGGACACAGACTTAAACCATTAGATCGACCGGACTGTTTTTTTGTTTTGTGGTTTATGAAGCTAGAGAAATGCAACACTTCATATTTATCATCCTTGTTCTATCTGTGAGATGTTCTGTAGCGATCAGTTTTTCCTCAAACACCATTTATAGCTGTTTTTGTAAATACTGTTTTTTTTCCCCCGCTCATTCACATATGGAATGAAACCTTGAAATATTATAAGGACTTATAATTGACACGTCCTCCTTACAAACCTCATCTTTAAGGTGATCGATCACAGTGCGCTCAGTTTCTATTTCCTGTATTTAGCGTCACTGCCTTCTAACTACAATCATTGTATCTGTGGACGTGTATCTGGGACCTAAATGTGACTGTTTCAACAACACTCTGTCAGTACTGTATTCCTGGTCTGAATGGCTTGTGTCCCTTCAATTAAAGACTTAACATAAAAAATGATCAACGCATTTAACTTCTTGTCGATTTTTATTCAGGACATATTTCATGATTGTCACTAAAATACTTTCACTGGCTTCCAGTCTCTCGCTTCAAACTCTAGCTGCTCGTCTACAGATCTCTCTGTGGCTCTGGGCACCATTTATAGATGTTTTTGTAAATAATGTTTGTTTTTTATATACTGTTTCTTTAAAATGTTTGTATCTCTTGTGTTACATGTCTGAATTTTTGCACTTTTTACATTATACAACTCGTATTTCTATCTTGTCAAGGCAAAACAACGTTATACAAATAAAGTTGACTTGCCTCCACTCCTGGACTGAAACTTCTGGTTCCACAGGATATGAGCTTATAGCTGAAGGCTCTGGCTCAACGTCATGGAACTAGAGACTCGAATAACCAGTGGCGGCTGGTGGAAAATTTTCCAGGCAAGGCCATCCCATCAATTTCAACAAACATCCCAGTATGATTTAATGCAAACAAATTAAAGTATCAAACACACATTACTACTTTACAGTTAAATATTTAACATTCATTCCAACATGAAAAAAGCAGTAAATAACACTTATATAATATAATATAACATAATATAATAGAACATGTTTATTTATTGAGATGCCCCTATGGACCTTGTTATAGGAGGTAAAGATCAGGAGAAGTAAACATGAAGTGTAATTATGAAAACTGATGTTAAATTAAGCTATGTGGAGGGTCTCGGAGTCAGTGTGGATTGATACATTTAATAAGATAGAAGAGCCACAACAGAAGCAGCTTAACTTTAGGTTTAGGAAAGAAAACATCACGGTCCCATGGGACACGGACACCGGTCTACTGAATACAAGTCCTGTGTTTGACCCATTGGTACTCCCCAACCTCCTCTCTATGTGGACTTCAATCGACACGTTCTTCTGTTGAACCTGGGAATTCATGTGTCCATCACAACAAAGGATCATAATTGATCTATATTGGATTTTTGAACACGTTGTCTTATCACACTTTGTGGGTTGGTAGGCAATCCAGATACCCCCATGACATGTCATCTGCATTTATCAACAATTTTGCCTTTTTTAGTGGTGAATTGTTGGATAAAATGGAATACAAAAGCGGGCTTAGGCAGCTTCCCTGAGGAACTCCATTTCACAGACACGGTATCTGAGGAACATCCATTAAAAAAAGACAATCTGTTATCTATTTACCAGATAGATTTCTATCCAGGCAGCTACAGATGGTTTAAATCCGTAACACGCTTGCTTTTCAAGAAGAATCTTAGGGTCAATAACTTTAAATGCTGCCGTCATAGGACGACTCCACAAATAGTTATGTTGTCCATGCCTGTACCATGTATCTGTTATAAATAATAATAATGATAACATGAAATATTAAACATTTTGTAACGTGTACAATCGGATTGTATGGGTGAGGATGAGAGCACCAGGCAGAGCTGCATTCATTATTAGCTCCTGAGGACATGTAAGGTAGATGTGCCTCTGCCACTTCACTTCACCTGCTGTGGGGCCTCTGCAGCAGCTATGGGGGATCAGGATGTTAACATTGTTTGTAGAGCTACATGGTTTATGGTTTATAGAGTTTGTGAATTGTATGCAGAACTGGACCTAACATGCAGCAGCTGGTGTAGCTCAACCATTAACATTTGTTCTGTTTGGAAATCCCTCTTTCACTAAATGTAGTGCTGATCTAGTTAGGAATCTCCCAACATGAATATTAGATATATGTACACTAAAGCATTTCACACTGTACCATCTTGCTTTACATACAATGCTGTTGTTGTTGTTAGGAAAACATTATTGTGATTTAATGCTGAGAAAAACAGCGCAACCAAGCTACAAAATAGATTTTTAAAGGAGAGTGAAGGTAAACCTTTACACTATGGTTAACCCTGGTTCAGGGTAAACAACGTGAACATTTTACTCGTGGTAGTGTAAGATGTTTAGTTTCATGAACCTTTTATACCCTGCAACAGAGTTATTTTGTCTTTCAAAATAGCCTAACCTTACATTGATGTCTGTGGTGTTTGACATATTAATCAAAGTGTGATAAAGATGCAATTTCCACCAGCTGCCCTCATATACAAGATGGAAAATTGAATTAAATCCATACAATAAAATGTTTCTAAAATTAAACGCATGTAATTATTTGTAACCCTAAAGTTACATTTCCACAGTCTGACAGGATGATGGGAGCAGGAGATGCTTTCTTTAATTGTTTCTCTTGAGTTTGAAGTGTTTTGTACACAGATGTTGGGCTCCTGGGGCCAGATACATAAAACTCTGCAGATGCATTGTTAAAAAAGACAGAAATGCACATACACATTCTTTTTGTCAGATTTGTAAAGCTGTGTGTACACATGGTTTTGTTTTCGAAATGTCAATCATTGTGGAGCTAGGCTCACAAGTCTTATTTTGTCTACAAAAGTTACAGGCACTTCACTACTCATTAGGACTGTCGGTGAAAAGCAGCAAACAGCAAGAAGAAGCGCAATCTTACCTACCGAGACACATCAGCGAGCTTCTCCAACAATGTCAGAGCAGCAGTCATTACAAACGAACATTATGCACGACTGTACACACCTCAAACACCATGATTACAGTAGATGTCATTGCTCATATCAAAGGAGACTTTACAAAGTGCTTCACAAAAAAAAGTAAATATAAAGAACGTTAACACGGATATAAAAAAAAGCTGAAATTGAAGACAAACACAATTACAATGAAGAAAAGAGAATTGTTTCCAATCTATTAATACCAGTGCCATGCTTTTTGTGTGTATGCATGGTTTGTAGTGGCTTTTGTTGTCAAAAAAATTATTATTAATAATTATTAAAAGAGAAAATCTCTACGTCACCTTGTTTTTTTCTGCTGCCTACCTGGATAAAAACAGAGGCATGCCTGTTTCTTCCCAACTTTTTTTTTTTTAATCAACTGTCAAATTAAGTGGCTTTAAGTGTTGTGATTTAATAAGGATATAATTAAGGTTATTACTAATGTCATCAGTTATGCTATCTAAATGACTGACAGCAGCTGCTGTTGCAGTTGCCTGGTGACAGTAAAAGGATGCTGCCAGAGTTTCTTCCAGAGCCAGGTTTCTCAAAATAAAAGCAGTGATGTGCCCCTCTAATTTTCCAAGTACACCCTACATGATCCTGCTAATGCATTTACACTTAAAAAATCTCAATAAATCTCATTTGGCAGCACTTAAATTCACCACTTGTCATAGCCTATTCATGTTTGAGCTGCAGTCTATTAGAAATACTTGTCATGACAGATGAGAATATAATACTAGAGATTTTGAAACCACAAAAGCGCAATGTGTTTATTACGAATATCAGTAAATGAGAGCTTTGCCATACTGAAAGGTATGCTAATGGTGCATGTACTATACAACAATGTATTGTATTGCAAAACTAGAGATCATCTTGCGATGGGATCAAACCAGCCGCAATGCCAAATCGGGCAAGGGGCATAAACTGTGTGTGTTTCAGTGTCGGGGTCACCGGCAGCACATTTGGCCCTGGTGACACACCCACAGACTCACATGAAAATAATGCTGTCGCAGCTGCACAAGACAGCTGCCTGTTATATAAACTTTAGCAATGTCTTTTTGTGTATAGTTATAGGTTTCAGCTATCTTGCTAGCATCAAAAACAACAAACGTGTATTTTGGTGCTATTTTTGAAACAATGCAGGAAAACAACAAGATGATTATAATTGAGGACTACAGTCTTCTGAATTTCCCTATTGTTTTAGTTTCAGTTAATTGATTTCACTGTCACCTAAAATATGTGTAAACCACTCATTTAAACCTCTGAGTCCAGTGTTTATTCAGACGACAAAAATGCTTTTTCATTCTCAATATAACCGCTCACAGTTCATAAACCCTCTTGGATGCCCTTGAGCTTCATCAGTACCTTTTGATTGCTCCACTGGTTTGAGGACATGGGGATCACACAAATTAAATTCAGCCATGTGGTAAGACAAAGGCTGACACCATTTCATTTCAGCGGGTCGCTAATGCCACCTTTCAGGACCCATGTTCCAGCTCAGAGCGTTGTCGGCGCTCGGGGGATGCAAAGTCACCTCCGCTTACAGGTTCCACTGAACAAACGTCTCCCCGGATAGTGAGCAACACCTTGGAAATGTAATTAACCATCAAGAACACTGAATGTGAAATAGCTTGTGAGAACTCTGCTGTTGACTCAATTGCATAAGTGCAAATTCTGAATGTGTAATTATTTTCACACCACAAAAATCTAGAAGTTGGATTGTGACTGACATGCTTGACCTACAGCATCATCCAACTATGTTTCCTAAGTTTATTTACTACTATGTCCAATATACTTTGGAGGAAACTTTGGAATCTTGCCAGGATTTTATGTTCACTGGCGACTTGTTTCCAGCCCAGGAAGTATTTTATTCTAATCCCACAGAACTTGTAGGGTTGTGGTCGGGGTGGAAGGTGGTTATTGGATTAAACTACGACAACACTTTGGTTAAGGTTAGGTACTTCACTCTTGACTAACCAAGAAGCAATTTTTTCTGACAGTGTTTACCTGAGAGGGGAACCTGAGGGTGTTACACTTCCAAGAGACACCGTGGGTCGAAACGGCTTAATCAGCGGTAACCGCCGTATGAGCGCAGTTAAGAGCGATGGCGATTAGCTAGCCAGTGGGGCCACACACACACACACACACACACACACTAACATGCACACGTGGCCAGATCGGCTATGAACAATGCACTTCCTTCTCTGCTCAAACATTATTCCACTATATTCTTACATACAAATAGTTGTTTACTCCGATAATAATGCCCACAATTAATATAGCACCTTTAACCAAGTGCTTTTAAGAGCCCTAAAGATAACCATGAATATATGAATCATGCTTTGTTTGACATAAGCAGATATGGTCGAGAAAAGAAAATGTGTGTCAGTGAATGTTTTACAAATGCATTCAGTTTAAACAGTTTCCGGCTTAGGAGATAGAAAACAGCTCATCCAGGGACCCTGGTGTAGCATGAACAACAAAGTCTCCACTTCGTCTGACTGACTGGAGACCTTTGTTCCATATCGCTCTCTCTCTGGCCTCATTTGCAGTCAACTCATCAGTGTAATATTTCGTATAAGGAAAAGATTTGCTGCCGTTATCTTTCTTTGGAAAAAGTTCTTCCTGTTAGAAATCCACATGCCAACGTACATTTTAAGGAGAATGGATTGTACTATCCAATGGCGGATTGCAACAAAGTATATTTACTCAAGTACTGTAAAAAGTACACATTTTAAATGCTTGTACTCTACTTGAATATTTCGATTTCAACTTCGCTTATTTGACAGCTTTAATTACTGGGTACTTTACACATTAAACTGTTACTCACAAAACTTTTGTTTCAGATTTAAGTACAATACAGTGTATAAATTAGCTCAACTAATGTAAAATGCTGCCAATAAACACATAAATCCAACACTAAGATGTCATTCTACATCATGCATATTTTTGCTGACAATATTTCTTAGTTGCTTATATTCAAAAATATTTTAAAGCCAGTATTTTTACTTGAAATAGAGTCATTGTATCTTGTAGTATTTCCACTTTTACTGGATTAATTATCTAAATTCATCCTCATATACTGGTCTTATCACGTAAAAATTCAAAAGCAAGTCAGTCTCCTTTTGGAGGGTATTTTGCTCTCATATTCAAGTCTGAACTACCACAATTATCTCCAGAAACTTGTGTTATGTTTTGGCCTCACTATTTGACACATACGTATTTCATTATGACTCATTATAGTGTGATCATTCAGGCCCGCATTGGCCGCCGGGTTTAGCTCTCGAGCTTTGTTCTGCATCATTTTTAATGGTGGCCCTGGACTGCAGTCCTTCTTTTTCGACTGCTCCACAAACCATTGCTCTCTCCTGAGGTTTTAGTTTTCTCTCCACTGCTCCCACCCTCTGCCTTATCAATGGGACGCAGCTGAAGTAAACATTGCGTCTTGCATATAATTCTATGGCAATCCCCAGCAGCAGTGATAAGCTTAGGGAGCAGACGTAGCTCATGAGCTAACTTTTTGATTCACTTCACTGGAGGATGTCTAACAGGATATATCTCTGCAAGGCTTACTGTATGTCCAGTCATTTCCACAGCATTTATAATTCATGAAGGAAATACTTTTTTTTTTCAACACTTTGTGCTCCAACCCATGTGAATGAGCTGAAGCCCAGCTCCCCAGTTTTCATTGAAAATTGCAAATCAGAGCTTAGCTGCAGTACGGACGCATTTCGAGCAAGTGGAGCCGAAAGAGCTCCTTGTTGGTGGCTTCGCAGTTTAAAACTAATGTACCATGAAAACTACAGCAGGCTGAGGGGAAGGCTAAACAGAGGATTTTCATTATGATTTAATGGCTCCGTTCTGGTGAAACCATCCCTGCAGGTGTGAAGAGATGATGTGACTTTTAGAGGCATGTTCTTTCCTGGCTTTGTTTGAGTTAAAGTGATGTATGAAACAGGAAAATAGGCTATCAGTGTGAGCCATGCTTTCACTCAATGCACTCTTGAGACAACATGCTGTTAGAAAGCACTCACATCAGGCCACAAAAAAAACAAAAAGGCATTCAAGCATTTGCGCCACATTGATACATTGAATTAGACATTAGAAGGTAATTTATTTTTGTTTATTTGGCCTTTCCAATTTTTTATTCATTACTCTGCAAAGACACCATTCGGTGTCCATTTCCTCCGCAGTCTCATGTAATCATGTTTGGATGTGCTGCAGCAATTTAGCTGACAATAAAAAACGGCCTCAAGTATGATCTAAGTTGACACTGGACTTTACAGTGCTCATGCTTATGCCCAAGTTTTATCTTTCTTAGCTAAACAGCACTGACAAGAAGCTGGTACGTTGCCTGCAGACTTTTTCCTGTTCGAGCATTATTCAGTCTATGGCAAGAGATCATCCGAGCAAAAGCCAGGATCAACCCAAGTAGCATAGTCCCGACAATAGTAGCAGGGCGTCGGGTGTAAACATGATTATTTCCTCTAAATTTATGATGCATGAAGTTCATGAGTGGACTATTTGGGAGGCAAGATGACTGGTAAATAGCTATACCTGCGTCATAAATAAAGTGTATTTTTAAACACTTAATTTGTGATTATGATTCTTCACGTGTTTATTAAGAAGTTATTATAATACTCCTTGAATTGGAGATTTTTTTTCCACGAGATACATGTATGAATCATTCATTCCACTCACAACCAAGCCACTATAACTTCTAATAGATGTATGTCTTTACATACTGATTCGCCCTGTGTAGCATAGCTTGGGGCATTACTGGTTGTAATGAAAAATAAGAACTTGCAGTCAAGGACTAGTCCGTGACTGAGGTTTGGTTTGTTTTATGGCATTGCTATTCTTATTATTATTCATGTGCTTTTGTTATTCTTGTGTCCATTGTGCATTATTTCATTTTCCCCAGTGTATGATGCTACAAAGTGGATTTGTTGTTGAACCTGATCTCTGAACTCATGATTGAATGCTACATGAGCACTTAGGGAAAATGGATGACAGCGTATAGAGACAAATTGATTTGAAATTAAAAATGTAACATTCAGGAGGCATGAAAAATCTATGCAACCCACAGCACCAGTATCAACGAAAATCACCCACGCCCACACAACCACACACGAATGTAAACGGAGAAGCATGTGCAGAGTTAAAGACTGAAGCAGCCCCAGAGGCTGCACTGAGGTCAAGCCTATTTAAAGAGCAGACAGCCTGACTCCTGCAGGAAGCAAGCAGAGGAAATGACAGACTAACACATAGAAGACGAGAGAAGGAAGCACACTGTCAGCACAGGAGGAGAGAGCAGTTGCTTTGAGCTGAACTCCCTTCCCTCACACAAGGAATCTCCTATTTGTATCACTCTGTGAACACTGGTGTCTACACCGTCTTCCTGAGTACACACGCATATGGATGTGAGCACAGATGTGGTGAGCAGAGACAGAGGGTGGAAAATTGGAGTAAAGGCAAGTGAGTGTGAGTCAGAGTTTACACAGAGGTCAAACCGAAATAATTCCTTCCCAGACAGCGGGGTGTCGATATTTTATTTCCTTTGTGTGTGTGTGTGTGTGTGTGTGTGTGTGCATCCTTGTTTCTATTTGCTCCTCAGTGTGGTCGAAGATCTTTACCAAATCAGCCCAAGATAACATGGTGTTAAACAACGTAACAGATTTAGCCGGATTGGCATGGATGTAGTCTGACAAGCTGACAAACTATCTAACAAGCTTGCCAGCATTCACACACAATAAGTGCCAGAGTACTGTCGGTGATTTGCCAAAAGGTTATCTGTCATCAGCAGTGAGGTTTCATGAATACGTGATAAAAAATTGACAGTGGAAGTAATTTTAGCTTCAACTCTTCCGCTGCCCGATTGCTAGAAGCATCGACAGCATCTTAGTTCACTGGTCGCTTCCCAGAGTTCCTGGCAGGATGAACCTGATTTTACAGAAATGCATGAAATGACTACGGCCTCTGAACAGCACATTATGGTGGTGACGTAATGTGTTGAGATTACGTGTGTGCACCACGTAAATAATGGCAATCGAAAAAATCAATTAGGATACTTTGTAATGGTGGACACCAAATTAAAGGCATGCAACACTCAGAGCTAATGACGGAGTGTAAAAAGTGATAAAGACTACATATGTTGGGTAGGACCGGAGGTGGATGGGTCGGGGGGAAAAAAACAGGAGATCGTTGTTTTGTGAGATCAGATTGGGCAGAATATGACCAAAAAGTGCAAGTTGGATATGGCCGAACCGATGTTGGACGGGTGTCTGCAGGAGGGCTGAACTCCTGGAATGGGAAATGAGAAAGCCATGGCATTGCGGTGGCCCAGACGTGAGCTGCATCGAGGAAGCGCCCTTCGCGGACGGGTGTCGCAGCGTCATTTGATGATTGGGTAACCGACTGCTAGGTTGTCAGGAGTTTAAGGGATGGACTTGCTGGGCCATCCAGCACCCCACGTGATGCTGTGGCTACTATTGGTCCGATTTCATAGCATTTCATAGCAGAACGACTTGGCATCTGCTTGCAAGATCCGAGGCTGGTCTACGGCAAACGTCGGCCATCGTGGAAACCCCCAAAAGACGGCAGAGGGAGCGGCCTCGTTGTTGGCCAATTGTGTGGGTCCATCCCTGGAAGCTTTTTTTTTCTTCTCTTTCTCTCTTTCCTCCTCCTCCTCCTCCTCCTCCTCCTTTCTTTGCTCTCTTCCTCTCCTTCTTCTCTACTTTGCTGTCTTTCCTCTTCTTTCTCTTCCTTTCTCTCTCTTCTCGTACTTCTCTCGTCCTTCTTTCATCTCTTCTTTTTCTCTCTCTCTGCGATTCAACAAACAGCTTGGCCGCCGGAGGGCATGGAGCCTCATGTTGTCAATCATATGCAGCAGCAACGTCAGCCGAAGTGATGACATCGAGTCAGCTCAGTGGAGCTCTCGTCTTCATGTTTGAATATGGATTATTAGTGGTCACCAGCCGAGTGACCACATTTGATATTGTCGCTAGGGGAGAAACATTTGTATACACAGTCCAACTATTGCGTGACATGTTCAGCATGTACACAGAAGACAATAGTGCCAAGCTTGCCATAAAGCCAAACACAGCGCATCAAATCGGTTTCAGACTCGTTTTTTCTCCGCCTATATCACACAGGCTTACGTAGGGTATTTGTCTTTCACACATGAGCGCATGCAACTGAAGCCCTTTGCTGCAGTTTTGTTTTTCTAAACCGATAATCATTTAATATTACATAAACTTAATGAGCCAGCTCTCCACCGTTTTCAGTCTCTTGTTGTATCTAAGACAGTCCTGGCAATTACTGCAATGCAAGTTGGCGGTTCGCAGGTCGGGATTGGTTGATTAATGCATATTTGTGTGGATTGGCTCTCATAGAAGGTTAGGTGTGTGCGGATATTAAAGAAAACCTGACCGGAGCATCACTACCTTTGGCGGCTCGTTCTATTTTCGGAAATCATATACACAGTAAATAAAGGCAGGTGTGCACTGGTATGCTTTGAGTCTGTTATCATTTAAGTATGAATGTAAATGAATGTCCTGCAAGCTTTTTATGTTCACATACAATAAATTTAGTCTACCAGGTAGTGCCCTGCTATTTCTGTGGGCCGGCCTGGTCATGCGTGTATGAGGGAGTAACAATAATGACAACAATGCAAGAAATAAGACTTAGAAAAATGTCTTTACCCTGAAGTTAGTTTGGCTTTGCTCTGCTCCTCTTCACAGCCTGCATCTGCTTTGTTCTCCAATGTGTCCAGTAAAGACTGATGTTGGAGGACTGAGTGTTCTCCCTGCAGTCAGAAAGGCACATATCCATATAAGTCCAGAGCAGCTCCTCCTGTGATGCCTACTTAATATTTGACCCTGAGGCATGGCATCTCGGTGGTTCGGACTGCTAGAAGAGGGACATCAGGAGACACCTGAGTGTGTTAACGCCCTCATTCTTCACAGGGAGCAAATGGATGTAGCACATTAAAATTCGTACAGGCCTTAAGGTTCAGACAGTGAGCTCCGACCGCTGCATCTGCTGCCCGGCATTGTTGGTGCTCTGTATTCGGAATGGGCAGCAGCAGGGCACAACTATGCTGCCGTGGCTAATGGCTACATCCCATGATCCAACAGCAACCAATGCCAGAGGTTCCCAGTACATTTGCTACCAAGCCACAACAAAAACACATAATTCAACACGAAGCTAAAGGATACTTATGGAACTATAGATTTTCATACCTTGTTTGAGTGTCGATCCGTCTGCGTTGTATTTTTCTTATCAACAACAATTGGTAATTGATTCTTGGTGTCATCATTAGAGATCTGTCTGTAACCACACTGACTACAGGTCAAATAATAAAATTAATCTTTGTTTCCGTTTAGATTAGTTGTCATGCTCCCTGCCTTCTTTGCTTATGCCAGCCCGCCAAGGCTAATCTAATGACAATTATTGTATTATATTATTGTATTTCAATTAATATGTTTGTTCAACGTTGGTGTCGGCTATAATTCAGAAGTAAATTGGCTCTTGTATCATTTCCCCTGGTTCTGTGGTTGCCAGGGTAACACCATACACTGTATCAATGACGTGTTCACCTATTGTTTTGTGGACTGCAAATTATTTGGCCTCAAGTTTGTGATTTTGGTCGTCGCCATATTGGTTTTTGGCCATCGCCATCTTGGCTGAATAAAACATTTATTAGGCAATCAAAACGGCTGTAATTAACTTTCACCAACTGAAAGCCGTGAAAGTGTTCAAGTTGTAAGACAAAAACACAGGCAACTCCCAGACCGAACAACCCCGTGGTAGCAACCTGTCAATCACACGACATACCCTGCCCATTCGTCTTTTTTACTCTTAATGGAAGCATCATTTATAAATGAACATCATGCTGTATTGGAGAAGAAACTAGCGATGGAGCACGTAAATTATTGTTTACAATGTTTACCGAGGTAATAAATCAAGTGAGAAGTAGGGTCATTTTCTCATAGACTTCTGTAGAATCAGACCTCTTTTTGCAACCAGAGGAGTCACCCCCTGATGGCCAGTAGAAGAATTGCAAGTTTAAGGCACTTCCGCATTGGCTTACTTGTCAGACCCACTGGTTGCTGTCACATAGCAGCCCATGGCATCAAGTTGAAAAAGTTCAACCATTATCAACATGTAAATAACTTTGCATGTACACCGTCTCTCAATGGAAACAATGGATTCAGTAGCAGCAACTGTTGTATGACAGTAACGTTAGCCTTCATAACGTGTATGGGTGAGGGCAATCCATGTACAAATCATTTATAGAGGCATTTCTCACGTCCATCACTCGCCCGACTCACAGCACAGACACACTTCCATTCTTTCAAATGGATGGATAGTGTGAGACACATTATCCCCCGACTGTTTTACCCTACAGCTCGATTTTTGTTCTCCCTGGCACGCTCAGTGAGACATAAGCTCCACAGACAGCTGTTCAAATCTCTCGCTGTTCATCAACACATTTGAATCAACACGTCTGCTGATATTTGTATCATCTCTGTGCATGTGCATTCTCATGCCGGTGGAATAGAAACACACAGTTCGGGAATCCACACATTAGAACATTGCTCTCTAGCACCACCAGTGGTCAACACAATCAACACGTGCGATGTCAATTTGTGCACATTTGTGACAACAACCAGCATCTGAAAATACGTTTAGTTTGTTCAAACATCTTGGATGCAAAATATGTAATTGATATTCATGACAGTGATGAAAGTTGGATATGAGTTTAATCTGGTTCAATTCACTCAGTTCACAGCAAAAGAGGAGACAATCGTGAAGCTGCCTCATTTCAGTGTAAACTGATTTTATTTTTCCTTTCCCCGAAGAGAGGCAAAAAACAGTGTCACACCTCTATATTTCACTCTGTTGGGACTTTTGCTGTCTGCCATATGGTGTGAGCTTTATGACATCCCTTCCTCATTTTAACGAACAACCAAAAAATGATTGCTGTCACATATGCAGCAAAACTATAAAGTCAGGAGAAAAATGCAACTTTCTCCTCAGTCTAACTGACAGTGTGGCTCGTCGTTCCCGTCCTGCTGTCAGAAGCGGTGTGATAAATTATGCAAGGAGGGATTACAATCCAAGTCAGAGCTCATCATGAACACAACCATTCTTCGCCATGTCTTCTGCTGCGTAAACATGCTGAAGCAGAAACCACACAAAGAAGCTGGTTAAAATGAGCAGAGAAACTTGCCACGGAAAAATCCCAACAGGGAGCAGAGAAAAGAAACATCCTACTGCCAAACATTTTCTGTGTCTGCGATCACTAAGACGACTTCTCACAGAATGCTGTCCTCCTTTTTTCTTTTCTTTTTTTAACAGATGCTTAAATGCAAAATGCAGAATTATTAACCTGTGATTATGCTGCTTAATTTGGGCTGAGCGTTATATGTTAAAATTCAAACAGCAGATGAATATGGGGTAGCTTTTATGCTTTGGCAAGCTTTTTCAGAATATATTATCATCATCATCAGTGGTGACAAGAGTAACTTTGTTGTGATGTTAGCTGATTTTGATTTATCAAGCTAAAACAGCAAACATTCAACTTTTTTTCATATTGCACATTAAAAGGAAGAGTTAATAATTTTGGACAAATGCATTTAATTCTGAGAGGATTGATGCAGGTAAATATTAAGCTATATTTGGCTCTGGGAGGCGTTTTCTACTTGGATTTCATAGACTAAACAATTAATAAAGTAATTGACTGATTAATCAATAATTAAAATGTTCATTAGTTGTAACAATTCCCCTGTCAATGTATCCTCATACACCAGTTCGTATGGTATGTTGCATCTTTTGTGTGTTCTCATTCGAATGCCCAGCCTGTACTGGAAAATATGTATGTTTGCTACAAAATGTATGTATGCGACGACAGTTCGGTATGTTTAGCAGTCATGGACTGGCCCACATAGCTAAGGGCAAAGACAGGTCACAAGCTTTGTCTTTTTAATGTTGCTAAGAGCGCTGACACCGCACACTCCAATAAGTTTGGTGACACTGATTTGGACACTATGACCTAATGTACACAATGATAGGCAATGATATTCTAAGTATTGCTATTTAAACTTCCCATTTAAGTTAAGATACACGAATGTAGGGATGCTCTTGTGTTAAATATATTTGTTGTGATCAATTATCCAGTCTATACGTACAGTATATGACGTGACATTGTGTAGTGTATGGCTCTGTACCTCAGCACTTGGGATCTGAAATGACTTAAAGGGCTATGAGGTCGACCATGACGTCTTTGTGTCATTGCCCTGCTGTGTTGGTCTGAATCCAAGGACCAAACCCAGTTATGTTCCTCTTTGTACTGCGCAGATGGAAGACAATAAAGTCTCTCCTATCTCTTAAGTGCGACATTTAAGTTTTTTTCATTTCCTTCACAACGTGCTGAAATATCTTGCTGCACCACAAGAGTGAACAAGGACATCTTCTAATGCTTTTGCTTTCTCTCTCTCTCTGTTTGTGGAACTACTAAATTCAACCAATTTTCCCTCAATAAACAGCATAAGACAGATGGAGTGCTTTCATCCAGTCAGCAAATCATGTTGGGCAAGATTGATGTTCCCTCGCTTTCTTTCTCTCGCACACACACACACATTCCCGCTCTCAGATTGTGTGTGTGTGTGTGTTCATGTGGTTAGCAGCAGGAGCTCGAAATTGGCAATCCTGTGAGAACTGCTTCAGTCCACCCTGCCGTCCTTTAATCATCACATTGTTCAGACACAAAAAGGAATATTGACATAAGTAAAATTCACTGACTGAAATAAACCGTCATCAATGCCCTGCTTATTGTAATTGTGAGCGAGGCTGCCATTACAAAGGGCCATCAAATGAATTGAAAGGAAATTAATCAGGCGTTGAAAAAAGTGAAGCTGGTGCTTCACATAAAATATATAATATTGCAATTAAAAATAAGTACACTCCTGCTTCTTTTCTTCCTCTGAAATTAGAACAGCCATCTGCGTTTTTCATAACTGATTGTGAAAGACTCTGCACCATGTTTCTGGTTCACTGTTTAGCAGGTACTCTAAGTAATTGGTGTAAAATCCGTCTTGTTCTATTGTAGTTTGGTGACAGCTTGTCGATGATCCCCGAGGCTTCCTCATTTAGCTGCAGGCATTTAGGATCCACATTGGTCTTCCAAAACGTGGGTTTGGCAGTGAATTCTGCAGAGGTCAAAAAAAAATTCTGCTTGTCAGTTGTGCGCTGGCAGTGTTTTTCTGGTGACTATGAGACGTAACTCTCTACAGAGAGCTTCAGACAAAACTAGCAATAAAGATTATATCACAGGGTCACCAGATGGCAGAGAGCTGGTCATAAGAGGTTAAAAGGTACAAGAGGTGCTGGCTTAAATGGGATGTTTGTAAATATGTGCAGTAGAATAGTTAACACCAATATGGCTTTATTAGCAAAACTACAGTTTGAGCAGCAAAATCTAGCTATTTATTATTTGGCAAGATATCATCACTCACTTTCAAATATAAACAAAGAAAATCACAAGAATTCTAAAGAAAAACTGAATCTTTCCCTGAGGGAGACAATTAGCAGAAGCACAATCCTCTGTTTCATCTGAGAAGAATCTTCACTTAATCTCTGCAGTATTTTCCACTCGTTCCTCTGCTGTGGCTTAATTCACATTCTGAGCAGCGCAGATCTATCGCTGGCTGGCTTTCTTGTGAAAACTTCAATATGGATCTGGGTTTTTGACTGACTTTGTATTTTGGAATGTCACCTGCAGGTTGAGACCCAGTTAACTTACATTCATTATTACACTGCCTTACCCTCAATCCCTCTGGGAGTTTTAACACGAGGGCATTTTTAAGTCAAAACACAAAAGGAGTGTGAGACAAGAATTCGGTGGTGCAGCGTTTTAACTTGTGACTGCATAGTTACAATAGACCTTTCGACTATAAAAATGAAATAAAGTACATTTTGTCTCCCTTTGGTCAATAGGGGCCTGATGGGCAATGCAAGGCATCAGGTGCAAATAGATTAAAGCTACATCCCCAAATTTAGTAATATACTGTTTTTATGTTTGAACTGTGTCAAATTTCAAAACGTCAAGACTAAACTCAAAAGAAATGTAGCCATTTGGGGCTGCTGCAACAAAAGCAGGAAGTAAACAAGTGGATTATGAGGTCAGCCATGATAACCTGTACTACTCCAGTGCAGCATCAACACTGACACTTGTATCTAAAAGTCTTCTACAAATGTAGATGACCCAAAGGGGCTTTGCATAGAATTGGGTCTTGATTGAGGCTAATCTATGGGCAGAAAAGACAATACTTCTTTGATCTGAATTCCTGAGGACAGAGATTGCCGAGAGTCCGAATGCTGGCCAACACAGCATAAACCCCCAAATATCGGAAAATAAATTTGCTGCAACAACACAAATGATACTGGTGCCACGCTGGCAAAAGCACCAGTGCTCAATTCCCCCAAGTTTAGGAGAAACAGATAAAGCCAGTGAAAAGGCTTTGTGTCAAGCTCTATTAATCCATGGCTGCGCTTAAGAGCTGGCTGTTAAATCATCTGTGAGTGTGCAGTAAGGTGGCTCAGTGCTGATGTTTCACCTCATTCCACAGATGATGTGGAAAACACAGAAACACTGCAAGTGAATCTTCAGTTCGCAAACTAAGACTCCGAAACTCTGCTGCGTTTTATGCTCCAACTTCAGCAACAAAGTCACAAATTCCTCCAGTGTCCTGAACAGTGGAGCAGGTAAGAGTTCACTGTTTTAATGTAATGTTCAGTTAGCGTGTCATCAAATTGTAAAGGCTGATGAAGTACAAAGCTGCACCCCATGGCTTTGACGTTGACCTGCACGTTGCTCAGTTTGTTATGCAGGAGAGCTACATGCAAATAGATTCATACAATAGAAACATGTCTGTGTAGTCTCATCGAGATTATTCCTCTGTACCACAGACCTCCATAGACCTTTTTCACAGCAGACATTTGTCTTGTCACAGCAGGAAGGCACATGTATGGCTCAGTTTCTTTAATTGTCCCGGTAAGCTATTCCAGTGAGCCAGCATGCACAACACTAGGACCTCCCCTCATTCAAGTAAAATGCAGCCATCATTCATTTTTAGGAGGGGAATGCTTGTTCTTGAATGGAGTTTTACCCTGGAACAGGTGTCACTAATAGGTGGACCTGGACCTACAGATTTATAAAGTTTTTGATGAAACGCCTCTATTTTAACCGGCGCAGCTTTTCCAGCCTTTACGGCACTCGTTCAGCGGTCCAAGAAACACACCGACCAATTGAATGAGTTGTAACTCACGTCACGTGATGCTATTCAGCCAATCAAATATGTGTATTGCAATAAGCATCGCGGCTTTGTGTGAGACTGTGTGGGAAAGGTGTGTGAGTCAGAGAAGTTATTTCACATGGCATGTTTCAAACAGTTACTTGTTACTTTAAAAGTGAAAAGAAGATGTATTTACTCTTAGATTAAGTATTATTTATAACCATCCAGTTAAATTTTTTAAATGACAATAAATATTGTATATATTACATATTTGAATATTATTTATGTGTTGTCAGATTTTGCCCCCATACAGACATTAGTACAACTGCTAGGCTCCAGTAATATATATGGCACTAAATCAAAGCGCAAGTTCAGGCTTCATCTGTGCTCATAGAACTAGGGTTACAATATTGTAACCTTCATTTCTTCATGACGATGAACATGGACAAAGTGAGTCCCACATACACCAACATTTAAAAAAAGGGGAAGTATATATTCATCTCCAGTTTTTAAAGATCTGTGTCTTTAGTAGAAAATGAGCTTGAGGTTGAGAGCCACAGACCCCAAACAGGCCAAAATCGTCTGTTCCAAAATATAGTCTGTTACAGTATAATAACAAAAATATAGCATATTGCCAGCCTTACTCTTTAAGGTTTATTACACAGATTAGCCTAACTGATCATTTCACACCTTTACCTATAGGAGTTGGATTTAAATTCAAATGCATGATTTATATGTCAGAGAACGGAGGATTGAACCAGCAGGTTGAACATCCGGTCAGGATTTTGTCCCTGCTGCCATTCTGGATGTCAGAAGTGAATTTCTCATCTGCGGAGCCTTCAGGACTGATGAATTACTCCAGTGAGAGTTTCACCTCTTAATGGCCATGGTACATTGTGCTTGTTAAGAGAGATAGACTTGCCTCCAGGCGCAACAGAGAGCCCTCATTCTAATGTGAAGAAGCCTGATTAGAATGTATAACCACCTGTCCTTCAACAGAGAATTCACGTTCCACTCATTTTATGTAAAATGAATTAATTTTAAAATCAATACAAAATTCTCTCAGGTGCCTATATTCTGCCCTGTGAATCTGTGAATATGTAATCAGGAGGAAACTTGCTTGGACAAATTATGAGATAAATGGTTATTACAATGCGTTTGTGTGGTTTGAGAGAAGAATCTGTCGATTTTGTTCTGTCAGTAAAAAGACAATTTATGTCTCTATTTAAAGCTCTGTGCGCTGGTATGAATAATTCATGGCTTCAACAATACATTATCGGCCCAAGTGACAATATGCTCATTCTGTGGCAGTTACCATCGCACAGGGTTTTATAGTACACACCGCAAAGTAAATGAAAATGTTATTCTGATGCATATAATGCACAAATTCATTTCACCTCAATAGGCAATGTGTCACACTTATCACAATGAATTTCAATGCAACTCGGTCATATGCACATACACATATATCAATGGCAAATATGAACTGTGAATAAAGTCACACAGTAGTTTCAGCTTTTCTTACATTATAAGGGTGCAATGAGGAATGTTTTCCTGCAGCGGGGGCTGATAAGTGTTGGTGATGAATTTTAGTAATTTCATTGCTGACATTTCAAGCTCTTTAAAAAGGGGCAGGCTGACCCAGCTCTTTGTATTTGCTGGGAATTATCTAAACTCTCAGGTTCTCAGTACTCATAGCCGGGCATCACTTTGTAATAATTTTTATTTTTTGTTATTGTGCAAATTCACCCTCTCGATGAGTATTCTTAAAATCCTGGCTATGGCCCTGTTTATCTTCCTGTACCAAAGGCATAACATTTGCCACTGAAAATTGCTACTAAAACATCACCAACCGTGGATGAGACTGATGCAGCTCATCCAGCTTACAACTTCCTTTTACTTCAGGAAGTTGTAAATCAACGTACAATAATAACTTTTAAATCAGCCCTCGCTGCAGCTCCAACTGACATTGGTGTTTATCGGACAGATACATCACACACTACTGATTTGTGAGGGCAAAATGACAACAGCTCCCAAACAGAAAATGGTTTACACCATTTGGGGTCGAAACATTTTGTCCATTCATTAATTAGTTGATAATTGATTCATTGTTTACATTTCAAAAGTCACTTATCAATTACAAAACAACAAGAATAAATGTTTGTAAATTAAAACCATTTGGGGTTTAGACTGCTGGTCCAAGGAAGTATGAATCGATTAATCAAAAAAAAAATGAATCTACAGTTTAATCAATAATTGTATTAAAACATGAACACGATGTCAGACTGACGGTCAAAGGAAACAAATCATTAGGTTACCTGTGTGTCAAAAATAAGCCATAAATCCTGGTTGAATTAATTTGCTGCATGAGACTGTATTCATCATGTATTATTTAATTTAACTCTTACGTTTTACCAGAACACAAGTAAGACACAAGTGTGGCTAAAGGCATTGCATCAATACAATTCAATAACAAAAGAATCCAAAGACAATATGTCATTCAATATGTCATCCAAGAGGAGCATGTCATTATAATTATACACCAAAATGACACCGCTGTCATGGCCTGAAAGGGATAATAATTCTCTCATCATGCACAGTTGAGAAAAAACTATTTATCAGAGCATCACTGAATGGCATAGCAACACCCACTTGTAAAGAGCCTGAAGAATGTTTCATAGTCACAATTGTTACATTTATTAATTTGTTTATGTTCAACTAAACCGCTGTTAGATTCTTGCATTTTCGAAGCGAAAATGTCATGTAGACAGCAGAGGGCGGCTCTGTTCATCCGCTATCACAAATAATATCACATTCTCACATTCAGTGTTTTGAAAGCTCAGATAACTGCGGATATGGACACAGTCATGAGGGTCAAACTATAATCGAATGAATAAGCAGAAAAGTACAAAACTGACATCCATTAAGTGAGAGGCATGTTTCTTAGGTGTCCTGGGAGACACGGTGCACTGCTGCAGTTCCTTCTCTCCAGAGTGAATCAGCAACAACAACCAAGAGATGAACCCCTGTAATTGAGGAGGAGCAAGCAGCAGACGGTGCCGACACCGACAATACAAGTTTAATCTGAGCTCTGCAGGCGCACACACAAAGAGTGAGCCGTGCACCACCACAGATTTACTCTAATGTTATCAAACCACAGCAAACAATCACACACACACATACACAACCTGAATTACACTGATTGCCGAAGAAGTTATCCTCGATAAGGAAGGAATTGCAACAAAATTGTGTTTACATGCTGGGAGCTGATACAAGAGACTATCTCCTGCAATAGAGAGCATGATATGAATCACATCCGGCTGTACCGGCGTGTTTACGTTTCCCAAAAAGTCAACATTCACATACAAAACGATGAGGTAATTGTTACCTTGGAAACATTGATTAAACTGAGCGATAGGTCCAGCCAGAACTAGATAGATGTTTGACAAAATAAAATAGATAAAACAGACACGCTACAGCTACTGAACTTTGTTTTTGTAGAGGTTTGGAGAAGGCATTTGCTTGATGCTAATTAGAAAGTATGATAATTATGATAGTTGTTGGTATGGACTAATTGATCGCATATATTTCATTCAAAAAAGAGTATACTAAAGAGCAACATCCTTCATCAGCCCCGTCTCCTACAAAGTGAAGTTCCCATACAAATAAACAGCACTCTCAATTACGTTTCAATGAAAATGTCTTTTCTTCCGGTTGCAGTTGTGAACTGCTTGGAAGATGTGGAAAGCGAACAAAAGTGGACAAAAATCGCTAGAAATCTACTTAGTTGGGTTTAGTAAAAAAACATCATGGTTTTGGTTAAAATTACTACAAAATGGAAACAAAACAAAACAAAAGCCCTTTGTCCACATGGGACAGTCTCCTGGGTGTTTTGTGGCCCATCCACCACCCCGACCTCCTCGCTTTGTGGACTTCCACGATGGCAATAATGCAGTTTCGTCGTATGGAATGTCATTTTTAGGAGACAGGCTGCTTCTTGTCATGTAATCAGTAAAACTATATTATTGCTTACTCCATTTATTAAAATTTTTTGTCTCTGAGGTTGTTCACACTTTCAGTTCAACAGATTAGATTTTGCCGTGACCTCTGTGGGCCCATCGCCTCGTGCTGTCAAACTTTAAAAGTGTTCCTTTCTCTGCTGCTATGAGCTGTCATGTCAGTGTCCGATCAATAAGGCCACCCCCACCCCGTTCACCTTCAGTTTTGCTCAGAACTTCAGTTTTGCTCAGAACCAGCGTCTATGAGTTCTTCAACTGAGCTCATCTGAAGTCCAACGCTCTGAAAAAGTGAGGGAAATTTGCGACTATAAATGTCAGAATGGCAGAATGAAGACACTAAACTACACTATCTCCAGGTTGCTTTTAGCCGTCATGTCTTAATTGGAGGCTGCTTTAGCTCTAAAGACTTGATGTTAGTCTGTTTTGCCCTTGGGGTAATGTCAAGTCCTCTGTCAACAGCAGTCGATGCACCTTGAGTTATGCCCTGTTGTGCTCATGTGTCACATTTGGCAAGATGAATGATCACAGCAATATATTCATCCTCGCTGTAGCGATCCATCAGGTGTCACCATTGTCAAGAGAGCAAAGCCTGCTGCAGGGGTTGCAGCTTGCTTCTGGCAGAAGATTTGAAAAATAAAACGGCATATGAATGAGGCATCAACAGGAGTTATGTGAGTTTATTCAATGCAATGCAGACAAGACATGAACAACACATGACAGCTGAAAGGCAGTGTGAGTCAACGTCCAGTGATTTTTCTTTTTTACTTTAAAATAAACTTTGTTTATTGGGTTTCCAGACAAATAACATACTGTATAGCATACAGAGTTCCAAATTAGGCTTACATTCATTACAAAACAGAGAAAGAAAGAAAAGCATGGCTGTACAAGAAAGCTAACTTAACAATACTTCAAAATATATGTGAAATAATAAAATATAATTAATGTAAATAATAATAATATAGTATTCATTATTATTATTAATAATAACAATAATAATCATAAAATGTGGCTTCTGATCCTCCACGGTTAAAGCTGGGTGGCGTCATCGGGCAAAAATGCATAATAACCTGTCAGTATATTGTAATTGAAGTAGTACTGTGTACTGTGTACATTTTCTTTCCATCTCTGATGCTTTTTTTTGGTTTGCTTTGAGGTGTAGGCAGCTGTTGCCAATGCTGGAATAGCAACTATTCCTGCGGGATATTCTGCCGTTTTGTTTTCTCTCAGACAACTTATATTACAATATGCTGAAAGATTATTATGGAACTTTTGCAGAATGATGTGAAATAATTCATGCCAGCTTCAAGATGTTAAACTGAATGAACAGGAAACAATCCTGCCGTGGCAAAACATTATCATACTCATCACACAGCTAGAGAGAAGATACATCACTGCCCATGAACCTTTTTTAATCATGTCTCTTTGTGACTCCTCTTGAGGTATATAAGGCCACAAAATTCAATCAGCCATGTTGTGTGGAAACTCCCATCCAGCCACTCCAGTTTCTCTGCTCGTACTACCGTAGAGTGTTCCTCTCTTATTACTATTTATTTCAGAAAATTGTCTGTCGGCAGAGCAAAGTGGTGGGAAGAGTGCTGAAACTAACGGCCAAGGCCATATTTTCTTAAAAGGAAACAGTGGGAGGCAGCACAGTCTTTTTTACTGGAATCAAACACATCGCTTCGGGGTCAAGAATCATGGCAGAGCTGCTATTCACAGCCTGAAGTTGGCTGCTGATCATATGTAGTGTAATATATTAGATGAATTACAGGGGATTTTGCTCCAGGAAATGAAAGAAAACATCTTTAATTTTTCTTCTCTTGAGATAAAAATCTGTTGACGTGATAAATTAGTCACTTTTTAATGCTGTGTTCAGCTAAATATTAAAGAGGATGGAGATAATAGTGGATTGTTATAAGTCACTCACACTCGACAATGAGTGTAATTGCAGTAGTTTTGAATTTATTGTACTTATTTCATTTACTATTTTATCCACTTCCCTAAGGCAAGGCAAGTTTATTTGTATCGCACATTTCAACAACAAGGTAATTCAAAGTGCTTCACATAAAAACATTAAAAGCATCAAAACATAAGGCAAAAGAAAAGGAGATTTAAAAACAATTAAGAACATTCATTGCATTAAAACATTTTTTCTTTTTATTTAGTTTTTTTTTTTTTTCTTAAAACAGTATAAGAAATAAAAAGCCACCAGATGGAGCCACAGCCCCAGCCATATTTCCTGCTGTCCTCACTTCCTTATCTGTCCACTTCTCTGCTCTAGCCTTCAACTTCCTCCACACTGTCTGTTAAGAATAAACCTTTGACATACAGGTGATAAAATGAAAGAAAAAACATCATCATTAAGTATCTTAGTAAGGTATTAAATCACTGAACATGGCCGAAGATCATGTCTTTAGGTTTTTGAAGAATTTACGCATGTAGTGTGTTCTCTGACTTGGGTCCCCTTAAGCATTAAATCAAAGGGCTCAGTCACGTTTTCATGCTCACAATCCAGAGGCCTTTAATATTTAGTATCTTAAATATTTACTCTGAAATTCACCGCATTTGCACTTCTGGTTATATGCTAAACTGCATTTTCTTGTGTCAATACTTGTACTCAATTACAATTACAATATAGTTACATCCCAATTAATCGATCTGCCAATTTCCATTTGTATGTATATTTTTCCTACGCTCGTAGTCAGGGTGAGGGGGCTTTACACATGTGCCCAGGGGCCCATTATTTCATCATATGTCTGTGTGTTTTGGGACACCAAAACAGCGTCTGTAGTCCTTGGCAATCTTTTCTTCATTCCATCTCCAGGTCAACTGCATTTTGTCACAGAGTCTGAGAAAGAGGAAGATGCATTTGTTAAGTTTCTCCACTCTATCTTAGGTTCTTCATGTATATTTTGTCACCCATCTGCATCTGTAAATTGTTGCAGACAGCTGTGATTTCCAACCATAAACTGGACATTCACATCTCCGCAGCACATAATGGGCAGAGCAGAGGACTTCACCGTTACAAGTACATCCAGGCAAATAAACGTTCCTAGGCAACACTCAAAACCTCTGCCACCTACACAGGAGGACTGCGTCCTTTTTAAAATACAGGGACCCAGGAGGATGTCAAGATGACCTGCACTGGCACCGTGGCAAAAAGGACTAACTCTACAGAAACAAATTACATTTTTAGCAAATGAGGAATGTTGGAGTAGAGTGTTATATCAGGATATCCTACGAGAACTTGGTGGGACGTGGGAAATATATGACAGGGTATTAGTTTAAAACTTCTTAAATCCCATGGCAGGCAGCTCTGTGAGCACTCGGGCGGCGTACTTCACAAAATGTCAGGCTTACTTTATTCCAAAGTGTAGCTGATCACGTCACAGCTCAGCATGTGAAGCTGCAAAGTGTTACTTTACTTTAGAGAGATTCTTTTTTAAAGACATATTAGGAACTATACAGACAATTTCCAGACATAGTGTTTAATTTGATGTCAGTGCCTTTTAACATTGTCCAACCAGATGCTGTGTTGTTATTATTATTATTATTATTATTATCATCATCTTTACACAGTTGCTTTTTGCCAGTTGTTTACCGTAATCCTTTACTCAGACCAACAGTGTGGGCAGGTATTGTGTATGACATGCATGTAGCTTACAGCTGAAACAAATGTAACTAATAGACGACTGTTCACACAGGGAATAAGATGATCTGTATCTGTTTACTTGTGGAACACACTGTAACTAGAGAGCTGACACTTTCACCTTTAGACGTTTGGGAACAAAGTTTACGTGAATCGAGGGTCTAAAGAAAGAGGGTGGCGTAGTTTGTAAAGCCCTTTGAGGCTACAGAAATTAAATTGACTTGTTTTGTCAAAAAAACAATAATTTAAGAAGATCTCAAAGAATTAACACAAACCAAGCAACCTGTTGTGTAATTACAGGTCAGTTTGAGATAAGCAGACAAACATATCATCTTTTATCATGATTTACTACAATGGCTCCTGAAATAAACTCATTGCAGCTTTTGACCATATTTATTGGAAGTTACAACAAATATCAGTACATGATACTGAAGGGTGGCAAGTGGAAATTCAGATCATCAATGAGACACACGCAGCAGAAAGATGTAAGCTGTGCTCTTAATGAAACTCTAACGTATACCTTCAGACTGTAGGACGAGACGTTTGCATGCCTAGGCCTGTTTATTCCTCAGTCTCCTCTCATGCAGGCTCACTCATAATGTCCTTGCTGTCATTGTTTGGGGCTGTCAATCATGATATCAGTCGTTTAGATCAGCTGGTCTCTTCTATCGGATAGCACAGTGACTCGATTACATCGTTATAGCCTATCATCTTGCTGCCGTCTCGTTTTAAATATGATTGTCTCTCTACCTTCAGCACGTTCATGCTGCTGTTACGCAACCCTCCACCTCCCCATCACCGCCCAGTCTCCGCAGATTCATCCTCTTCATCAACTCGTCATTCTGTCAGCCTCATCAGCCACCACCACCACCAGTGCCTGGACTCCACGGGGGGGATATATCTTGCTGCTGCTCAGGGCAGACCCCCCCCCCCCCCCCCCCCCTCGATTACACATCTCCCTGTAGAATCCAAGCGCCAAAGCCTCTCTCAAGACTTTATCATCACATATCATCTGTCAAAAATATAAAATAAAAAACATCTTTTTTTCTTCTGACTTGTCTCTCCTGATTGAAATATAATAATGCAGAATCATATCTATCCTGGCAACCAAGCATTTAGTCCACATTTCCTTTGCTAGATCTGCATGAGTTTTAGAGATCAGTGCAAGAAATGTACAAACCCTTTCTCAATTAAAAATATACAGATGAAATACAACTGAAATTCTGGTAAAGGGACCCGGAGCACTGTGGGATATGTTGTCATACAACAGTAGTCTCTGATACAGACAACTGAATCTCCCTTCCCTTTGGTTTGACTTTGGTGTCAGCGTAAGTACGATAAGTGTTAGTCCTTGCCTGTTTTGCAAAAAACTGACAGTGTGTCTGTGCATGTTTGTGCATGTTGTATTCGATGCCATTTACTGCACCAAAGTCAGAGGAGAAGTGCAGTGGCGGACAAACTTTTGATCTCAAGGATTATCATTTTTTGAGCTTATGTTACCAGCTGCTTAGACCGGGTCAAAGGTGAAACGCTTTGCAAAACCCTGTTTTGTGATATCGGTTTTGGGGATATTTTTGGACAAATTGTATTTGATGTACATTCCTTTTAAAAGAGTCGAATAGAATACAGTATTTAATTACATTACCTCTGACTATAAGGCTGAATAATTATAATTTTAGTCATGGCACATGGAGTCCGTGGCTGAGTCATTAATAGAAATCAAGGTCTGACTGGTGGATGTCCACATTCAGTAGCCAAACTGTCCCTACAGTTTACCTCCAGTTTCTATTTAGCTCCTTACCCGATGTCATTAAAATGACTTCTCTACATCAGCCATTGATGGAGCGGAGCAACAGGGCCACAAAATGTGTTGTCTCTCCCAACGCTCATTTCATTTGAAGCACCATATATTCCCGCTTGGCTGTTCTGTACTTCCCATACCAGGACATCAGATTTCACTCTGAAGCCATTTTTGTGGCAGGATCAAAACTGCTTTTCTACAGAGTGCAGTGGATTGTAAAGGGAGGAGAAAGCATTGATTTCATTGGCAATAACTAACCTAAAAGGAGGCAGTTTTGGACACATGTACGGTGTCTGTCCTCATCGCCACCTCTCGGTGTGTGCCCGGCAATGCCAACCAAACATTGTATTCCACACATTTGCATCTGCATCGTGCTGCATTAAGTGCACTTTGTGTGCTTTCGGTCACAAAACCAATTATTTTCTACCCACAAGAAAAGGCAGTAAAGGTAATCCTTGTACACTGAATCTGTTGTACTGCGTCTGTGTATTCAGGAAGAATGGAACCAGTAATAGGATTATCTTTGTGACAACTCTGTCAACACTACATTGTGGAAAGTTCACATTCGTAACATCTTCATTCCTATCATGGACGATGACGCCACCTGTGATGGTCACCGCCGATGATGCAACATTATAACAAACCTGTGCAAGGTTCATGTCATTTGTCAAACTGCTGTGGAACGGATTTATCAACAGCTTGAGGTTTTACGGTGTAGTGGTTGAGGTGTATTCTTGTCTTTATATTCACAAGGACACAGTGACGAATAAGTGGTGACTTAATCACTTTCAGGAATGCCTGCCAAACATTTAGAGAGAGATGTGAGGGATTTACGAATTTTGGTCAAATAAATTGTATTTGTAAGAGATGATACGGTGTATATATGTTCTGTAGAATCACTAACTGTTCCAACCCATTTAAAAATTGATACCCACATATAATACATTGATTTTAAAAAGAGTGTTTTCTCATATAGTGCAAGGTTACAATTCTTGGGATGAGTGTCACTATTGTCTCTTGAAGTAATTGCAATTCCACTCCCCAGTTAAAAAGGAAATATGGAACATTTAAAATAAATCTGAAGAAAAGCCCCTCGCTTTTTTCTATCCCATGGTGACTGGTGTTGGATATCAAAGCAAAATCCAATTAAGAACTGTTGGGTGAATGAAGTGCCACCGCTTTCTTCTTCTGCCCCTCTCCCTTAATTCACACCTCTTCAGCCATGTGTTTGAAGCCTGAAGTCTCGTATGCTGTACTTAACTTCTCAGTGCTAAGTTGTAGACCATTCTGAAGTTTTGTTTTCTTGTTCAGCTTTTTTTTTTAATGGGTCTGACATTGAAAGGACTTTTCAAATTACAACAGCACACTCAAACCTTTTCACAGAAACTGCAACAAACTGTGTTAAGAGCTACAAAAACAGCTAATTTATGACATTTTATAATGAAACATGCATATCCAACGGGGACAGAGACAAAGCCAGGATTAGATCTATTGAGGTCATTCGCCAACCACTAATAGCCAGCAAAGGTTTGACAGTACACCAAAAATAAAATCATAATAAATGTTTAAGATATCATGAGGGCGTGATGCACAAGCCTCATCAGTTCTTTCTATTGTCTGACCTTGGCGTCTATTTAGTACCCTGTTACTCTGCTCTGAAAGCTTTATAGCCTTCATAATGGGAGACAATGACATTATCAAAGCTTTATTTCGCCATAAGCAGCCCCCGGGTTCCAGCTCTTCTCTCCCTGGTTAACGGTAGATAAGAAACAGGTTTATAAAGATGGGATTACAAAAGGCTGAACAGCTGCTGAAGGATGTTCACTGAAGGATCTCACTAAACTACATCAGCTAATCTACATTTCAGACAACAATTTATTATGCAGATGTGTTCGCACTATAGTAAGTTATGGAAAAGTTTTTGACGTCCACATTGACTAAAAAACTTCCATATTCACTTGAAGACAAACCTTGAAGATTCCTGTTATAGTTCCGGTATTGCCTTGCCTGAATTGAAGAACACACACAGCATTGATGCTTTGTCTTTATCTGATATCCATATTAAAAATGTTGAAATCTGTACTGTACCATAGCTCATGCAGTTAGCTGATCATTGTGTCTTACAGTTGTACACACTGAAAGAAGAACAGAGGATTTTTTGCAGTCACATTTATTTGTGGTGGCAGTGGGTTCCCACTCTGACAGGTCTGCACGACTCTCGCAGGAATCTCATGCATATATTTGGGGCTATTAAACCATTTTTAAAAAGCTATTTTGCATGCATACAGTCTCATCATTACAATGCAAATGAGATCGGTGGGATGGCAAATAAGGTGTGAATGAGAAAATGGAAAATGGATGAGTAAAACCACTTGGATGCACATCTGTGAGGGCAGCCATATTAGTTTGGATGCCCATTACAGTCAAGCTTTATTTACGGTTTTGTTATTTTGATATCAAGCTGCGTACACAAAAGCCTTATCTCGAAGCATAGTAGTTCTCAATAATAATACAACTTAGCTGTAAATATGTTCCTGTCACACACTGAACACCTTGGCAAGATGCTCTGCATTTGCTATTAGCTCTATTTGAGTCTGTCACTTAGATATATTCCAGTGGTTTTCATTTACAAAATCAACGACTGTGGAAATGAGCAGCATCCTTTTAGACATCCAGGGTGACATTTTTCACCGCAGCAGTCTGTGATAGCAGACTACTGGGAGATAAGACGAGTCTGTGAAGCGACACCTGAACTTGTCATCCTTATAACCCATCAGGGGTCCTGCCACACAACCTGAAGAAATCTTGTGATCCATCAGATTTCACAAACAGGACTCAGGTTGTGTGTGGGAGGGCTATGGGAATATACAGTGCAGTTACAAAGATATGGAGGTGGTGTTTTATAGATGTCTATGCTAATAAATTAGAATTATCGACCAATAAAACTCACAAGTAAACATCATGCAAAATATGTTTGCGATAAAAACTGGAGGGCTTTGGTATAAATTTAGTTATTTCAGCGTCCTTGTGGCTCAGGGGGGCTGAGACATGTAACTGAGATGTACGTATGTTGCTCAAATCCAGCCAGGACTGCGGTTATCACTGTATTCTTTCAGGAAATCAGAGGGAAGTTTACATTCTGAAGTTAAAAACGGACTCTGTGGTATTTAACAGGCTGAGTCCAAGATGTCTGATGTACTTAAATCGGCAATAATCAACATCCTTATATTAACAATAGATCAAGTGACTATGTTTATGTTATGTCTATGAGAAAAGAGTCGCTGGTAGTAACAAACCCATTGAGAATTATTACCCAAATCTGCAGCTGCCTCAGCTCTTTTGAGAATACAAGCATGTTTGAATGTTATCTATGCTTAACAAAATATACCAAACAGCTCAGTGCATCACTGTTAGCCTGAAGTCATAGAAGCTTCATTCATTTAAATCAGGAAATATCGAATCCAATAACAACCTATGAGTGCAAGTTACAGTTCAATACCCAGTACTATGAAAGGCTCAATGTTTCTCAACAAGAATGCCATTTCCAATGTGAAGAAGGCTTTGAAACAGCATTTAGACCTTAATGTTGGAGGATCAAATTTACTGAGAATATTAATGAACAGTTTACTGAATAACGAAATATGAAATTTCCATATCAACACAAAAGAAAATTGAGGTTTATCTTTGGTTGTTTGGCGCATTGGATGGATGTGGACTGGAATGTATTTCTGAAATCCTACAACCTTTAATACAGCCTACAATGGATACAATAGATCAAAGACAGTGGTCTACTAATGTGTCAATCAAGGTGGCAAGTGTCCCCAGCTCCACGCCCCGTTCATCCCGCCAATGATCTTTCCCTTTTGAACACCTATTTTGATTAAGAGAAATACTGCTGTCTGTGGCGATTACCGGTCGTCACTTCACTTCTCCAACCTCTTCCATCAATCTCACTTTACACATTGGGAGTCATGGCACAGTGTTGCAGTCCATTTGTTCTCTCATATCGTCGATGCCATCATGTCTCTATACGTGTCCGACTTTAATTCCACGTGCCTCATGGAGATGTTTGTTCTGTTTGCTAATTTGTTTAGCATAAGAAATGAAAACAGCCAAAGCGGACATTGCACTGATTTGCCATTCAATAAAACCAAACCATCTCAAGAACTGAAATAATAAAATACTTCAACAAACACTGAATCGTTTTTATGATAAAAAAACAATTTCAATTATATTCAACTTTTAATAAACAAAACACGAGACAAATTACTACATTTAAATCTGATTATCAGGACAACATGTAGCTGGATTTTTCAAATGACATTTGAGAAAACATTTTACAAACCCATTTATTTTAAAAGTTGGTTTTCATAGATTCAAACAAACATAGGACTGTTAGTCAGGAGACCGCTGATTGTGTCCTGTGAGGAACCAAAAGTCAATGTTCACTTATTCTAATAAACGTCCGCAAGTTAAATTAGGTAACAAATTCATTTGAAGCCAAATTATAATGTTTAACTAAACCTCACGAAGTCCCCTGGGGACAGATCTCAGAGAAATGAATGGACCAGCACATGACATTTAAATGAGCATTGATCCACTCTGTGCAAATGAACACTGTGGGCTCTTGAAATGTACAGAAATATCCAATGTTTCAGTGTGTCTCTTTATCTCGCAGTCCTCCATCACTCGACTTCTTTTTACATTTTGTTTACGTGTCATCCAGTTATTTTCAGACTGTATGTATTCGAATGTGACAAGCTGAGTGATTCCCTGAGTGCACGAGGCCTGTTAGCCCGTATCAACATACCATGCTGTTTGGAAAAAATACAAATTGGACCTTTGCACATTCCTACACATACAACCCACTACAGGCAGCTCTCCCCTCCTCGTTTTTCCCCTTCCCAAACTGAGAAATGACTCCTTGTCTTTCTCCTTTAGGTCCGGCACCATTGAGCATCCTCACAGCCGTTTAGAGCAGAAGTCCTCAGATGATTTGGCTCGATCAATGGCTTGGAATTATTCACTCTGCGTCTGCAGGAATGTTCTGCATACCAGATTCACAACCTGATTGAATTTTCCACACTCGCCTCCTCTCTAATGTCACTCACACCTCGCTAAAGCAACACTGTCATGGTCCGTTAGCCAGCTCAATATTCCCCTACTGGCATTTTCTTTTCTGTCTGGATCAGGAGATGGAGAAAAACAACGAGTAAGGGAATATTCTTCTTGTTATTTTCAGCCAGCAGGGAGGAAAAATAACAAAGAGGGGTTTTGTTTTGTTTTGTCGACAGAAATAATGACTGGCCTTTCTCAGCAGGGAGTCGACTGTCATAGCATTTTGATACAGGTGGAGTCGCATTATGGAGCACCACAGAGAACAGCAATCATCAATTATGTTGCATCTCTCAACAACCCCAGAGGCTGATTCACTCTCCTGGGAAGACTCAAAATGAAGTACCGGTACAGTTGGTGCTGTTCCCTACAACACATAGTTTTCTCTTTTTGAATGTGGAGTGTGTTAAAGTGTGTGTCTGTGCATAGGAGGAGGTAAGTTAAGCAAAATTGTTGTCCAAAGATCCAAATTCATGTCATTTAATGGTTCACTTTCTGCATTCGGCCCTCATTCATCAGGCAGGGAGAGGTGTGGAGGATGCAAAGCTTTTACTTGATAATCTATATAAACTCAGAGAAAAGAAGCATGCACATGCATACACTTTTTTTTTGCTGACGTATTATGGCATTCAACAGGATGCGGCTGGATCTTCTGATTAAAAGGTTGTGATGTGACTTTAATTTGCCTCACCAGCTTGTATTGTTAAATCTTCTTGACTGACACAGAGCAGAGGGTCTTTGTAAATGGACGTTGCTCAGACTCTGGAGTTATGTCCACAGGCCCGCCTCGTGTGGTCTTTCACCCTTTTACGCTTCATCATGTACAGCTACGGATGCAGGAGCTCTCAGGAGGACACCTATTGGGTCAAAATTTCTGACGACACTGCATTGCTGTCCCTTCTCCGAGGTTCAGAATCAGACCACAGGAATGCGCTCACAGATTTTATTTCTTATTGTATTAACCACTTTTTCGACTTAAATATGTCACAAAAAAAAAACTACCAGGGCTAACAGCGCTAACAGAGCAAATAGTGGCAAACTTGCTGAGTTAATGGTATAATAATGCTGTATATTGCATTATGAATAAATCTAATAATTGTGTTTTTTTTATTGGGTCACTCAGAGTGACATACCTTCAGAGAATCATTAGCAATTTTGGGTCATCGTTTTGGTTTATCCGACACTTGCATTTTCTACATGGTTCAGTCTCCTGTTATACACTAAATAGAATGGGACCATAACAAATTTGATCAATTACACCTGTGTTAATGGCATGTCAAAATGGCTGCTGTGAAAGCGCCTATAAAACTACGTATATGAGAGGCCCAGGCCATGGCACACCAATTAAACATTCTCCAACAAACAGACGAACACAGATGTTTGTTTGGTGTTCATCAATTCCAAAGGTGGAGTTGGGAGTCTATAAATCTGATGTTTCTTTGTTCACAAGTCCTGACAGTGGAATTTTGAACACTCTACAGATGGAAAGACAAACGTATCTGTTCAGCAACAACAACAAAAGCATATGGGAGGAGACCTCAGGGCAGACGCAGAACATGCTGGAGGGATTACATGTCCCATCTGGCCTGTAAACACCTTGGGATCCCCCAGGAGCAGCTGGAGGTGTGGGCTTCTTTTCTTTGCCTGCTGCCACCGCAATCCATACCTGGATAAGCACCCAAAAATGGATGTCTGTCAGCTTTTTTTTTTTTTCTGAAGCAGACCGCGGTATCCTTGTTACATCACTTTAAGTTTGAAGTGACGATGAAGAAATGAAAATAAAACAATGATGCCATTTGTAAGGATTATTTTCAATAAAATCGGGCTTCAGTAACTCAGATGCAATTCATGAGAGCACTGGTTTGAATTCAGAGCGTCCTGTTGGCCCAAAAAGTGGACTTAGTGAGCGTTATCTTTGACCTAACGTGGGGCTGTTTGGCTTTGCACCTGCACGTTCATCACATCTTCAAAAGGAAGGCGCAGCGCTGCCTTGTGTTGATAAAACACTGGCTCGAGTCGATGGCTCTTTGAACACCAAGTGAAGGGGAGGGCAGGGGAGATATTTTATACACACATGAGTGCCCATGCACTTACTCTTTCACTTACTTACGTAAAACCTTCTCTTCTTCTCTTCCTCTTTTTACGCCTCTCAGCCCTCTCTGTCCTAAACCGTCTCTCTGGTGCTTTACTACAAACACATTTGTACTTTATCTCTGTCCTCTGTACTTACTCTCACTGTCACCGTTTCTTCTTCTCCCTCTCTCATCTCTCATCTCTCATCTGTGTCTGTCTAAATGCGTTTCCAATCAGAGCAGCACCATCAGCATACTGAGAGCGTTCCGAGAGAGACAGGAGGGAGAAAAGACAAGACGGATCCAGGGAGACGCAGAAGACAGAAGAAGGCAGAGGACATCTGGAGCCTGGTTGCTAATTCATTCACAGATGACAAATGAGCCATTTTGTGACTGCTAATGGATGAGAGAAGTAGAGACAAACAATAAATGGATTTACTAAAATACATTTCTCCGCCATTGGAGACATTCAAGCCCATGAATTTAGAAAATCTGTAAAAAAATGGAGGTGAATCGGAGTGAAGTCATGAGTTAGATAGTTTTGAAGGTAAAGTTCAACATTCTGGGAAATTCACTTGGTAAATGGACTGCATTTGCATCTGGCTTTTATCAAGAGCAAATTACGTTTTTGCTAACCATCGGGAGAAACTTGGGGTTCAGTGTCTCCCAAGACAAGAGAGTGGATCTTCATATCTAAATCTAATAAAGAAGACTTAAGCCCATTTGTTAAATGTTGAATTATTCCTTAAATTACAGTGCCTGGCTTCCTGTACGGGAAAGATAACTGTGTTCAAAGGATTTCAGTTGTGACTTCTCACTGCACTGATAGCTCTGAGTTAAAAGATGGAGTTCAAAAACGTCTCGGCTTTCCAGCATGACCTGTTTCATTTTAATGTAAGCTTTGCTACACTCCTCCACATGGTGAAATCTTCCCTTTTTCAGTGCAGCAGAGTTGAAGTTGTAAAGAACCAGAAACCGTAAGGAATGTGTAACCAACCTCAGCGGATGGTAATGAAAAATACGCCCTGCATCGTAATCACCGGTGACCCTCATGCAAAGGCTTGATTGGCTCCTCTCTGGCCCCATGGGTGTCCTCTGAGCAAGGTCCTGACCGGCCACTAGTCCGTACCTGATGAGAATATTCATGACCATGTATGTTTGAATGCGAGGAGGCTGACATTGATTTGTCTAAAATAACCCGGGGTGTTGCTGCCAGGTGTGGAAGCAAGGATGAAGTAAAGATATCTGATGAATGGGACAGGGAGTGCAGCTTCTGTGTGTATTATTTCAGCCTCCATGAACAGACCTTCAAAGCATCATGATTCTGATAATATAACGAGGCCGCGCTCCTGAATTGATCTGTGTAAACAGAGCCATATGGTTCTGCACACTTTCTCTCTCTGTCGCTATGTCAATGCCCATGTGAATCCAGCCCAACCCATTTAATAAGCACATGTTTTTTTCCATTGTTCTGAAAGGTGGCAAAATAACAAGCTGGTATGGTAATATCAAACCACCTGTGTGATGGAAAGGTTAATCTTTTGAAGGAAAACACTCAGAGCTCATTTCATTCACTTTGTTTGCTTTGTGTTTATTGGTTGATTCGAGTGTAATCATGCCATTTATGCACGCTAATAGGAGGTCATGAATGCCGAAATATCACTCTGTGTGTGTGTGTGTGTGTGTGTGTCTGTGTCGACATCCTTAAATGTGTTTCAATACATCACTGTGTATTTATAATATGTATTAAAGCACCCCTGTTGTAAAATTCCCTCAACCTTCACTGCAGTTGTTTTGCTGTTATGAATACAAATGTGCTGGTACCCATGGAGATGCTGTGAACTACAGTACAATCGCACATCTAAACTGTGTGGCGTGATTGAAGATGAGTTTTACATGACAGCAGAACAAGATTAGAACAAATGCAAACAAAAGAGCTTCAAGAGTCAATTTGTGAATGGTTTAAAAATCAAGTGAATTTGTTACGCTGAGGTAGATTAGAAATATATAAGACTAACTAAGACTAGTACTAACATATCAATTCAGGTACATGTTTTTTGGCATCAAGACTCAGTTTCCTTAAGCTTTTATTCTCAATTGGATCTGTCTCTGTGTCCTATCTGGTCCTCAGGGATGTAGATGCTCATAAAAGGAGAAAGGTGGGGTCATAAAGCGCTCTGCGAGTCTGTCCTGGCACGTGGTAAATTGAGAGTCCGACTATTTAGTGGCCCTATCGGTTCCTAGAGAGCAGTCTCTGCACAAAGTTTATTCGTTCCTATTTTGTCATTGTTGTTGTTATAACATTTAAGTTTCATCATCTTTCCGTTGACCTTCGCTGCAACCGTATTTTAAAATGTAAAGCTCTCCTAGCTCAGAATGTGGTATTCTCAGGGTCCTTCCTCGATATGTACTGCAGCTTTGTCACTCTGGAGGAAATGACGAACCATGTGTTGATGAGTGTGAAACTGATAAACACTCGATGCAGTCTTTAAAGTCTTTAAAGCTGCGCTAATCAAGTTGTGTTGCTTCTACAGCCCATAACCTCACTCTTTTGGTTCACTAATCACTCATCAACCGCAGACCGCTGTTTTCATCTTGAAAATATTTCATAAACCCACTGAGCGTTACCTGTCCAGCAACAAAGTTAATGCCTAGCTGGTGACATTAAAGCATTCAGCAGCTAATGAGCCATATTGTTTCTCAGGAATTGCAGTGGACCAAAACACAAAAGTTTAAATGATCATTATAATCAGCATTTTCTCATATATCCATGTAAACTGTGTATGAAATGTATTAAAAGCTGGTTAGGTGTGATACCGAATACCATGCTTCACTCGCCCAATTTTCTGGACGCCTCAAATGTAAATGAGTGTATTTGATCTGTTGTTCAGAAGACATTGTAGAGGCGAGGAGATTGCCTCCTGAGGTTGATCATTTAAAAAGGGAGCCTCTTCCTGCTGCTTCCTACATTTACAAGCGACAGAACTAATTTCTCCTCGCAAGAAATGATCTGAGCTGGTAGACAGACAGATGAGGAATGTCTGGTTGTTAAAAGGGAAGGCAACTATGCTTCGGTTCAATGTGCGTCGGAACAAGATGGTGGCTTTCTGCAAGCCTGCATTACAGGGCTTTACGAATTCAAACAAGCAAATATGTGTCGAAAAAGTGTCCTCTGTTCATAATCCCAACACAACTTCAAAAGGATTTGAATGGGGCTCGAAGAAAAGGACTGGTTGCCAATACAGTATCAGTAGCATACTGTAGCACAAAGCTAAACACACAAACAGATTATAATTTATCTTTGAAGTGTGTGATGTTGGTATGCACTCAAAAATATGAAATAAAAAAACACGCTGCATGATTTTCTAAACATTATTTTAATTATTCAAGCATGCCAAACTGATACTAATTCGAAAAACCTGGAGCAAGTTGTAAGATTTTTATTTTCACAATGATTTGAGCCTTTAGCGTAAGTCCCTCATCTGCCGGCACAGAAAATGGTGGTTAATAAGTTCAAGAATTCTGCAAGGGGTTCTGCATTGATTTTCCACTTGAACTATGTCCGTGTGGCTGATTTTATTTTCCAACAGCAGTGCATCTGATTGCAGGGAACAACATGAAATTGCTCTCCTCAAAACCTCAGTCCTGTTTAACAAACCTGCAGTAGCCTTGATTTGACCAGAGAGTTCAACAGGCCTCATTTATGGCTGAAGTGAGAGTCTGTAAAGTAAGGCAAGGCTTGGGGAGTTTTACTCTATAGCCTATTTCACACATACGTATAAGCAGTTCAAGTTCTCTAACCCCTTCTCCTAGAAATACCATGAATTAAGCAACTGGTGAATGGAGTGACGAATGACTGGACAAAGTGTTTCAACAAGAGTTGAAAGCAAGACTTTACGTCCTGTCTTGAACCTCAAGTCAGTATCAATATTCAACCGTTACCACGAACCCAAATCAAATGGTTTTCACTCGCCTGTACAGCTATAAACATTGTCCATGGAACCAGGTATTCATACACTGGCATGCAGTCTCACAGTGTGCTACGATCCACTGTTGATTCCTGGAAAGGTAATCTTATAAGCAATCATGCTGTTGTTGATACCTTGATCTTCAGTGGCCATAAAAGACTGAGGTTTGAAAAAAACGCTCGGTATGAATAAAATCAAAGATACGGCAAAAATATTTCATCGATGTTGAGATTGTTGCTTTGTCAATATGTTGAGGAAAAAACGACACTGCACTTTCAAATTTAGCTCAGTAAAACTTCACACGTTTTCCATATTCCATATTCTTTGTCATTGACAAATGTGTTTAATAACACTGCCATTTTTAAAGAGAGATGTAAGACAACAAGCAACACCCTGCCCTTTTTCTGTGAGCGTTGTAGGAAAGGTGTGTCTGTGTGTGTGTGTGTGTGTGTGTGTGGGTGTGTGTGTGTGTGTGTTTCCGTGCATGCGTGTGTTGGAGAGTGCCAATGCCACAGCAGTATGAACAGACACGTTGCAATATGTTCGGGAGAACACCTTGCAGAGAGCGCAGCAGACAACGGTTCATTATTGCATGATTACCATATGCTGTGCGACTGTGGGTTCAAACCTGGTTCAGATCCAGCTGGTGATTTATGTCCCATCTCATCCCATCTGCACTCCACTGTGTACACTGCCTATTAATCAGAGGTGTCTTTATCGCCGATAAATTGTTTGGGATAAATTATGACTTTTCTCTGCACTCGGACCAGATTCAGAGCGCTGATCGACTCCTGCCAGTTTGCAGGTGATGTCAGAAGGATCCTTTAGAAAGTCAAGAGGAAAACAGGAGGCCATCTGTGCTTGTGAAGCTTCAGAAGGAAGAGAACACAAGCTTACAAATCTAACTTATGTGTGTGTTTGAATTTATGTGTGTGTGTGTGTGTGTGTGTGTGTGTGCATCCCATGTATTTGCTTACTGCCAGTGATTCGCAGATAAAAGCCTGCAGAAATGTGCAGTCACTGAAAGATTAACAGTGTGTCAGTGTCATACGATTCAATTTCTCTGCATTATAAATGTAAGGATGAGTTTAAAAATACACAAGACTGTGAATTATTCAGCCACTCCCCTCACACTCTGAGAGGCTTTTTGACTTGATGCACTGCAATAGTGAGTAATGTGGCAAATACCCGATGAGACCATCAGTGACGGTAGATATTGAAGGTGAAATGTTTAATGTAAAACTGTGTTTGTCTTCGAAAACTACAAAACCTCTGGGGGAGGAAAAAAAAAAGGTTGCCATTTGTTTATTAAGAGTAGATGCATAATTGGGGAGGATAAAATATACCACCCATGGAGTGTGTAAATAAGGCAATTCATTTGTCTCTTACAATTAAACTGTGTGCTATTTTCTCAAAACACTTTTTAAAATGGTGTATCTTAGAATATTTGAAGAAGGAAAATTCTTCTGTATACTGTATAGAAATGATTTCATACCATTGTATATTCATCTTTTTGGATTAGATGCACTTCTTTGCCAAGACCCACTCGATAAAATCTTACAGAATGTCTTGTCTGTTCGTCTGAATCATACATGCATGCCTCAAAAATATCTAGTCGCCACAGATATATAATCCACATTATAGGATGCTGCCTAAAATCCACATTGCCAAATTGTCATCGGTGAGGAGCATCAGCATGCCGTGCTGAGCTTTAAGTGGCTTGTGCGTGATGCACAGAGCCGTGCGTGTATACTGCCACCCAGTGGAATTGTGCAATAATATGAGCCTGGATGAGTCATTCTTGCAGCCTGACTGCCTTCCTCGGCCTTGCTTGCAGAGGGACCCGGGTTGCTTCATAAATTAGTCTCACAGCTGATGGAAGGCAATCTCAAGGTCTGTGAAGATGGGGTTGAAAGGATTGTGTATACGGTGAGCATAGAGTGAAAGGACAGGAGGACAGAAGGAGTGAAGCAAGAACAAGACTGCGTAAGCCAACAGAGCGCAGAGCCAAAGACAGCAAGCACTCAGCATTCAGAGCAAAAACGCACCGCGCTTGTCAATGGGACAGAGAGAGAGAGGGAGAGACGTATGCATCATTTTGAACTTGGAAAAACACATGGCTGCAACAATCCTGCATCCACCTATGGAAAAGTGTATCAAAATAAGTTTATTTTCAGTAGCTCACAAAATGACTGGTTTCAGAAAGTTTATAATTCGACAGAAGGCAGTGTTTTTATAAAAGCTGGCACTGAACATGGTCCTCAGGGGCAGCGGGCTGTTACAGGCTGTAAACCTTTTTAACAACTTTTATTTCCTCAATAACCTTGATGAGTAACATGTGTTTGTTTGATGCATTGACAGAATTACAGACAATTTAAAATACAGTTTCAGAGAGAGCATGCAGTACATGTGTGTACACCATATTTGTGTAGATATCAGTGAACTGTGATTTAGTTATATCAGGAAGTCTACAATTCAAATGAAACCAATGTCATTTATGGATTCAAATCATTAAATATAATCCAATGCGGAGATAATTTCCCTGCCAGGAGGTATTCAAAATCCAGGAAGAGAGGAAAGAATAAAGGTGGTGTGGAAATTGTTACCTTGAACATAGTCCTGAAAGCAAATGCCACAGGTGTTTATCCATTCACTGAACTCCTCTCTTCCATAACTTGCAGCGAAATTGCCATAAGACCTCTAAATGACTGTAGACTCCAGTCAATTTCCAGAACCAGAAATCCATGAAGTTAAGTAATACCGCAGTCCAGTCCACCATGAAAAGCATTAAGGGAGGCACTCTATTCATCCGAGGATAAATAGCTCTCCTTGCACTTCTCAAGTGAATCTTCTTACCTTTATGTCTTTTGTTGATAAATGTTTTTTGTGCCCTCCATTTAATAACACCAGAATATGAATGCATGTTCGGCACTCTCTTTTCAAAAGAGCCTTCCTTTTCACATTGCGTTCAATCACAACCTGAGATGCGATATTCTGTTCCACGATTACCATGTGACAGGTCATTTTACTCAAGTGAAGCCTGCAGAAAATGGAATGGTATTATTAAGATATAATAAAAGAAGATGTAGCTCATTAATCCAATATGGATCTTTATGCGCTGTGATTTATTTCACATCTCAGCTAAATATTGTCATCAATTTAAGTGAAATATAGTGTAAATAACCACGTTACAAATAAAGAATGGCATAAATAGACCATTCATTTAAATCCCCACCTGTCCAACATCTCACTCTCCTCCCCAGTGTCACTCTCAGGAAATTACATCATTACACCCTTTTTAACTAAATCAGTTAATCCATCTTCATCTGTCTCTGTCTCTCAGATGTCGTCCACATCATAAACTTTGTCAGTCTGTACAAACACACACCGTGAAAGCAGAGGAAACCCATCGTGAAGGAGCGGTGACATTGACAAAGCGAGAGTGTGGCCAAAGTGCAGTGTAACAGCACGCTGCCACTTATGAAAACACCTGCTCCACACTGTCAGCAGCTTAACCTTCTATCACCTAAATCCCCACCGGAGGATTATATGTGACAGATGTAGGACAGGAGGGGGGGTCAGGGGGGCGTGGGTGGCAGGGTGAGGTGGAGTGTGACAGAAGTGACTTCATAAGTAAAAGTTTGCTGGAGAGGGATGAAAAACAGCTGAAAGAGGCGCAGGAGGAAGGACGTGAGAGGCACAACAAACAACAAACAAGAGAGAAGTAATTAGAAAAGGTGTGAGGAGAGTGTGTTGGAATAAGTGACATCATGTAGGAGCCATTTAATGAAGCTTTTCTGGGGCCAGGTAGTCCAGGCGTCCCTTTCCCCAGCACCGTTTTCCAGATGTTTTATTAGGGGACCAGCAAAGTCTTTATGCTCTGGGAACCATGAATGCAGACATTATATTTTGAACAAATCTTTCAGGCAGATGTTGATATTCATTGTACTGGATAATTGAACATTTTGACCTGCATGGTGCACAAGATATAAAGTCAAAGAATCACCAAAATCATTTGAATTAGAGATTGAAAGACAAATTGGTATGTCAGCCAATAAACACCAAAACATATGTTTTGAGGCAATTTAGAAACAGTCTTTTATATTTTTATATTTTGCCTCCAGAAAGCACTGAGAAGTTAACTTCCTAACTGTCTCACTCAGTAAACAGTTGTTGTTTTAATAAAATAACAAATGTAAAGGATGTTTAACAAGCATGCTTATTGGCCTCAAAGTTATCCGTTGGACATTAATTGTGATTCATTCTCTGTAGACCTTTAATATCTATATAAAATAAATAATAAGAAAATGAGTTTACAAATGATATGGAAATTCATCCAACAGTTGTCGAGGTACATCTCTCAAAACCAAAAATGTCTGCACACATCTGTCCTTTGTTGTCAAGATATCTGGATCAAAGTGCTGCAGATGGTCGACTCACATCAAACCCTTTGGCTCAAACAAGGAATAAAACTGTTTTTTTCTTTTTAAATCCTCTGCAATGCAGAGTTGGGTACAAACAGGAAGAAGATTGCACCTCAGCATTGAGGAGTAAATTCCTTGTCAGCGCTGTGGGTTTTGTACAGTACCGTATATATAAAGGCTGATAAATGTGCTTCTTCACAGTTGAAAGGCGGCTAATGGAGCAGGCAGACTTGTCAGACAAAAGGCACTTTAAGAAGGACATGAAAGACACAAAGGACATAGAAGTGATCCTGAATTAACTCATCCTTCACAAAATGACAGTTTAGACTGAGAGAGGTGTGGTTCTGTTCAATGATTTGCATAAAATGTATCATCCTACATATTGTGAGGAGGATTTTCAGTCACTTTCACTGTCGCTGTCATTTTTTCGCTACAGCAGCATTAATAGGTAGAGGTAAAGCAATAAAAAATAACAAGATAATAACAAGAGTAAAAAAATGCAATAGAATAACCTTAAAATGAACTAACTAAACAATAGTGCAAAGATTTAACCAAACAAACAAACAACAGTTGAAAGTGTTATAGTTGTGAGATTGATTTGGCCAGAGGTGATTTATTATAAAGTCTTGTCTTGTCTGGATGAGTCTGTTGGTAAAAGCTCTAATGTGAAGTACCACAAAAGTCAAATACAGCGTTAGGAATTAGGCATTAGGAGAGCGAACAGTAAACAGTGAGGCTGATATCTGTGAGATCAAATTAAAAATAGTAGTACTGGTTTACATGCATGCATATTCCCGTGGTAACTGGCAAATTGAATCATTGTCCTTAACAATGAAAACGGCTACAATATGGAGATGTAATAACAGATTATAAATACATAATGACTATTGCTAAATAGATTCAACCATAGGCTTTGATTTAATTGAAACTGTACAACTACAGACGTCATGGCTTATTGGAGAGTAAAGTATAAACATGTATGACTGCCTTACCAAATAGAAAGGATAAAAACCATCAGAATGAACTTTCCACAATCCTGACAGCCCATATGTTGTCATACGAAGAGTTTATAACTGATCATTGGTGAATTATTCATTAAACTGTATTAAGACACTGGAGTGATATACGAGTGTGGCGTCTTTATAGCAGCCTGCAGAATCAGATGATATAGCATTTAAGCTATCATTTTGCTTGACACTGCTCTTTTTAAGTACTTATGGGCTTAACCACTCAGCTCTCTCGGTACAAGTTATGACTGTTTAATCCCATCAACAACAGGGATTGCTGTCAAAGTATCATTGAATTTGACAAATGACAGAGGGGGCACAAATGGGATTCAGTTGAGGCAGAGTAAAATGTTGATTCATAACTTCTGAAAACCCCACCGGCTAACTTTCTCAAAGCTTACAAGACTCTTCTGACCAGATTAATCTTCCGCATACTTTGAACCAACTTTAACTCAGGCAAAGCAACACAAGAAGTCTCACTAAGGTATTACAGTTCTTCCCCTGCATCAGTTAAGATGTGCTTTGTGCTGGAGTTAGTATGGTTAGTCTGGCTGCATCCATTTTTCTCCAGTCTGGCCTTTTTTTTTTCTCTGTTGGATGATTGAGTTCTTACCAATTGAGGTTTACTGCACTGAGCAGATAGTACATGCCACTGTCTAATTTATTTTACTCTTTCACAGGGTCCACGGATTATTTAATACCGCCTGTCCCAGGCTGCTGATTGGGTCTTTCCTGTTAAATATGAGGCAAGGCAACATTAGCATACACAGTCATATAAGAACACCATCCCTGAGGTCACCCTTCCTTGCCAGTTGATTGGTGTGACAATTTTTAAATTTGTGGTAAGGGACTCAGAGGTTTGACTCAGACAACATTTTCTGGTGCTGTGCGAGTGTGTGTGCGCAAGAAAAGACAAATACCACTTCTTCAGACCCTGACCTCAATCCTGATCATAAGTAGCCTACATTATATGTGTATATCTATATATGTTTATATATTTGTGTGTGTGTGTGTGTGTGTGTGTGTGTGTGTGTGTGTGTGTGTGTGTGTGTGTGTGTGTGTGTGTGTGTGTGTGTGTGTGTGTGTGTGTGTGTGCGTGCGCGTAATATACATAGATATACTGTATATTAGTGTTGGGAACGTTGGTTGGATGCATAGACTGATGGCTGAGTGGACATTTGGATCAGACTTTGAATGTGCCTCCGCGGCCGCCGTACTTGTGCCTGAAAGTATCGTCTAGCAGCTGTGCTAACCACTACCTAGGTCGAGCTATGGCTGACTATTCTCACGTAAAATCAACCAAACTGGTTTTGAAAGGTCTTAACAAAGGGTAAGTGTTTCTTTTACTTAGTACCACTTATCACTAACGTTACAATCTTCAGTTCAAGCTACGACTAACTTACGGAGGTTTTGTAGCCTATGCTAAAGCTAGCTGAAGCTAAAACGTTAGCGTTAGCTTTGTGAAACTCCTGTAAAGCTAACGTTACTGTTTATTTCTTTTAAAATCCGCTCTTACACGTTTAACTATCAGCATGGCGCCAAAGGCTGTTCTTAGCAAACACATTATAGCCTTGTTTAACTAATGTTAGTTAACGTTAGCTAAACATCAACAGTGGATCAACCATGAGCAAGCTAGCTTTAATTTGTCCAAAACTAGTTGAAACGTCAGCAGAATCGTTAGATATCCTCAGGTTAAGCCATACTATACTAGCCTAAAATGTAATATGTAATATATATATATATATATATATATATATATATATATATATATATATATATATATATATATATATATATAGCGTAGCAGACGTATTCGATTATAAATCACAGAAACTGTTCAGAGGAATACAAACAAAGAAAACTCAGTCTCTAGATTACAGAAGGCTTAATCATTGTAAAGTTTTAAAAACTTAACAATATGGGACTACTTTGACTCTTTCTTGAGCAACCTGTGAATAAAAACTGGATATTCAGGGTGAGAGGACTCAAACAGAAAAACACCAAAACTCTCCTTGAACTCTTTTTTATTTTGAGGAATTTCTGGGTTTCATATTCACAGGTTATAATTAACAAATACATCCATAAAGTTAGGTGTCATTTCCTTTATTTTTGGGTGGTATTTTTATTACTTTTTTCTTTTGCAACTCTTGAAATAAGACAGAGTAGTGGTGTTAAGTTACTCTTTTAATTCAGCTCATGTCCTAGAACCAGAATTATTTTTTATTTTATTATTTTATTTATTTTTTAAAGCAACGATGACTCACTGATTTGTTATTGACTTTACGAGTCTTTGTGCATTTTCAAAATGTGTTCACTTTTGACAAATAAATATGCCAGCCCAACAAGTTTAATGTTATGGAAATGCTTGCAAGGCCTACTTGTGTAATTCAACATTTAGCGAGCTGAACACTAATGAAGACGTGTTTTATTATATTTGTTCACAGGAAAAAGAGGAAGCATAAAGATAAGAAGAAAAAAGCAGGAGATGGTGAAGAAAAAGCTGATATTATTGGTATGTTTATGTACTGTGTTTTTGAAATGTAGAAACAAACCAAAGACTTTTGATAACCTGTTTGTCTTTCCATTTGTTTTTCCTGATATGATTTTTTTTCTTTTTTTACTGAAGTGCAACAATTGTACTGATTGGATGCTGCACCTTACGGTTGCTGTGTTGCCATGTATTGTTGCATCTTGTGACATTTGGGTCTTTCTGCTCTCCAGGTGGTTGGTGGGCCATCAGCAACTTTGGGGACATATCTGGAACAATTGCCATCGAGATGCAGAACAACGCTTACATCCATGCTCTGGATAGTGGCCTGTTCACACTCGGTGCACCACACAAAGGTGAGAAGACGCAGTGGAGAGTCAAGCCTTTCACACTGCTCCTGTGGATTTTACTCATTTCGATCTAGTTTATACTAATATTTCTATTCAAGATTTAAAGTTTTGGTGAGGTATTTTTGGGTGGTTGCTGGCTGTAAGATGGCAACAATTTATAAAGCTTCTGGTCAATCTAAATATTTGCTAGAGACTCACAGATAGCCGTCCATAGGGAACAATTGTCCCACTGACCCGTTGAGATTTTAGTGCTTTTTTGCTCTTAACCCGGGTCATTTTCTGAGCCTGAGTCGGACACATTTTTAAGTGTTTATTTCATAATATTATGATGTGGAAGATGGAATAATGCTGTAAAATGCCCAGGTGTATGGCTGCTCAATTGTTCAATATTATTGTGTTTCAAGTTGAATTGTACAACGATGATATGATCATGTCATGTTACCGTTGATAAGTTGATCAAGACCAAATTAAAGGGCAACTCTTTTGATAGTCCATTAATTGTTTTGATCATTTCTCAGTAAAAGTACCAAACATTTGCTGCTCCCAGCTTCTCAAAAGTGAGGATTTGATGCTTTCTTTATCATTTAAAATATTCAACTAAATATCTTTGAGTTTTAGACTGTTAGTAGAATCAATTTAAGCTATTTTACCATCATATCACCTTTATGTTGTCTTGAAAACATCTCCTGAAACAACTTTATTCAGGTTTCTTGCCAACAACTACATTTTACATTCTTTTTCACAATTACATTATGATTACGCAAACATCATTTACCTGGTACTTATTTTTACAGAATAGAGCTTGAATGCATCACAAGTTAACCCAATGCAACCTCCATTACCTACGTCAAACGTATGAATAGATCCGTATCAGCCAGCCTTACCCAGGATGATGAATCTATATATGTAGCACAGAAGACGTAAGTGGGACTCTACCTGGGAGAAATAGCAAAGCAGGATTACAATGCAAGAATAGCACCATGTGGAATGTAAGCCGTCATGCATTTCATTTTGTCTGCAGTTTAGATGAAGATGCAAATTCTACATCTGCTTGCTTAGACCACAGTTGTACAAACTTGACGAACTTAAAACTTAATTTTGAGGTTACATTTACTGGAGGCTCCAGGTGTTGTGGGGGGTGGGGGGTGGGGGTTGCCTTCAGTCCACAAAGCAGTAGCCTAAGTATTTAAGGAGTAAATCCAGACACCAGACTCAATAAGGCTGAACGGGGGTTGAGTTAAGGGTAAGGACAGAGCTAACTCTGAGTTTTCACTCTGAGTTTTCGAGTGTTGCTCTGAAAGAGACACGACTAACAAAAATGTCAGCCCACGTTTTGTGAGAACCCGTGAAAAAATGGCTGCTAGATTGAAACATCCCAAATCCCTTAGTGGTTCCTCCTCATCCTCTGCAGCACATAAGCTCATTTCCAGGAGATGAAAGTGGATGCGAGCTAGCAGTATTAAAAGAGACGTTAGAGATTTTCCCCTCTTCGCTGGATTTTCTGCAGAGCCGCCGCTGTCTGGCTGATGCAGCGTTTTAGAAGACTGCCAAAAAAGTGTTCACATTCACCCTCAGGTCAGAGGAAACATGCTTATGTTCTCTTAGCCAACTCCGAGGGTCACCATCTGACATAATCCAAAGATAATCAGCCTTTTGAAGAAGCAGCGTGTGTCACATTTTCCCTTTACTTTATTAATGCATTCCTCGTTAATGTCTCGCAGGCTCTGCGCTGCCTTGACCCGATGCCTGTTTGATGCACTAGAAATTGTGGGAAACTTTGATTTATTGCAAAGGTCAGGAAGCGACCTAATCGCAAGCAGGTCACTTAATGAAATCACAGGAGAACTCGGGAGACCTCGGCACAGAATAGAGAATTGAAATGCAACGCAACAGTTCCTTTCGTGTCTTATTTCAAATGTCTCTGTGCTGCTGCAACGGATCCAGATGAGCACAGCGCTGTGTAGCCGGAGGGTTTGCATTATTAATTACAAGGAACGCATTACTTAAACATGAAGCAGCTCTCAAGTATAAACTTACCACGAGAAAAGAATTATGCACATTTTTAATAATGGAACATCATTTTTACACCGTAATTAATTAAACACTAAATTATTGTTTTTGTGTGGCAGAAGCATTTTCTGTCTAAACTAACAGATCAGAGCCCAAAATGTAGTTACAAGTCTTGCATTACAGAATATGTTACCTCGGCTGTCGACCTGCTTTAATATATATATATACACATGCATACATACATACACACACACACGCACACACACACACAGGTAGAGAAGCCCTATTATTCACAAATTAAAAAAAATCAAAAAATCTGTATATAGAGCCATTTAAAAAGAAATACTAAGAACCGTAAAATCTTGAAAGGGTAAATGTTTTTTGTGTGTTTCAGAGGATGAAGGACCTGACCCCACAGAACAGTTTACTGCCGTCAAGCTCTCAGACACACGGTGAGTAAACAAAGACAAACTGCTGATGGAATTAGCATCCACAGATAATCCTTCGCCAACAGATTTAGGACTCCGCTTCTGCAAGGATTCTTTTTAGAGAAGAGTCATTTGAACCTGTCCTTGTGGAGGTGTGGCCTATTCTGGAGCCATTTCTTTAGCTGTGAGTCTTAGATTAACTCTGAACTAATATTACTAAACCTAAATACTCTGTAAAGCCAGGGAAATAACTCATTGTTCTAAAAAAAAAATGAACATCAGATTAGCCTGTTCTGTTGTGTTGCGGCATTGAAAAGGCTCGTATCAGTGTACTGTCACCGTAGAATTCCATCACGTTGTTGCAGGATAGCCTTGAAGTCTGGATATGGCAAGTACCTGGGTATCAACTCTGAGGGTTTGGTCGTAGGCCGCTCTGATGCCATTGGCTCCAGGGAACAATGGGAAACTGTCTTCGAGAGCGTGAGTGGATCTTCTACAGTGTCTATAGTCTTTGGTTCTTTGGCATGTGTCTAATGGTCCAAAAGATAGATATAGAGATGGATAAATATAGAGATAGATAGAACGAACAACTTGGAAACTTCAGCTAAACAACAACAAAGTCATCGGGGCATCATGTGAGGCGGTCTTCTCTTTAATACAAGTAGGGCTGAAACAATTCATTGATAAATAGATGAGTTGATTCACAGAAAATCTGCAACAATTTACTACTATTGTCATTTTTCAAGCAAAAAATGCAAACATTTCTCTGGTTCCAGTCTCTTTTGTGACTATTTAATGCATTTGTTGGTCATATATGATAATAAACAGAATAATTGGGGGTTTGGCCAGTTGGTTGAATAAAACAAAACAAACATTTTTAATATGTTAACTTGGGTTATTTCAATATAGGGACGGGCATTTTTCACAATCGTCAAGCGAGAAAATAATTAGCAGATTGATCGATGATGAAAATAGTCACTCGTTTCAGCCGTAGGTACAAATCGTGCAAGACTGCATGAATGCTAGAATAGATATTGTGTTGTTGAAATTTTTTCTATTGATGCACATATGAACAGCTGTTAGTGACTGAAATGAATACAGTCTTTGCAGCAGTGGCGTACTGTACCGCTGTCCTCTGCCTTTCACGTCTCGCCTCGTGGCTTATTAGAGTGAAGCCCACGAGAGAGAGAGAGCGAGAGAGCACTCAGCTGTAGTCACTGTGAAAACAACCAATTCATTATGCAGAACGCGTCTACCTTATCGCTGTAGCGCACTGCTCGCCTCGATGCTTTGGTGAACCTATAAACAAGCTGCCCGGCACAACCTTGAGACTCTTTTACATCAAATATCAGGTGACCGTTCATGTCTCTCACGACAACCAGTCCTGCTGCAAATCTATCTAATCAACCGCCTTCTCCTCTCTTGTCTTCTTCCTGTTCTGCTTCAGGGCAAAATGGCTCTAATGGCAGCAAATAGTTGTTTCATCTCCTACAGTGAGAGTGGGGACATCGAGGCCAAGATCAAGACGGCGGGGGATGGCGAGATGGTGAAGGTGATGTGTGAATCGGGTTCCTTCCACAAGGTTGCATGTTAATCCTTTTCGCTTTCAGCGTGCCGTCTCTGTGGGGTCCCGGCTGTTGCGATGGAAGGGGGAAAATGTTTGTGACCTCACTTCAGGGGGTACACGGCACTGGTATTTAATGCAACGCTTCTCCCGCTCTCTTTGTTTTTTTTTCTTTCTGCAGATCAGATCGAGTGCGGAACAAGAGGTCAAGCGTAAAGATGACATCATAGAGGAAGACAGGGGCAACGTGAAGTCTTGCGAGGTCAATTATGTGTAAGTAACTTCCCTTTTGATGTGTGCACAAGCAGCCCAATCAATAGCAAATGAGGGCGTCTCTGCATATAACTTTTAATTTACTGTCTGACCAGTTTCCGCCAGGTTCAGTTTCCCCTTTTGTGCTGCATTTAATGTGACATTTAAGAGCCAATCAGGAGTTCTTTCACCCAAGTGCTTTCAAATTAGGGCAGTGGGGGGGAGGCAGCCGCTGTTTTAAAGTTTGTTTACATGCGTGATAAATACACGTCTGCCAAGGGAAAACACAGATCTGAGGGTTGTGGGTTGATTACCTGTATAGAAAACTATAAACAAAAAATATATTTCTGCTTCACAAATGATTATTTCTTCAAACTTTCCTCTAAACTTTGCTTTTTGGGAATTACGTTGCAAATTTACCTCTTCAATGTAATCCAGTTCAGTTCAACTGTAGTCAGATATTGCTCAGTTTTTCAGGTGGTCACAAGCAAAATAAAGGTTGGCAATCGTTGGCCCACAGTATAATGCACCACATCAAACATCACAGCCTCACAAATGACCAGAGTGTAATCACCTCCTCTCTGACAGAGTGCCAACAACAGTTCAACAAACATCGTGTTTGATTTGATTGTCATCTGCATTAAAATGCCACCAGAGTATTTTCATACGATGAGAAACGTGTGTCCTAGATGCTCACCAGTCAACTTGTATACACAGTAATGCTATCACAGACAGTGTTGAATACATACACATACAAATAATACAAACAATCACACATGCAAACAATAATAAATAAAAAAAACTGAAATAAATAAAGTCAGTATTGAATTGTCACATTATCCCCATAATTAGTTTTGGTCAGTTGATAATAATTGATTTACTAAATTGCCTTTGCCTAATATGGCTTCATGTGTTATTTTGGATCACTGTGTATCCATGCATATACAAAATTATTTTTAGTTAATAGCTTGAAAAGAATATATAGAATGAATTTATTGTCAGTTTAGCATAAACTGTGTCTTGATTTCCTTGAAAGTGGCTCCAGAAAGTGACTTTCTTTAAGTGGTATTTGTCTTTAAGATGTTGTCACATTGTATCAATAGCTACACTTTTATTTCACAACAGCTTGAAGTTTTGTAGTTTAAGTAGTTTACCTTTCAGCCTCCTCTGAAATGAGCGCTAAAGCACTTTATTTCGACCGAGGAGAATTTAGGGTGATTTCCTTCCCCATTATCTCCACACCGTGTCGGTCTGCACCCACAACATTTTGACAACAAAATCACTGGATGTGAGATGAGGCCTTTGAGCTACTCCCTCATCAGTCCTCCGCCTTTTAAAGATGCAATTGATGGTCTGCTGTTAGAGCGGGAAGAGAATGTCTGAAACAGTTTTCTTGCTTGGCATGCTTTGGCTGGTGTTCCGGCTCTATTATTTGTTTTAGATGAATGCTGGGGAAATGGACTCATCATGTTGACATGTTGATAATGGCTGCCCTTGAGCCTGTATCTTGATGTCGTGTTTAGCGTCTAAAATGCCTTTTAGGATGGAGTGCAGCTTGGGGATCATAAAACACAAGCAGAGCAAAGAGAGACTGAATATCAAAGAAGTTTCTGGCTAGATGCATACTGGAACATATTGTTAAGATTGCCTACTTTAGAATAACTTTTTATTTTATATTTAAATATTTTAGGATGTCCTATGCACATTTTAAAGGAGGAGGATAAAGTGCTCACAGCCTATCACACGATGCAGTGGTACCTTGCTAAATGTTTATGGCAGAGCTTATTTAGATACATGTGCTGCAGGGACGACGTGTTTTTGTGGGCCAAGCCAACGGAAGTTAGTGTCACACTGGTGCAAAATAAGTAATAATTTCTCGGTTTTAGGTCTCATTCCTGCAGAACTCTAAACATTTCAGCCTAAATTTTGATTTACAGTGTCATTAACAAATTCCACTTCCAGCCTGAGCTGAATATTTCAATAATAATACAGTACATGTTGGTTTGTGGCAGCTTGTTAGCTTAGGCATTCAGCTCATTGCTATTTAACTGCCACTGTCACCATTTAGATATTCTGCTTTAGTTAATACTTGGCCTCAATGTTTGGAATTCTTCTCAGAGATTTAGCTTCTTAGAGCCTCAGTGCCAGTTCTCCAAAGAGGATCAATTGTGGAAATGTGTTTTTATGCATGTGTGGATCGGGGTGGTGTGTCATTTGCCTTTGCACTTCCTTTGGTAATAGTCTGATCAATGCTGCTGTGTGAATTACAGGAAGAAGTTTCAGAGTTTTCAAGATCGGCGGCTCCGGGTCAATGAGGGAGACTCGTCCATGCTGAAGAGAGCCAGAACAGACGGGAAGTTTCATGAAGAGTTGCTTGACAGGTGCGGAAATATGCTCGTTAGATATTTATTCAAACACCTAATTCACTGATTTAGTCTTATCACTCTTCCTTAATTGTTCCTTCGAGGAAATGTTTACATGAAGGTATAAAATCAAGCTGCAAATTCACAGCATTAAAATCCATCAAAGTACTCCAGTACACAGTGATATACAAGGCCAATCAGAGGCTGACATTTAGGTTTAATTTCTGAATTAATAAATGCAAATAATGCTATTGTGAATGTTTACCTTTAAACACCTTTCTACATTGATATATTTGTGTAGACCCAGACCAGCCTCCATTTTTTTGTGTGTTTTTATTTGCAGCATTAGATGTGTTAGTTGAACATGTGGCCTCCCTGCTGTCATTATAACAGATTGAGAAATCTATTTGCATCATCAACCTAACAGTAATAACAAGTAGGAGATGTGAGAATTCATGCACGTTAACATATCTCACACTCTGTGTCAACAAGCACTAAACAAAGCTGCATGCAAGGTATAAAAACCCAATTATCAGTTATTCATCAGAACAGTAAAACATCTTTCTATAAATAGACATTGAATGAATAACAGAATATAGATTGATTGCGCTGACATGTTGTTGCACTGAGTGAAATATGTTTTGTCTTTTTATTCCAGGAGAAGCAAAATGAAAGCCGACCGGTACTGCAAGTGAAGACTCAACTGTGTAGGTTACTGCCATGTCTTTGTAAATGTCTTGATTTTAAAGATTTGGCCATTTGATCTGATTTTTGTTTTGTTTTTAATATTTTTGATATAAATCCTAAAACTGCTGTATCATTAAAAAGTGAAAATAAAACTATATTGTGTCCATTACTCCCACCGACTTATGCAATAGCAACTCTGATGTGATTGTGATGCACGGCAATAAATTAATTCATTTTTTTAAGCTGAAGCACTTACTGAAAGTCAGCTTTAGACATCATTTAAATGTCTGGATTTATTAGAACTGTGCCAGTCTTGCTACTGTTCATTTTCTGATGGCTTTTTAAGTATGAATGCTGTCAAGTGAAGTCTATTCCATTTTGAACAACATGACCCTCTGTATAAAGTAAATAAGTGGTATTAATATGATTCCAGGTGAAACATGTTTCCGTTTATCTCTATGAAACAGGTCTGAAGTATCTTTTGGGGCCTCATTTTTTATAAAGGCTCACAAGCCCAACAATTCGGGAATGACTGATATGTTACACGGTATTGTATTTAATTTGATTATTATGTTTTATGAAAAATCTTCATCTGAAAAAAGTAACGAGTGACTATTTCTGTCAAATAAATGTGGAGTAAAAAGTACAATGCTTTTCTCTGAAATATAGTGGAGCAGTCACAGTATATATGGCTGACCACACTGATTTCACACAATGATTTATGTGGTTAGTTTACAACAATTGTCATGTCTTCTTTCTTTCTTTATAGATTATATTGTGATTCTTACCATCGCAGTTGGTCATGTTATACATTTTCACTTCCGCATGGACACTACCACTGGGGATCTCTTTCGAGGGGTGTTTTTGTATCACTTCCTCACTATGTTGTCGGAGGTTCTTGCTTTTATGGCAAATAAAAGGAACGGAATTTTTTTTAATATTTCATTTCTTTGAAAACGTATGTGAATAATCACAAATGTGTGAAATCACTTATTTATATTTATTTATACAAAAGCATTTGATGCCGCTACAGAACTTCCGGTTTCCCTTCACATATCAGTCAAGTTTCCCTGTCACGCGGTAAACAGCAGCAGCCTCTTGGACGAGCAACAGTTTGAGTGAAATCGTCCAAAATGTCTCTCTGTGTTTTAATAATTGTAGCGGCTTTATTTTCCGCTACAACGACACAGTTCATCCCACCGGTAAGCGACATGTCTGCGTAAACATTATGCTGTTTAACATGTTCATTTTGAAAAAAAGCTACGTTTATCTGTTTCACTCTGAAGTAACACATAAACATTTCATGTCTGTTTATTTACAGTATACAGAAGACTGTCGTGCAGACATGTATCCACCGACGGGCCCCACGTGAGTGTCATACGTGTGTAAAAGTCATTTTAACGAGTTCGCTGATGACCGATGTGTTTTGTAATTCCTCATAACTGAACTCTGCTACCTTCACTTGGTAGATATGATGTTTTCCTGTTTTGTGGGCTGCTGTAGTTTTCTGGAGTAATTGGATGAAACTGTGATTTACTTGAGAGAGAGAATTAGCCAGAATGGCCTCAGCCGTTGCATTATAGTACAACTCCAGTGGCATTAAATCTCAAGTTAATTCAAAATGCATAAATAAATATGCACCCCTAGTCAGTGATGTTTTGACTCTGATGTTATCATAATCAGGTTCAGAGGAGCGGTCGGTTGGTACACAGTGGACCTGGACTCACCGCCCAGCGACAGATGGACGGCTCTCATTACTGACAAAAAAACTGACGTAAGACCGAAGAAGTACTTTAAACTAGCCTCACAGAAATATCGCCTCTTTTATTTATTTGACTCCTGATCTTTTTCTTTGAAGCTGGTCAACGTGATTCAGGCCATCAGAGACTTGGCCAACGCTTTTGTTCCCAGTGGAAGGCTGATTGAGCTCGTTGACATTACGCTGGTGAGTGTTATTTCTGTCTGTCTCTCTCTCGCTCTCTCTGTCTGTCTCTCTGTGTCTGTCACTCTCTCTGTGTCTGTCTGTCTCTGTCTGTCTGTCCGTCTCTGTGTCTGTCTCTCTGTCTCTCTCTCTGTGTCTGTCTGTCTCTCTCTCTGTCTCTCTCTCAACTATGTTTTCCTTAGAATAACTGCCATAGTTGTATTGTCATTGAAGGCTTTGTGTTTGTCTGATGTTCTGCAGCCGGTGATGGTGGAGACACTCCCAAACCCTTTCAGTGAGGAAATCAAAGGGATTGCAGCCGTGTCGGGGATTCCTCTTGGTAAGAAATAAAACGAAATCCTATGAACGTTTCTCAAATTGTTCCATTGACCGTTGTCCTATTTAAATCGTCTTCCTTTTTTATAATCTAGGTGAGGTCGTCCTGTTCAACATCTTCTATGAGGTGTTCACTGTGTGCACATCAGTTGTTGCAGAAGACGATGAGGGTGGGTCGTTGTCCAGAATCCGATTGATTCATTTACTTTAAAATCACGGTACATCAATACTGAAATACTTTTGTTGCTTTGCACTCTTACAGGTAACCTGTTCCATGGTAGAAATCTGGATTTTGGATTATTTATGGGGTAAGAAATTACCCCATAAATCACAATATTTAAGCTTGATAGTCTTGACTCGGATTCGGCTCAATAACATCTCATGAATTGTGCTTCTTCACAGCTGGGATATAAAAAACAAGTCGTGGATCATTAGTGAGAAGCTGAAGCCTCTGGTGGTCAACCTCGACTTCAAGAGAAATAACCAGACTCTCTTCAAGTCTACAAACTTTGCTGGATATGTTGGCATGCTGACTGGCATCAAGCCTGTAAGTCAACGTGACTCAATCAGCATTAAACTTAGTTAACCATTAAAGCTGTTGATACTTCTTGCACAGCTGTGGATGTGAGAAAGACTTTTCCTCTCTTTCTCCTAGAACAAATTCTCTCTGACTATGAATGAGCGCTTCAGCCTCGATGGAGGATACATTGGTGAGTGAAGAACAGTTTTGCTTCGAACCATTTGTACTTCCATGAGAGACGAGGCCTCTTTTGGTTGTGACTACTTGTCTGGCGTCTGCTCACATGCAGGAATCCTGGAGTGGATCTTGGGGAAGAGAGATGGGATGTGGATGAGCTTCCTCACTCGCTCCGTTCTAGAAAACGCAAACAGGTATTCTTTCGAGTTTTGATATTTAAACGTACATCATGGAGTTTTTGGCCATTAGTGTTGCTGGAGAGTCATGATTCTAAGAGCACGGCCCCTGTTTCATTTGTATCTTGTGGTCTAGCTCAACACATGCACAGTGTTTATGTGACGCATATCTATGTCTGATGGCAGTTATGTGCTGTAATCCAAGCTCCACAGGGCAGCTTTTTAGCATCTGAAAAATATAATGTCGTCCGTTTCAAGACGCGTTTATTTGGATTGTACAAATAAAACAATGTTGATATATAGTATGTATATAAAAGGGTAGAAGAATCAGGAGACTACAGTTCAATATATGAATGCATTGTCCGTAATTTAGTGATTAAAAGGCAGCGGCCATCAGAAGTTTAAAGCTGTGATTTTTAAAAGAAAGCAGACTTCATATTTTTTTTTTCTGGATTCAGATTTGTGATTCATAAAACCTGAATGCTGCGTCTCTCGGTCAAACGAACATGTCTCTGTACCAACAATGAGTGTGATCCCGTTCTCACCAGCTACGAGGAAGCCAAAACTCTGCTGGCTCGCACCAAGCTGCTGGCTCCGGCTTACTTCATCCTCGGAGGGAACCAGACAGGCCAGGGCTGCATCATCACCAGGTCCAGGCTGCTCAGTATTGATGTCTTGGAGTAAGTACTGGAGCTTATTCTGTGCTTCTAGACGTTTAGATTAGATTAGCCTTGATTGTCTCCCTCAGGAGTAGCAGCACAGAGTTCTCCATTTGTAAACGTATACAATTCAATAACACACACACACAGATCCATATACCCAGAACCCAAAATATTGCGCACATGCCTTAAATGAAGGTGTTGCACATTCTGCCAATAACAGCCAAAACATTACATAATGAATTCAATGTCAACAATACAGTATGTTTGCGTTCCGTGGTTTAGTTTTTACATGCTTAATCACGTGTATGTTTGGATTAAAAATAACTGATATATCACGCAGTCCTGAGCAAATCAAAAACACTCTAACCTACAAAATTCCAATGATTTTATCTGGAGTTGTAGCTGACATGCCCCTTTGTGTGGAACCGCCTATTGTTTGCTGCTAGTGTCGCAATGACTCAGCTTTTCTTGTGAAACATCGCTTGCTGAGCTAAGAACTGGTGACCGCTTTGGTCACCAGTCAACTGATTAAACTCTTCTTTCACAAGTTGTGTTTGCTGAGTGTAGCAGCACGTCACATGATGTTTTTTTCTATATTTGATTCCTGTATCTCAGGATGGACCTGAAGATGGGCCGGTGGTATGTCCTGGAGACGAACTACGATCACTGGAAGGAGCCTTTTTTCCTGGATGATCGCAGAACGACTGCCATAAAGTGCATGAACCAGACCACACAGCCGGTGAGTACTGATGACGGATGTGGAAGAAGTATTCAGAGCTTTTACTCTTAAAAAGTAAACGCAACAATACCACAACTTAGAAATACAAGTAAAAATAGTGAACTGGTATTAGCATCACAATATATTTAAAGTACCGAAAGTAAAAGTACTCATTTTGCAAAATGGGCCTTTTAAGAACAATAAATACTGACTGACGGACGCCCACTTCCTGGACAGATTTCGCTCTCCTTTAGAGGATGTGAATGTTTTCAGATGTAGTTCTTGCTCAGCGACGTGATAAACAGGAATGTAACTTGTCACAAATTGTACTTCAGACCTAAACTCAAAGTGGTAAGACGCCTTTGATCTCTTTTCTTTTAGAACATCTCACTGAAGACCATGTATGCGATCCTTTCAACCAAGCCAGTGCTAAACAAGGTGAGTCTTTTAATGGCCGCTTGTATTTATTCATTGAAAGTATATATTCATCATGTGTTTTTTCTTGCTGCGGTTTTTCACAGTTGACTACATACACCACACTGATGCAAGTGTCTGAGGGAAAACTGGAGTCGTATATCCGCGACTGCCCAAACCCCTGCATGCCCTGGTAACGGCCCAACTACTGAACCCTGATCAGCTTGTAAACGCCTACCTGCACGGAGACGCAGTGATGGGGACAAGCTTTGCTGATCATGGAACAGAAGTGATGTTGTTCCTCTTTAACTGTTTGCACAGCTACCAAATCAAGAAAACTTTATCACTTTTATCTTACATGAGGGAAACTGACACAAAAGTGAATGGAACTTTTAATTCCCTGTTATTTTTACTGTAATCATGTATGTGTTGAGTCCAGCAGTGGATCTCAACATGGGCAAAGGAACCACTGAGATGAATGTGTGTTTTAAATGAATGCAAAATATTGTTCGATTTATGTTACATTTCTAAAAATCTTCCCACACTCGCCATGTTGTGCCTCCACACTGTGGCCCTGTTTTAGATTTCTTGATCTTTTTTAATCCAGGTTGCAGGTCAATGTCAAGAATGGTTACGGAAGTGTCTCACCACATGACCTCTTACCACACTGATGCTGACTAATCTGCCTCATAGCGGACCACTCCCTGTTTTAGATTAATAAAAAATATTCTCAAATTAAAAGGTTCTACTCGTGTTTTCTGATTCTGACTTTTATATACATTTATCACTTTTGTTTTGACAGTGTGACTCTTTGAGACATAATAGAATTGGCCTTTTCTTCACTTGACCAGTTCTGTGAAGCTGTAGGCAACACAGCCATAGCCTACATTTACTATGACCTATTTGACATCATGTACTGTAGCTTTTATCATCACACTATACTATGCCTTTTTAACTTGGTATACCATCATTTTGACACTTTGCGATGACCTACACTTTTTTTTTGGACATACTTTGCGCGGCTTTTTTAAAGACTTAAACATAGCGTACTATGATTTTTTCCACAAACTATATTGTAGCTTTTTTACTGACTGACGTGCAATAGAATTACTATGACTTTTACAACCTTTTTGGTATTTTCAATAACTTTGACATACTACTTTTGTGACTTTGTGAAATACTTTACTGTGACTTTTTTGTGATGTAGAGCAAAGCAAATCTGCAATTCTCAATTGATTGACTAATCAGATCTATTTTCTATAAGTATTGTGCAGTAATGTAAACCAGTGATAACATTTTAACAGTAGGTCTGATATTAAGCTGCTGAAGAAAGGCATAACACTACAGCGTTGGCATGGCCTAAATGGTTAATGCATGTAAACACTGAAGTACAAAACGTGCCAACACACACCATGTTTTTAAAGTTCAAGCATTTTATTATTTAAAACTTATTACTGTCGTCAACATTTTAATAACATGAAAATCAATGGACACTAAACATTAACAGAACAGTATATAAAGATGTGTCTGAAGGGATAAAAGTGAAATCGGCGCTTTGAGCTCTGATATAATGGAAAAAGTGTTCAAGCTCGAGAAACCATTAACTAAGTCAGTCAGTCTACACTGAACTTCCATCCTACTGGAACCTCCATAGAACTAGGAGTGGAGTGCAGTGTAGACGAGCTGTGTAACAATAAGGCCAAGACAAATGAAACAATAAGAATAAAATCACAACTCATGTTAAACTGATCCCAGAACCAAGAAGGAGACTAAGGCGAATCTGACCGAGAGTTTCAGGACTATAAAGACTCAGACAGCGGCTTGACTGTCATTAATCAGCAGCATAAAGACAAGCCCTCCCCAGATTAACCATTAATCACATTAAACATTCAGGAATAAAATGAGCCTTTGCTCCTTTAAACTAGCAGATAAAGAATCAACAATCATACACCCAGAGCAGATTGAGGGTGCAATCATAGTGTTGCTAAAAACAGATTTTGAGACATTGGTATTAATCTTTACACACTCTGGGCACCAACAGTGTCTGAGAAGAAACAAAGGAAAAAAACACAAATTACTCTAAAAGGGATGGACTATTAGTTAAGGTACAGCAGATAATTCCTGTATAGATGTACACATGATAACAAGACACAGTGTCTTAGCTTTTGCAGGCTATTTGGCAGCTACACAAACAAAGCCGTCCTCCATACCTGGTTCCTTCAGTGCCTGTGCATTTCCCACCAGCCCAGTCAGCGATTCAGTGTTCCCATTGAGGATCGCTACAGACAGGCTGTTGTTCTGCTGCTCCTCCACTATTCTCATCTGGAGTTCCTCCTAATGTCACAGCACAGAGGATATCATTAGATCAAATGTTATGAATAGTTTATAGAAAGTGTTATCCACACGCGTGTCATTTGTTCGCTGTTACACACCTCACACATGACTGTCAGCTGCAATGGCAAATCTTCCACCTTCACAAAGTCTTCTTCATCAGATTTCTGACTGGTGTTACCTGAACCCAGCTCCTGCATAAATAGCATTGATAGAATCAGTACACAGCCACAATGAATAGCAACGTTTGTAGTGTGATACTATTGAGAAATAGTGCTTTCATTCCACAGACTACATGGCTAAAACCTGATGATTGAAGATGTTTAGTTTAATCAAAATTGTGCTCCGCATATGTATCCAGCCTTGAACTTACATCTACATTGATCATGACGGGAGAGTCTGTGTCAGGGCTGCTCGTGGTGTTTGGCTCCTTGAGGACATCCTGATCATGAGAGACTTCATGGCAGCTTCCTTCTGAGGCAGCAGCGGCCCCAACGTCTCTGTCCTCTTCAGGACTCTGGCACTCCGCCATGTCAGGGTCCTCTACTGTGGAGTCCACAGTGACAACAGACTTGTTGATTTCTAAAATCAACAATAAAAAGAAGACAACGTTAATGTGATTAGATTTAAAAAAAAAAAAATACAAGATTTCTATCAGACAAAAGCCAGTTTAAATTCCCAGTGAAAATATCACAGAGGGCCTCACCAGCATCATCATCATAACCCGAGCTCCTCTGTTTGGTCTCCTGGGTTTCGCTGTGTGTCGTCCCCTGAAGCGCGAAACAATTTGACGGGTCAGACTGAGAACAGTATGTGAAAAAATACAAGTCATGGTTGTTTATTAAATAATATCTGTGCGGCACAAGCAGCGGTGTATAAAGTACCCAAAAGCCATACTTGAGTAAAAGTAAAGATACCTTTCTGGAAAATTACTCCAGTAAAAGTAAAAGTCACCTATTAGAATACTACTTGAGTAAAAGTCTTAAAGTATCTGATATTTATTGTACTTAAGTATCAAAAGTAATTTTCTGATATTAAATGTACTTAAGTATTGAAAGTAAAAGTACAAGTAAATGCTGTTAATGAAAAAGCAAAGGGTCAGAATTTTGAGAATTATGAAGTTATTCGAATGTAACTTCTTTACATTCTAATAGAATATATCCAAAAAAACGACTTAAGTACAGTAACGAAGTATTTATACTTCGTTACTATACACCACTGGGCACCAGTAACACCGACCTCCTGCTCCACCTGTCCATCAGCAGAAGCCTGCAAGGATGTTTGGACATCAACAGGTCCAGCTTCAAAGTCCTCCATTTCCTCCTCATCATTCTCATCCTCTCCACTGCCGTAGTTTGTCAGGGCCTGCGTCTCTGCTTTAGACAGACCTGAGAGAAAGACAAGTACATCAATGCACGCATGTATACGTGTGTGTGTGTGTATATATATATATATATACATGAAATTGCATTTAGGCAGAAAAACATTAAAGCTTTTAGCATGAATCTTTACTAATTTCCTGCAGAACTGTTTTCCTACACTACTATTATTACATCCTGACTCACCGACAGTGATGGATTACCACATAACCAGAAGGCACGAGTTGACTTTGTTATGGCATTTAGAAGTGAGTGGGAGTCAATTAGCCTACGCTAGTGTTGGCACAACTAATGTGCCAATGTTGTCCAGGCATATACACAATACATAGAAAATGTCAGATTTAATGTGAAAGAGAGAAGGGGGGGGGGGGGTAAAATGAATAAATAATCTCAGATTATATTGCATTTTGGCTTTCTTTTGGGGGGTCGTTTCTTCACTAAATGATACCAAGGGGCCCTTTTAAATATTTTCACTCACTGATTGACAGAGGGATTCCCTGTCCACCCTCTTCATCCTCATCCTCCTCTTCCACCTCTGAAGCTTCACTGCTCCTCCTGCTGTTCTTCCTCTCTGTTTGCAGGTAAAGCTCCTGCAGGGTGGTACCTTCCTGCTCAGCCTCATCTTGGTCCTGGAAGAACAAGAGGGACATTATTGTAACAGATTACTGGTGATCTCAGGTGGTATTGACACTTTCATTATCGGTATTAAAACGACTGACCTTGTCTTCATCTGTGTAGGCTGGAGAAGTTGACTTATCACCACCAGTGTCTGTCTTTTCCTAATTATAAACATAAAGGGTTGAATTAGTCTCAATCAAACAAACTTCTGTGCTACATTGTTAAATCATGTCACCAAAAAAACA
>NC_136644.1:20806286-20993786 GCF_949748355.1 Melanostigma gelatinosum | reverse complement strand
TATATATATATATATATATATATATATATATATATAAACTCTCATATATATATATATAAACTCTCATATATATATATATGGCTCAGATAGGAGATTATAGGAGATGTGGAATTTTGGCTGATGAAAAATCTGATTGAATTACAAAGAAATTATAAATTACCTCACATACACACTCAATACACTCACACAAAATGACTAGTAGAATGAAAGAGGAAACTCATTTATCATGATTTCTCAAACTCTTCTGATCTCTTATTTATCGGTTTCTGGACCCAAACTCGCTCAAATATCAAGTCTCAAAGGGTTTAAAATGGTCGAGACAGCCCTAATTATGTCTGAAAATGGTTTGAGAGATAAATCTGTATCCATACATGCTACATATAACGGCTACATGTGTCTGTACGTACCTGTAGGGAATACAGTGCCCTTTGCCGTAAGTAGTCTGTGTTGAGCAATTGCAGCTCATGGAAGAGCTCAATGAGAAAGTGGGGGCGGGACTCGTTCTGGGATATTAAAGTAGCCACCTCAGAGTAGATGGTCTCTCTCAGTGCCTCGAACAGTGAGAAGTCGCTGCTTGCATCTACAGGTTCAAGATATGCCAGCATGAGATTTGAGTGGATACTTGCATAACCTCATTAATTAGTAAAAAAAATTAAATAGTCTAGCCTCAAACTTAGAAGCTTTGGTTTAGGTTAAGCCAAAGACAGAACACACATGGAATGTTTAACCACATGATGCTTTGGGTTGCATTGTGAGTTTACCTGGTGCTTCTGTGCATGCAATTCTGTTAGAGAGGAAGGGTGTTCTCCAAGCATATGCTGCGAGTGAGATAAATTAAAGTGACACAAAGTAAATTAACCCAAAATTTAAATGAAACACGAGGTCATGACAAATGTGCAAAAAAATAGTAAAGGACTGACGTAAAATTAGCCTGATGCAGACAATACATGTAAATAAAGAAAAAGCAAAAACACAGACTAAAGAGAGTGGAAGTGTGTGCAGAAGTGTCACTACAAGCAGACCCGCACCAGAAGAGAAGTCGTTTGGTTTGTTTCCAGGCTTAGTTTTGCTGTGAAGTTTCTCTCGAGTCAGCTTGTCCAGCAGACTCTTATTCTGATCCTTCTGATGGGACAGGGCTGCCCTCTTCTGGACAAAGTCTGCAGTGCTGCCAACACTGTCACTCTCATGGCCTGAAAGAAATGCATGAAAAACACTGATGAGATTCTCCTCATTAAGTCTTTGTCAGCAAATGAAACAGAAGAGTCAGCTCAATTTTGGTACCATCACTGGTCTTGTTGTGCCCTCTGCTCCTCCTGCGACGACTCTTAGAACTGGGCATCTTGCTCCGTGAGGCCAGGTTGGCTTGTGCAGAGGCCTTGCGCCCGGCCTTAAAAGTCTTCGTGATGGTGGTGGGATCAACAGGATCCGGCATGCTGCTGAAGATTTCCTGTGATGCCCCCTCGAATTCTTGAGGTCTGGGGTGGCGGCTGGCATAAGCGGAGGAGGAGGGAGACTCTTGGGGTTCGGCTTTGGATCGGTGATGCTGGACGGTGTTGTTTGTGGAGGAGGTTTTAAGCCACCCAGGCGGTCTAAAGGAGTCACGCGGAAAATAAATATATGAACAGTAAGGTCGACATGAATAGATATAAATTATCTCTCAGGCAGAAATGATGGACGTACCCTCTATCTGTGGTGGTGTTAAGAGGAGAGCGCTGCAGTGGAGGAGGGAAACTCATGTAGTCTGTTTTGATGGAGGTGTTGGGGTCTAACGGCTGCTTTGGGTGGTCAGGGGTCGCCTGACTTGCTGCACCCAGAGGGAACTCGCCCATAGTAGCCGGGAAGAGTGGATATAAATTAAAGCCTGCAGAGTGAAAAAAAGAAGGAAAAACAAAAATGTATTTGCACATGTGGAAGAGCTAATGGTCCAAAGAATCAATTACATCATGACAGCAGGACGTTTGGCCTTTCATTTCTACCCGAGTGAATCACTTCAAAATCTATAACGAACTTCAAATTAAAATGTACTACGTGAAGAAGCGTACTCCTACCAGTACTGAGAACATAAACAATGTTCAGACAGTGTACAGTAAAAAAAAAAAAAAACATTTTCTAGATTTAATTTCTTGAATATTCTGATTTTCTTTTATTGCAAAGAGGCATCGCTAAGATTTTCATAAATGCAATGACCTAAAAATCTTTAGTTGGTCTTAAATAATCACCGTAAACCTTATCTTTTCAGCCTCATGTTGATGATTTTGCTTTCTGCTGCTTCTAATGCACACAATTCAAGACATGTTGAGTGTGAGGATTAAGAATTTGAATCTGAAGAGATAGAAAATATCCATGTCATACTAGGAGGGAACGGGGCTAAGGCAGCCGTTGACATGTTGTTGGTTGAAGTATGCAGGGTGGAGGAGAAGGGGAGGAAGACACCAGGGGAGGCTGAGGTGCCGGAGCTGGACTCCTGGGATGAGCCATGGTTCTGTGTCTGCCAACCGGCTGTGGAAGAGGAAGCCTGCTGTTGCTGCTGTTGCTGGCGAAGGAGGTCATTAAGGACCTGCTTTAGTCTGAAGGAAAGGTATGACAGGATATAGAAAATATTTTTGAAATGAACCATTTGATAGTAATCAAGAGGTGTACTGTTGTATACGTTTTTTTGTTTTTCACCTTTGTACGTTGTTTTGCTGCCAAGCCAGCTGGGTGTAACACTGGTTGAGCTGGTGCATGACCAGGTGGACCTGTGGTGATGACAGGTTGTTGGGTAACAAACTGTACTGACCGGTCAGCAGGGTTTGCAACATATAAGAGAGTGTCTGTGGAAGGAGGTGAGAGAATTTGTTTTTGTTTGAAATAACAGTTTCATTATTTAAAGTAAAAAATAAAAAAAACACCTAAACAAAGCTACGAGTCTTAGTTATAGTGGAATTGTCAATGAAGTCACTGTTCTCTTGCAGTGCAAGCGTGTGTCGATTGTTGAGGTCAGTGCCGGTGTATGTGCGTGTATTTGTCCTGTCCACAAACCTGCTGGTCCTGCAGGAGTGTCTGACACATGCTGGTGCTGAAGTCCAGCTGTCTCTGCAGCTGGCTGACCTGTTCCTGCCACTGACCCGAGCCCTCGGCGAAGGAGAGCTCAGAGGCCCAGCGCAGGTTCTCTTGTCGCCGCGTAGCTCCATGCTGGCTCGTCGCGGACTGGTTCAAAGTTCTGGACTGCTGCTGCTGCTGCTGCTGTTTGGCCTGAGTCTTGTTATGAAGAGATGGATTCCCACTACCTTCACCCGAGAAGGCTGGTGGAGGCTTCAGGTTGCTAAAAAACACAAAGATTAAGCGTGAACATCATTTTAAAAAGACAGATTATAGATATCAGTGCAATATAATTCCTTCTGCTTCCACTTCTTCTGACCTTCCTTGATTCTTCCTGTTACTGTAGGAGCACTGGTTCCTACTGGATGAGTATATGTGGATGTCGTCATCAGAGCTGCTTTCTACACGTTCATCATGCTCCTCTTCCCCCTCTGCACCCATCTCGGAGTGATATTCATCGTCATCGTTGTCTTCATCATCATCAAGTTGGCAGGGAGTGGAACCCCAGGTAGCCATTGTCCTAAAGACACATTGGCAAATTGGTACAAATTGTGTTGTCTATGAAATAACCATCAGTTTTAATCCCTACTCCAGCTAAAAACATAAATAACAACTCTTACAACATGTTTTAGCAAAGCATAAGAGCTCATGTTGTACAATGTGGCTGCTGTTCATCTGAAAGGATCTCCTATTACACTGAATATGTTTAGAACTAGAGGTGTCACAATTTCGATTCTAAATGGAAGAAAAAGCATCAAAATAAGCTTTCCATTTCAACCTGCGATACTCCCTGCATTTTCTTTCCTCCTTCCCCTGCCTACTTAAGTGTGTCTGATGAGAGAAAAAAAAATAGTAAAACACGTCACAGTGTATTTTACAGTAGCCTGCCCTACAGCTGCGCTTTCCGAGACACCGCGGCAGGGGCATAAAACCAATGACCTGTTGATCCTTGCAAATGGCACAGCTGTCAGGTGCTGGCAATTCAATCGTGACCTTAAATTCAAAAGTCAATTTAAATTGCGGATTTGGAGAATCGTGACACCTCTAAAGACAGCTAAGCTAGTCGACTTCTATCTTGGACTTGGTGAGACAGGCCCCTAGAGCAGCATGCCTCCTACCTTTCATCCCTACTGACAGGCTGTGAGGGTGTAGCAAGGCCTTCCGAGTCGTCCATCCGCCTAGGAGAGTCACTGAGACCACTACGCCTCTGGTGTTCAGCCATCAGGGACTCGAGGTGCTTTCTGCGCTGTCGCAGTTCTTCCCGCAAGATCTGGTGGCGACGCATCTCAGACCACAGCTGCTGACAATACAAGACCAGAGGAGAACAGTTCACGGTAATCTGTATGGTTCTGAATGTACACATCTCATTGTGACATCTGAAGAGTTGTAGCCATGGGTCTGTGTGTGTGTGTGTGTGAGAAAGGTTGAGTATGTTACCTCATTGTCAGTGACTGAAGGAGAAGCTGCTTCTGGAGCAGTGGGTTTTAACACGGCCGAGTTAGTTTGGGGTCCAGAGGAGGAGGAAGCCGGGACAGTGGCCGGAGAGGAAACTGGAACCTTCCTCAGCAAGCCCTGCTGACTCACTGTGCTGGACACAGAGGACTAGAAAAGAGACCGCAAAAAGTAAAGACCGTATAGTTTCTAAATAAAACATGCAACCCTTTAAAAAGGTGCCAGATTATTAGGTATACTGAGCTAAATGTAATTCAGTCTAATACAGCAGCCGTATTATAAACCCTATATTCATGTAGGTTCTAGGTTTTGTTTAAACCGTTTTTATTTTAACTCTTTATTCAACTTTAAGGTAATTTTGTGGTGTTCTTTACGGAGAGGTGTTTGCATTATTTCGTCCACACCTTATTTGATCTAAACAAAATATTTAACAACACTTTTTCTAAACATGTTTTTTAAATCTGATTTCAATTCTACCTATTGATTCCGCTTCATAGCAAAACCGGAGTGCGTGTGTGTAACATACCTGGAGGTCAGGGCACGCCCACTGCAGGTCCTGAATCTTGCCTTGGATTTCCGTGAGCCTCTGGCGCTCCTCATGGAGCTGCTTAAGCTCCTGCTTCTGCTGACGCAGCTTCTCCTCATACAGCTTCTTCCTGCATCCAGAAGTTAGGATGCAATGAAAATCAATATAATTAATAATAATAATAATAATGTTTCAGGACAACTGTCAACAGTCTTTTCAAACATTGTACTGTACCTGGCCTTGCCGGAGAGTCCGTCCTTGAACGCACCAACCACAGTAGCTCTGGTATTATTTGGCTGTTGGTGTAAAGCTTCATCCTCATTAGCTGTTGTGCCATCAGTGTCGTCACTCTGGACACAGACAGAAACACACACTTTACACCGTGTTCAGCTTAAGACGAGCGAGACATCACATTCTAAAGGACAAAAACAAGATGGTGAACACCACCTCAGGAAAAAACCTTTTACTGCCGTTTAAGAACAACGGTCGTACATTTTCCTCGTAGTCAAAGGCTCATTATTTGTTTTAAGGGTTTTCTATTCCCATAAAAAAGGTGAATGTGATCCAACATGTCATGTTTCATGAAGAAACATGTAAGCATCTGTTACTACCAACAGGAGTTGACAAAGTCAGACATTTCTTCAAATCCTTTGCCCGATAGACAGAATTGTTTCATCTTAACAGAGCTAACCTACTATTTCAGGTCCTATTAAATGTAAGATGTAAATCAATTTGTTCATCAAGGGGGTCATATCAAATGCACCAGTGAGGCCATTGAGTGAAGGATTCACAGATGTCGGGGTAGTTCTCCCATATGTTGGAGGATTTGTGTAAATGTTTTAGATTCCCTGTCAGGGTTGAAGATTCACAAAGTACTGCAAAGAAGCAGTAGTCAGAGCTGCACACTACGGTTATGAACACAGATGAGGAAGGCTCGAGAAAATTAGAAAAGAGGGAGACTGATAAGCCAACAAAACGGCCACAGAAAAGAAACTGTGATAGAATCTCAAAGCAGTATGGCAGAGGTAAATAAGACATCAAAGCAGAGTGCTGTTCGTTACTTCTCCTTTAATTGTGTCAATCAAAGAGTACCTACAGTCTTGCTATGGAATCTTTACTGTTGTTCTGTCGTCTGCCTCACCTGAACCATGGCCACCAGCTCCTGAAGCTGCCGCAGTTTCTGCTTCGCTGTGTGCCGATGAACCTTCTGGGCAAAACCGCCATTGTTTCCCAGACTGCTTCTTTGACTAGATCCCGACGCTTCACTGTCTGCAGCCACAGCCTGTGTCCCTTCATCATTATCTAGGTCGTCCTCATCCTCATCCTCATCCTTCACCTGATTATAGGGGGTGTCCCTATTGTACTGGCACTCTAAATGAGAGCAAAGATGAAATCAAACATCATTTAAAAGTGGGTGTCTCTCCCTCCTTAAACATTGCATTAACACAGAACTTCACAGCACTCTCACACAAAAGACACATTACCAAACAAATGTACATGAATATCTTGTTTTGAATTTTATCTCAGGTGTCCGAAATGCATGCAGTTAATTCTGATGAAGTTTTTTTTTTTTTTTTTTTAAATCAGTTTGAAAAGCATGTTTATCAATAATAATGAGAATACCGGTACACTATTCCACAGTATGAAACAACACATCTCTGCACTGTTGTGCCTCTGTCAATACAAGCATGAAAGAAGGGACAGTTGGAAATGATCAAATGGAGGGATGACTGCAAGCTGCCGGCAAATGCAATGCAGTTATATTTATGCCATCACGTCTTTATGCCACCAATTAACCTTTTTAGTAAAAACAAAAAGGTGTAAATAATCAGCTGTAACATGGATGTGTGTATGCGTGTGCATGAGTGTACCTATGGCTGAGGGGATGTTGAGGCTGCGGAGGTTGGCTGCAGACCGGTTGTTGATCTCACACTCGGTGTTGAGTCTTCCATCACGGTTGTTGGTGACACTGCGCGGGTTGATCAGGCTGTTCAAGTCTGTCCAGTTCCCACTGCGCTGTGGGTTTCTAAAGACATAAAGTGCAGTTACTGTTATAGACACGTCGCAATGCCAGTAGCAGAATTGCACACTGTGACCTAATGCTCTTCATACTTTAACTTGAGCCCAACAACCAATCCTCCCATTGGCGGTGTTTTAGTACAATGTAACAATTTCAACACAGGTGACCCTGTGAATAATGTAGGACTACAACTGACAATCATTTTCACTCGCAATTAATTTATTAATTATTTTGTTTAAAACAAAAAAAAAAAAAAATCACAATGTTCTCGAGCCCAAGCAGATATCAAAACTCTTGTTTTCTCTAACCAATTAATATAATGTAAGAGGAAATGCAGCAAATTATAACATGTTTGACTTTTTGCTTGAAAACTAATTTAAACAATGAATTGATTATCAAAATAGCCGCTGATTTTTTTGTCTTTAATTTAATTCCAATCTGTCCTTTATTTATGGAGAAAATAAGTATCTATTTATCTAGACTCTGTGAAAGAGAAGTTAAAGTGTCTTTCGCTTCTGTACGGTGATACATTTCACAGTGAAATGGAACATTTAAGTAGTCTACGGTTTAAATGATTTGATAAAACATTTGAAACCGTTTTGCAGAAGGTAAAGAACAATTATTTTTTAACAGGTATTTGGCATTTAACAAGAGATAAATGAACAATTAACATACAGACACAGGATGGCGGGTCTTTAAACAAACACACCTGATGTTTGTAACAGGCTGCCGGTTCTCCTGCTCAGAGTCAAACATGGCCTCAAACATAGAACCATCCTCCGTCTCATCTTCCTCCTCCTCTTCCTCATCATCCTCTTCCTTCACATTCTCATTGACCGCATCCACCATCATATCAGAGGTCTGCTCGTAGTACTGAACCAGTTCCCGCAGCTCATTCAAACGCTTGTGGACCTCCTTCAGCTTCCTGTAGGGAGTAGAAAAGAACAACCAATGTGCAAATTGAATGTAAACGTATACTAGGCTAAATAATTAAAACGGTTATGCGACACGCCAAAACAATGTCTTCAGAATTCCCTCCTCGACTTAATTTCCAAGTACAGAGACGCCTACATAAAAGCCCCCTATAAACAGGGTGGGCGCTGAGTCTAAACACAACTTTAGCAAAGGATGAAACTTGTGAGCACAAGGACAGGCAGTAGGTTCTGTCACTACACTATCCCCACTCGATACAACACCCTGGTGCTGATATCTGAGCTGCCTCTTCAGAGGCGCGTCTTTGTGCGTACCTGAGCTTGTCTGTGGAATTGGAGCTGTTCTGGTGTTGCGTGCGGGAAGGATGAAAGGGAGTGGAAGCTGAGGCCCCATTGGAGCAGAGAGCAGATGGACATTCTGAAGATCCTCCCATACTCAGACTGCACTGGGTTGACAAGCCACGACCTGAGGGGAACCACATACAGTCCGTCTACATTTTATAGTGGGGAAAAAGCCACAGAATTACAGCAAAAAAAGCTTCAGAAATACTCTTACATGAGTTGTTGTTAAGTGTCTGGTCTCTGAGGGAATGCAGCTCCTGCAGGATCTTGTCCATGGTTTGCTTTTTGTCTTGGAGCTCTTGGAGCTTAGTGAGTTTGGCACTGGTGGCGGCTGTTGCCCCAGTGTCTAGACCAGTGTGGGGACCAGATGCAGAGTGGAGAGGCCTGTGCTGAGGTGGACCAACAGCCCGAGACCAGCACACTTCTCTTGAGAGGGAAAGGCTCTCAGCCTGGCGACGGTTGTCTGGCACTGCTTTAGTCTACAAGGCATAAATAACAGAACATTTGAACAATAAATGTGTGATTAAACAGTTAAAAACACATTTATTGATGAAATGACAACGTTGACATGGCTTGTCAAACCAACTACTCATTTAAAACATATGGCATCAGTCAGAAGATGTTATTTAAGTAGGTCTGCTGTACCTGAGAATCATGTAGCTGGTTGTGGAAACGCTGGATCAAATCGTTCAACTCATCATTCAGTTCTGATGTGATGCTCAGGCCTGAAACACTGCCTGTGGTTTCTGTGACAACTAACGACAACAAAATGTCAAATTAATTCAACATATATTTGTTTGTGTTGGTTGTTTAATCAGAAAAATGTGACTTCAAGCAATGTAAACTGTCAACATATGTCTATTTTTAAAAATGATATATAAATATGCCTTCCAAAATTAAATTCGTTCTTGCAGTTACATTTTGATTACAAGGTTTCCAGCTGAGTTGCCACTGATGCAAAAGTAATATATGCACAACTTTTTCTTCTGGAAAAACAAAACAACTATAGGTCTGCACTTGATTGTGAATGGGCCTGTGGCTGTGTTAGTGTGCATCTAACCAGTGTCTTCAATCACAGCAAGTGCGTGTTCTGCACTGTCCTGCATGGCCATTAGTGCTTCCTGTCTACCCTGCAGGGCCCGGAGCTGCTCCTGCTGCTCCAGCATCTTCTTCAGCAGCTCGTGCTGCTTACGCAGATTCTCCAGCTCCTCCTTCTGGTCGGCTCGCACCGTTTCTGGCCTACCGCCCTACAAAAGTCATATCCACAGAAGCATTGCAAACACCGGCTTCACCAAGACACAACAACAGTGCTGCGTGTCTCATTTTCATGTCTGGATTTAAAAGACAAAATACAATCACCTCCCACTAATTATAATGGCTACTTGTAACGCAACAGAGACCTGCTTCCACCAATGTACACACCGTTGCATTTGAGGCATCTGAGAAACGGACCTCAATGTTAAGAGAAGTGCTCTCAGCCAGTGAACCAGAGCCCACTGCAGAGTCCTGGGTCCCCACATCGTCCTCGTCATCCTCCCGCGTCTAGAGAGAGAGTGGAAGGAACAGCAAGAGACGGTTACTTTTCAAATCACTGAAAAATAAAAGAGTGCAGTACAATCTTTTGTCCAACAATTGTTTCCCAAAATGCTCCATAGAGGAGAATGCCTGCATGTTCAAGCTGATTAAATGGCTGGGAATATGGAAAACCAAAAACCTGCATTGAATTTAACCGTCTGCATAACAAAAAATATTGTTTCTGGCAAATATTACTGTATAGTTAGTTTGTTCAAAGTAATATCAAACACAAAACAAAACCACCCTGCACTAGAAGATATCATGCTACTGAATGTCCTAATGTTACCATCATGAGACTTGATGGTTGGTCACAGAGAAAGACAGCCATTCAAAATATATGAGTGGCAAGCGGCCAGGATAACAACACAAACAGGTTCCATTTCACCCGCATACTAACAAACAAGCTTTCCAACAAAAGACAACCTTTCTTTTACTAAAAATGTCTGACAGCATGAGAAAAGCAAAAGGACAAGAGTAATTTTGAAAATGATAAGGAGGAAACAAATGAAAAACTAACCAGCATTTTCTGCAGGAAGCGTAGATAGGACCTTTCCTGCTCCTTGAGGTGGTCGATGAGATGGGAGAGACGCTCCACGTTGGCCGGCACATCGTTCTTCTCCACCAGGTCATCCCGCATGGAGCTGGCCTTACTGATGTACTCCCGGATCTGTACCAGTTTGCTCACCACCTGACACCGTGCAGAGAGAGGAGGGTGGTGTATGGGTGTGGGTTTCAGAAGAGTATAGATAAAAAGAAGAAGTCAAGAAAGGTGAGCGAGCGTGTGCAGCAATGCCTCAGATTGGGCTGAATAAGGGCAGAAGGGGGTTGGGCACAGAACTCACTGGTGGCTTATTTATAAATTGCCCTAAATACAGTCTAGTTTCAGCTGCACTAGCTCTCCCTCACTTTCATCCTCGTTCTGGTTCCACAGAGTAGCCACGAGCGCAGTGACACAAAGACACGAGCAAGTGTACCAGTACATGTGAAAAGGGACTCATTTAAATTAAATGTAAAATAATGTCTTTCGAACGACAGTACACTTAATTCTTCAACACCTGATTTTGACAATCATGTGTAGGCGCATCACTACTAGCAACCCCTTTCACATTGTCAGCGTTTTTACGTGTCATTTGATATACTGTTACAGCAAAAACATCAATTATAGCCTCTTTAACTAAAATACTTAAAGGCTGCACATCTCCAGACCCCATGAAAAAAAAAACATATATATATATATATATATATATATATATATATATATATATATATATATATATATATATATATATATGTAAATAATTTGACCATACACTTGGTTTAGTTTCTTAGAAACTGAAGTGAACATTGGTGTAGCGCTGAAAGGTGGAGAGAAATTCATGGTACCCAGAGGATAAATCCTAACAACGTTAGTGATCATGGAACTTTTCCTCTGGTAAAATAGCTCAGCATCCACTTGATGGATTGGCACCAAATTGTGTACACATAAGTGTGTGTTTATCCCACTCACTCCTTAGACTACAAGGTATCAAGTGGCAGCGAGACAAGAGCTGACCAAAACCGTGGCAACATCAAAACAAAACGTTACCTGGCTGCTGTCTATTCTGGGTTCTCCTCTGTCATAGGCTCTGTGCGGTAGGGGTCCTCTCACAGTGCCACCACGGCTGGGCCTCGGAGTCTCCTTGGTAGGAACCACAGGGGTTAACATGTCCCTGCGTCCTGGGCTCTGCTTCTTAGTTTCCTTGCTGATAGCTGGTGTGGCTGGGGCAGAGGAGGAAGGAGGGAGCAGCTCCTTGCTTTTGTTCGTGTTTACATACAGAGGTAGGAAGTTGTAGGACTTCTTGTTCTCTCCAGCTAACTGCCGCTGGTTGTTGGCAGCTGTGGCGCGCCCCTGGGAGTCACTGCCAATGCTCCTCTGAGTGAGAAAAGAATATACAAGTCAGACAAATCACCACTCAAGCCTCCGGGTATTGTCTTTTAAAATATCATATACTGTAGGTGTTGTTAATTCATCGTTTACATCATTCTTTTCTGTCAAAAAGTAGAAACAGTACATTGATACAGAATCCTCTCTGACTTAAACTTTGTCCACCTTGGAAGAGTTTCACAATGATCTACATGTTACTGCTCTGCCATTCTACTCCACAACTAAACTACCTGATACCAAACTATGAAAAATATTCTGCAATCACTTCTTCTACTGCCTGCCAGTGCATCTGCATTTTATCACTGAATAAGTGATGCGACTATGAGTTTGTCAAACCATCAGCTCATTGTGAGATCTATGTCCACAGACTACGCTACTGCACACATATTTATTGATCTACCAGTATGTCACACAATGCCACTTTCCGTCAAAAACTCTGCCCTCGTATGCCTGGGATGTGAATTAACAACAACATATTGACCACACTGAGCAGAACCAATTCATGATGGTACAGCAGCTTCTCACCTCATCCAAGTCTTTGAAATTGATTCTCTGACGCAGCTTGTCCAGCTCGGTCTGGTCCGGGACGGACATCTGGGTGGTGTATTTGATGTGGGGAAAGGAGTGAGGAGTGCGTGCTCTCCTGCGACCGGCCCCAGGGGTGGACTCTGGCGAAATATCATTAGTCAGGCGGATCTCCACCACTGCAGCCGCCAGCTTCTTCTTGTTCTTTTCTGAAGATCGTTTGGCTTTCTTCTGCTGAACACCCCAGTCCTGAAATGATTATGATACATGTTTACATTAATATTAGGGGCCGATGCATATTGTCTGTAAGATACAGTAGAACATGATGAATCGTCTTCTATGAGGTTCTAATGAGCCCTCACCAGATTGTTCAGTCTATCCTCCAGACTTCCATTGGTTACAGTCCAGTTGTGCAGCTCCTCTGCACCATCATCGGAAGGAGTGCCTCCAGTAGCCATGACACCCACTTAGTTACAGCTTGCTGGAATTCACAAAACATGCAACACCGGTCACAATTATGAGCACAAATCACTGTCAAAATGAGATCCAATGAACCAATTAAATGTAGTTATACAATGGTGACTTGGACCGTCCACTTAGTGTCAAAAAGAAAACGAAGGTAAAAGTTTTGCAAGCAGAAGAGCAGTGATATTAGTCGCGAGCTAGGGGACGCCCCTTGCGCTTTAATTTACCGGTAAGCAGAGATATTCTGCGCGGAGTGATGTGAACGCGCTCGTCGAAGTAATGTACGTGCACGCGCAGGACCTCTACACACAAACAGGACAGGACAACAAGCACGTTACACACACTTAACATAAATTAATATAACAAAAAAAAAGGTAATTTCAGAAAAATACGGAAAAAATAAAGTAACGTTAGCATCAGGTTGCGTTCAACTAACGCTAACTAGCTAACTAACTGAGTTAACATAAAGGTAGTCCCTAAAAACGACGACAAACTTGACATTACCGTATGAAATTGGTTATTTAGCTAACAGTAGTTCACTTAACGTTAGCTCGTTAACGTAAACTATTAGTAACTAGCTACGCATTACTTATCATACGTTACATATTGATATGACTGTAATGATAATAACGCAGACAGGTTTTATGAACTATAAGCATCTAACTCGTCATGTCTTACCAACAGACGTTAACTTTAACGTTAACTCTCCGATTACGACCAGCATGAAAACATCAGTACGTTAACGGTATAACTACTGGCCATCTCGTGCCCACTCCGTTACCGTTGGTGGGTTTTATGTGTGTGGCCCGCTCGGATTCCCGGGGAAAAACAATGAGCGAGTTAGCGCGAGCTTGAGTTAGCGCGAGCTCCTCTGTCACTGCTCCCCGAAGGGGCACGAGCCAATGTTAGCTTAACGGGCAGAAAGTGCAGCGATCGCCGATGTAGCTTTTATAGTTAGCTTAAACAAATGTTGCGTAGCTACCTAGTAGCTACTTGTTTTATGGAGAAACTTTACGAGCTCAACATTGGTGACCAAATTATGTCCTACAATCGCCATGGCAACACGCAGCACCAGCTAACCTGCTGGTTGATGTTGCTTCGATTCTCTTATCGATCGAACACCACAACTCTTTACGTTATGTTGTGTCGATCAACGATACCTTATGCTAATGAGCAGCGAAAGTTACAAAAATAATACCTGCGGTAACGTTAGCTCGTTAATGCTAACAATACCTAGCTTGCGAACAGTTGCTCATCACAGAGCTAACTTTAAACGTCACGATAAAAGTTTAAGCAAACAAGCATCTCAGCATTAAATCTAAACTTCAGGCTCAGACTTACGTCAGTAATCTTACTACGCTAGGGTTTGAAAACTGTCGTGACTAACCAACATTGACATTAGCTAACGACGAACGCAGCAGGTTTTAATACTGGCTTCCATGTTATTTAAAACTGCACTTGCTAAGTTAGCTTATAATGTAAGACAGGGAACGATGGTATTACCATGCAGAGGGAAAGTGAAGGAAATGTCGTTCGTTAGAGGAAGCACTTCATATACTGCAGCTGAGGTTTTACAAATTCTCTCTGATTCTGGTGAAAGCCATTTGATAAATGATCACGTCCTGCAGGTCCCAAAACGCAGCAACTCATGGATGTGATCCTGGCCGATATAAACACTCCCATACAGCAGGGGGCAGTATACATGAGCTACGACATTAACAATCCCGTACAACAGGGGGCAGTATTAAGCTATTAACGCTGGCTAATATTCGACCAAAGGAATGTCTCTGCAGGAATAATAATAACTTTATTTATGTAGCACTTTTAAGAACAGAGTTTACAAAGTGCTTTGAGAGACAAAGCAGCAAGAGCAAGGCAATAATAAAAACAACAGGAAGCTCAGTGTGAGACAGTTGATACGATAAAAATAAATAAATAGAATAATATATGTATGTATATCTATATTTAGTAAAATAATTTAATAAAATCAACAAATACAGACAAAAAATAAATAAACATTGGATACTTGGTTCAAGATTACCTGAAGAAAAGCTATTGCAATTATCTAAATATTTTTACAGATGGATGAAAACACTCGGATAATAATCATGTAGGAGTGGGCATATACATCTACAGAATTCAACAAAGGAATTGGTTAAATAATTTCAAACAGGTTACACAGCCGAACTGACAGCAGCAATCATCAGTCTTCAGTGGGTGGAGGAGGTTAAACCAATGAAAGTAGTTATATATTATACACTCTGGTCAAACAGTACGAGAGGATCTGGAGTTTATATGTCATTATTGAACTTACAACATTTAGGAATAGATGTACACTTCGGTTGGGAATCGGCTCATGTTGGAATAGAGGGAAATGAGGTTGCAGATAAAGTTGCATTAAAAATAGTTGATATTTTAGAAATTTGTTTTGGGAAGTCAGAAGCAAAATCATTTTATTGTATTTTATTTTAATGATAATTGTCATAAAGTCATGATGTTACACACTCCGGTACAGTAGGTGGCGGCATGCACCGTAAACGTTGGTTTGTAACTGAAAGAAGAAGAAGAAGAAGTCTCAGCAGGAAACTGTAATATTGTCGTTCAGTGTTCGTTTGACGACGGCGAGAGTTGTGTACCTGAACGTGGAGCGAAGTGGTTAAGCTGGTGTGAAGAAAACAAATAACGTGAGCTAAGTATTTTTCCCACATCCTCACTCATCGTCGATTGACATCGGATTGTGAACCCGAGCTATCATTTTTTGCCTTCGCGCTGCGTGAGTCGTGTCGTCCGTTAGCCACTTAGCCTCCAAAGCTAATGTGAGCTAGTCAGCGAAGGAAAAGCAGCAGCATTGCTCCTCCCGTCATCAAACACACTGTGTTAACGAGAACATTTTGAAAACAGTTGTGTTTTGTTTTTAGTCACAACTGGTGTAACCTGCTTAGGAAATAATGGGGTCGTCCAAGAAACACAAGGAAAAGAGTCGCGACAAGGACACGGAAGAGCGCCGTCGCGAACACAAGAAACATCGCCACAAGGACCGAGAGAGAGACGCTTCAGACCGGGATGCGACTCGTGATAAAGAGAAACGAAAACGCTCCAGGTCCCGTGAAAGAAGCGGACGGGACCGGGTCAAAGGCGAAAGGAGCACCGGCGAGCCACGAGTGAAGAAGGAGAAAGTCGATCTTGGCTACGAAGAAGGCAACAAAGAAGTGGCGCCCCAGTCTGCAAGCGGAGACGCGTCCCTCAGCATCGAGGAGACAAACAAACTCAGAGCCAAGCTGGGTCTGAAGCCTCTGGAATTAAATGAGAACAAGAAGGAGCTCGGCACCAAAGAGGACCCATTGGTGGCGGAGACCATCAACCCTGTTCTCATTAAAAAGCAAAAAGATATGAGAGAGAAGCTTGCAGCTATGAAAGAAAAACGCATCCAGAACAAGAAACTGGGAAAAGTCAAGACTATAGCAGAGGAAGACTGGCTGGATGACACCGCTGCGTGGGTTGAGAGAAGCCGAAATATGGCAAAAGAAAAGGAATTGGCGGAGAAAAGAGCCAAACTCCTGGAAGAGATGGATGAGGAATTTGGTGTCAGCAGTCTGGTGGAGGAGGAGTTTGCACACCGCAAAAAGGATCCGTACACATCTCAAGATCTAAAGGGACTCAAAGTGCAGCACAAGGTGGATTCCTTCAACGAGGGCCAGACTGTCATCCTCACCCTGCAAGACAAAGGTGTACTCGAGGAGGAGGAAGATGTGCTGGTGAACGTGGGAATGGTGGACAAGGAGAAAGCAGAAAAGAATGTGGAGTTAAAAAAGAAAAAGCCTGAATACAAGCCCTACGAAGAAGACGAGAGTGTGGACGACATGGTTACGGTGAAGCCCCACACTGTGCTGTCGAAATATGACGAGGAAATTGAGGGTGAAAAGAAGAAGAGTTTCCGGTTGAATACCGGGGGCTTTGCTGACGGGGAGCGAGAGCGGGAGATTCAAGCCATGAGAGAGGCTCTACGAGATCAGGCGCAGTCCTTGGACATGCCTGCTCTCGCCATCGCCTCTGAGTATTACACACCTCAGGAAATGACAGGCTTCAAAAAGACCAAGCACCGTGTGAGGAAAATCAGGAAGAAGGAGAAGCAGACTGCTGCAGACAAGCTTCACATCGATGACACTCGCAACACCGATTTTGGCTCCAGGACACGAGGTCGTGGCCGCAAACAACTGGGTGAAGAAGGCGAGGAGGGTAAGGAGGAGAGCATAATGATCAGCGATAGCCCCCGAATGTCCGACGATGTTAGGATGGCGGAAATGGAGATGAGTGACGACGAAGGCTTTACTCCTGCTGAGCCAGTTGTATTTGAGGAGGACGAGGCCGAGCAGGAACTGCAGAAACAGCTGGAGAAGCAGAGGAAGCTGAAGCAAAGGCAGCTTCTCAAAGACTCCGGGGAGAAGGTGGCGGAGAAGATTAAAGAGCTCGATAAAGGCGACAGTGAAAATGATCCTGAGCGGAAGAACAACATTGTTTTCAACGCCACCTCAGAGTTCTGCAGAACCCTGGGTGATATCCCAACGTATGGACTGTCGGGCAACAGAGAGGACCAAGAAGACATTATGGACTTTGAAGAGAAGGAAGAGAAAGACGATGCTGGAGATTCAGACTCCGAACTGGACGAGAATATTGGATGGAGCATGGTTAACCTGGATGAAGAGCAGAAACAACCAGATTTTTCTACAGCCTCTGCCACCATCTTGGACGAAGAGCCCATTGTCAGCTCCGGTCTTGCTGCTGCCTTGCATTTGTGCAAGAACAAAGGTCTATTGGACACTGAAATGCAGAAGATATCCCGCGTCAGAGCAACAAAAGGCGCCTTGCCCAACGACAACTACTGCATCGAGGACAAGATGGGCTTCGATGACAAGTACAGTCGCAGAGAAGAGTACAGGGGCTTCACGCAGGATTTCAAGGACAAGGATGGATACAAGCCCGAGGTCAAGATCGAGTATGTGGACGAATCTGGGCGGAGGCTCACTCCAAAAGAAGCCTTCCGGCAGCTTTCCCATCGATTCCACGGCAAAGGGTCTGGAAAGATGAAGACTGAGAGGAGGATGAAGAAGCTGGAGGAAGAGGCCCTGCTGAAGAAGATGAGCAGCAGTGATACTCCTCTCGGGACGGTGGCTTTGCTTCAAGAGAAGCAGAAATCTCAGAAAACCCCGTATATTGTGCTTAGTGGGGGTGGGAAAAGTATGAATGCAAATACCATCACCAAATAAGTCTGGGGGAGGAGTGAATTATCTTTAACACAAACATACACATTCCTTGATACACACACAGGATGTTTTAAGTAAAGTAAATGCCTACTTCATACAAGCTTTGTTGTAGTAAACAATTGTCCAATAAAATGAACACAAATTAGATGTTTTATTGTTTTCTGTGTCGCTAATGTAGAAGGTGAAGAGCAATTATTTTCAGGATGGAAATTTTATTTTAATGAGAAGCTAAATGTGTTTAATGTAACAATTGTGAAGGCCGTTGGTTAGTTTCATGCACATTACACATTGTGGCCGGTAAGTAAGTCGCAGATCCAGTAATGAACAACAAAGAATATTTCAAAAAGTTTTCAAATGCATTTGGTTTCTGATTTTAAATACTGAAAGTATAGCCAATTTAATTCAGCTTTTTTTATTTTCACCAAAGTTAAAGTAAATAAATAGTGCAAAAATTAACTCACTGAAAATGCACAGTGTAATAATCTTTTTAAAACCCAGGTTAATATTTCCACTGCTATAGTCTCATCCTAAAAGTTAAAATTATACAATAATACACAATGTGTAAGTATTCTGATAGCCATGCTTTAAGAAATACATTCAATAATGTATTTATTGGCCTTTGAATTTAGATACTTAACAGTAAATCAGAGATGATATACATATTTAAATTAGAAACTGTTAAATAGGGTTGATTTTTTTCCATACTGTAATAGATGACGGCCTTGCAGCTCTTTGATAACATGACTGGTGTGATGTCTTGCAGGGTGTCCTTTTTCAGTTTTATCTAATTGCTTTAGCTGTTATGGACTCTGACCTGTCTGGGAATTTCAACATTATTGTGTAGATCTGGACCTGCTGAAGATAAAAGCATAGTAACAAAACCACAGATTTAATTAGTGAATACTACAGTAGGGACTGTGAGTACTTTCAACAGATGTTCACCTATTAATCAAAGCATCCACAAATTAGTTAGTCAAGGGAGAAATATGTGTGTGGGTCCTCACACATTCAGAAGACATGATCAAAAACAAGTTTTGTCATTTATTATAAAACTTTCAAATCCAGAGGGGAAAATGTATCAACAGTGGCAACAGTACTGTGATAATGCAACACAAATAAAGTAGGCATGGTAAGACACAGGAACTAAGTAAATAAGCAACGATAAGCAGGTTGAGGAGTGGACACTAGTGCATTTCATTATTCATTAATGGACAACATGAAAAAGGGACAGTGGAGCATATAGTGACATGCAGACAACTACAAACATACAGTTCATTTAAAGCTCAATTGAAGAAATGGTTACCTGCATGCATTTCTTTTATTGTTGTTTCGCTGTGTCTGACTGATTTATATATTTCACATGCTCTGCATGCTTTTGCTTTGTGCCTCTGACATGGACATATTTTAGTGTCTAATAATGCAGCATGATCTTGTAGCAATGCAGCATAATATTGTCTTTAGTCCATGTTTCTATTTAATATAGTTATCCCTCATTTCATTTGCGTTGTGTGCGTTGAATTTGAGAGCCTCTGAGTTGCATGTCTTGTACTTTATTAATAGTCTCACTTCTTTCATTGTTTGTGCATACATTGTAAAGGGTCAATATTGCATAACTTTGTAAATTGAATGTTATATTCTGTTTTTAGGTTTACTTTGTAACATCTGCATTGGGACTACAGATGAAAAATAACCTCTTGGCTAACTCTGGTTACTGCAAAGTTTTTATTAATGTGCACTGTCCCTGATTAAATAAACCATTAAGTACAATAACAAATATTAAGTATATTAGATATATATTTGGTTTTACGAGAGGAAGTTAACTGGACTACTTGCATCACTTTAAAAACATGGACGTCAATAAAGACTTCAATACAGACTATGACCAGAGGGGGGCAGTAACGCAAAGTCTTGGCTGCCAACTGCCGTAAATGGCAGAAGAAGAACCTGTAGCAAAGTAGCTGTTGTCCTACGTCCTTAATATATCCATGAAAGCAGTTAGCAAAGCTAACACTGGTGAGCTGACATTGCTTCACCCGACACGACATGCGCAACGTTAACAGCTGAAGTCTCGCACGGTAAAGTCATGTAATAACGTCTTAATGTCCCAGAGACATCAGAAATGATCGTTAGCATCGTGTACGTGTCAGGCTGGTTTGACAGCTTCCTGTTTGTGTAGCTAGCAGCGAGCTTAGTGACACGGACACTGTTTTAAATAGCTTCGATTTTTGGAAAAGGCTTTTTCTTCCTCGAAGTACCTCACACCACTGTCCTGGTTGTGTTTACGTGACTCCTGTGCGTCATCTCGACGAGGAACCGGTGTGTTTTATAGGACTGTTATCGGTAGGAAGCTATGCTTTTACGATGCAGTAACGTCAAAAACGTTAGCTAAACAAATTCCATGTTGACGTTGAATCTAAGATGTTCGTTAAATGGTGAAAACGAAACGATAGAAACCGTAGTAGTATTTATGTGTCGATGTCATGTTTTCACTTTAAATTAAATATTCAGGAAACTTATGCTGTCATTTATTGAGCTAATGTGGTTATAGAGATAAGTGGCCTGTTTGTCTAACAAATTAAATAAACACAGGTATTCCTTGTATGGCTAATGTTTTGTTTAGTTAGTTCATTTAATATTCTATTTTATTGTATATATATTGTGCATTTTTTTTAAACTTAATTATTTATTTTTGCTGCTTTTATTTTTCCCCTTGCGGGATGAATAAAGTCTTCAGATAAATCTTCAGATAATGATCAGTTAATTTAGCTCATGTCACAATAGGATGACACAGTAAACTACTGCATCTTAAGTTGTTGACATTACCAATATACACTGAGGATGGTGTCTTTAGAACCTGCAGGACTAGTTTGTGCTTACATTTCATGTGGCGCTCGAGCTGGCCAATATATTGATGTTATATCGATATTGTGATATCACAATATGGCATGTGTTGTCTGTTCTTGGTTCCAAAGGCTCCTTACAGTTAAGTCATGTGATTTTCTGAATTTACCAGACGGTTATATTCTTTTTATTTACCCAATTAGTAATTATGCCCACATTACTGATGTGGACATAAGGTCAACTGAACTTTTCTGATGTATTAAACATTAAGTTTAAACGATAAAGAAAACTGAGGTGAGAACAGGAAGGTTACTGACATTTAATCCACAGTACGGATATGTAAATATCAAAAATCTCACTGTGTAAATATTTTGTGAAAGCATCAATATCATCGCAATATTGATGTCAAAGTATTTGGTCAAAGATATTGTTTGTGATATTAGATTTTCTCCATATAGCCTAGCCCTAATTTCATGTTTCAAGTGTGCATTAAGCAGGCTGAATAGTAGCAATATCCAACAGTTAATATCAATATAAATCTTGTTTATTTTCATCCTCGACAGGCCATAACTTCACCCAGTGAAACTACAGTCTGTTGTGATGTCGGAGCCTAAGCCCCCTACTCCAACCCCTGGAGACATGTACAAGGGTTGGCTCTTCAAATGGACGAACTACATTAAAGGTTACCAGAGACGCTGGTTTGTTCTGAGCAATGGACTTTTGTCTTATTACAGGTAAGTTACATGTATATGAGTAAAGTTGGAATTGTTTGAAATTGAATTGAAGGGTTTTCCCTGTCTGTTAATTTAGCTTTTAAATGAGAAGTGCATTCAAAGTAGTACTTGTATTTTATACTGTATGCACGTGCTTTACAAGAAATAAAATAATGACTTCCCAAAACAGGGATCTATATTTGACTGTCCTTCATTCTGTTGTCTGCAGGACCCAGGCAGAGATGGGTCACACATGCAGAGGCACCATCAACTTGGCCACAGCCAATATTGCCGTGGAGGACTCGTGCAATTTTGTCATTTCCAACGGAGGTGCGCAGACCTACCACTTGAAGGCCAGCTCAGAAGTAGAGCGGCAGCGATGGATCACTGCTCTGGAGCTCGCCAAGGCAAAGGCCGTCCACATGCAGGCTGAATCTGGTGAGAGGGAAAACAAATACGTTAGAGCAGGGGTCTTCAATGTTTTTCAGGCCAAGGACCCCCAAACTGATAGAGAGATGCAGCATGGACCCCCGACTATATATATTGTATAAAATTGTGTTTTATATTAAATGGGCGCGTGTGTGTGTGAGAGAAGCCTTTTCTCCTTGCATCTGTTTGGTTTTGGTCACATTCTCTGACCCATTCTCTCCCTCAGATGACTCGGGTGACGACTGTCCCGCAGCGCCCCTCACCTCGGGACAGAGTGGAGGCTGCCGTAACTTAGAAATCCAGTCCACACTTCGCACACTCGGCAGCAAGGTGGAGGACCTCAACACCTGCAATGATCTCATTGTCAAGCATGGGTCGGCCCTCCAAAGGTATCGATTATCAGACTGAGCAGTCTGACTTCTTTAGAAAAAAACAATGTCATCTTTTTTCATTTTGTTTGCCTATTTCCTTCATCCCTTGATTTCACACACAGGTCTTTGTCAGAACTGGAGGGGATTCGTGTCGTAGGAGACATGGGGGAAAAGATGAGACAAGTCACAGAGAGAGCCACACTGTTCAGAATCACCTCTAACGCCATGATTAACGTAAGCCGACCAAGTGTTCATTTGCTGATGAACATTGTCGTTGACTCCTTTTGTCGAAACGTTGCTCTTGTTTTTTTGCGTGTTCCCAAAGGCGTGTAGAGACTTCCTCTCCCTGGCCCAGAGCCAAAGTAAGCGCTGGCAGAAGGCCTTGCAGGTTGAACGAGACCAAAGGATACGGCTGGAGGAGACTCTGGAGCAGCTGGCCAAACAGCACAATCACCTGGAAAGAGCTTTCAGAGGAGCTACAGTTCTCCCCCCTTCATTCAGCAATCCCGCCTTAGCCAGCAAAGGTACGGTTCTCATCCCCAACTGCACTTCTTGTCTTAGGACCCTTTTCAAGTGAGGCCAGTTGAGCCATTTGGTTATTTATTCGTCTTGTCTTCACCTTAGGTGGTGGTCCAGTAAAAGGTGATGCCAGTGACGAGGATGACGACAATGAGTTCTTTGATGCTATGGAGGACCCAGCAGCGTTTATCACTGTCCCTGCTGACCCCAAGTATCACAGGTTGTTAACCGTCTGATTTTATTTCTTTATATCAACCTTGTTTTTGTTGTTTTTGTTGTTGTTATTTTGCCTCCTTGTGCTCTGCTTTGTTTTAAATGTTGCTTCTCTGTCCGTCAGGAGATCTGGCAGCAACATCAGTGGGATCAGCAGTGAGACTGGAATGGACGATCAGTCAGTAAATGTGCGTTAAGTTCGTTTTTTGCGAGCAAGTTTTGATGTATTGATTTGTCCTCTCCTCTTGCTTGTCAACACGCCACAGTCACTTGACCCGGAAAGCTATTTTCCTTTTCTTCTTCCAGTTTGATGAACAGTCTTTGGCATCCAACCCAGAGTCGCCACAGACTCTTGAGCTGGAGCCTGTTAGACAACGACGGACTCGTATCCCCGACAAGCCCAACTATTACCTCAATCTGTGGAGCATCATGAAGAATTGTATTGGAAAGGAGCTCTCAAAGATACCAATGCCTGTAAGAAACACGTACTCCTGTTGGTGTCTAAGTGGCCTTTGCTTGTGAGAGTACTCCGAAGTAATCCGATTTCTTCTCTCTGTGACTATGTACCTACTAGGTGAATTTCAATGAGCCCCTCTCAATGCTGCAACGTCTGTCTGAAGACCTGGAGTACTACGAGCTGCTGGATAAGGCTGCTAAATGTCAGAGCTCTCTAGAGCAGATGTGTTATGTGGCCGCTTTCACAGTCTCCTCGTACTCCACCACTGTCCACCGCACGGGGAAACCCTTCAATCCTCTGCTGGGAGAAACCTTTGAGCTCGATCGGCTAAAAGATTGTGGCTACCGCTCCCTCTGTGAACAGGTAAAGGATGTTTATGCAAGCAAGTTTAATCGTCTTCAGACATCTCACAATTGTAATGGTCAAAACACGACTTTGTGATCCCTCTTCTCAGGTGAGTCACCACCCGCCTGCTGCAGCTCACCATGCCAGCTCTGAGAAGGGCTGGAACCTCAGACAAGAAATTACCCTGGCCAGCAAGTTTAGAGGAAAATATCTCTCCATCATGCCTTTGGGTGAGCTTGTGTGTGAAGACCAAATATGACAGTGATATATTGGATGAGCGGGGTCTAAGATGATTCCCTCTCTATCCTCAGGTTCTATCCAGTGTTTATTTGACAAGAGCGACAATCACTACTCTTGGAAGAAAGTGACTACAACTGTGCACAACATCATTGTTGGAAAGTTATGGATTGACCAGGTAAATTTAAACTTTAACCGCATTATGTCTTTATTGAATGTTTCGCTTACAATTGTACTGGGTGTATCCTTTTAAGTCCTGAAGAGCAAAAACGTTTTGTCTCTTTCCTTTGTCCCCCTTCTAGTCAGGGGAGATAGATGTGGTGAACCACAAGACGGGAGATCGCTGCCACCTCAAGTTTGCTCCCTACAGTTACTTCTCCAGAGATGTGCCAAGAAAGGTGGGCTTTTTATGCTTCTTCACAGGAAGATTAATAATACACCGCCACACAATACTGTCTGTAAAACACACAAAGTTTAAGAAACTGAAATAATTTAAATTTTGCTTTTTTCCCCCAAAATGTAACTGATACCTTTGCCAGAAATGTTGGATGTTTTCATCCTGGTTTATCGGTGTAATTGTCTTTTAATGAGAAGGATATTTTGAAAAAGAATAGCTGATTTATCCCTTGGAAATAATGTGACTAGATTGGCCCGGGGCTTTTTAGTAGGGATCGGGGATTTCCAGTGTTGTAAAATATTTAACAATAAGTTTAAAATGAATGAAGATAAAGATGTTTGTTTGAGTAAATAAACTCATCACTTTATGAGGCGTAATGCGACCAAATACGAATGTTCTGCCATAAAGTGTACTTTTAATGACACTGCCATAGAGGTGTTAATGAGATCATATTTTAGCATTGAGGTCATAGTTCGTGATCGTGTTGGTCTGCATCATATTGAGGTGTTTCTAATATCCTGTCCCCTCTTGAAAATGGGAAGGACGAACCATTTGAAAGGCCTCTCAATATGATGTAGTCTAGCACACTCCTGTGATATATAATCTAATTAACACATCAAAAAAAACTCAACATTATATTAATATTGGCAGAGCTGTAGTACTGCCTACTGTTGGCGCTGCGATTACATTCTTCAATGTGATCCGTGTTTGTGTCTCAGGTAACAGGAGTAGTAGCTGATAAGGATGGGAAGGCCCATTACGTGCTATCGGGAACCTGGGATGAGAAGATGGAGTTTTCCAGGATAATGCAGAGCAGTAAAGGCGAGAACGGCACCGAAGGCAAACAGAGGACTGTCTATCAGACCCTCAAAGCCAAAGAAATCTGGAGAAAGAACCCCTTACCGTGAGTTTTGGTGGTATTGAGAAAGTCGAATGTGCTCGTAAACTGTCGTGCCTCTAACCTTTTTTTATGTTGATGACTTGACAGAGAGGGGGCAGAGAACATGTACTTCTTCTCCTCCCTGGCCTTGACGCTCAATGAGCCCGAGGAGGGAGTGGCGCCGACGGACTGTCGGTGGCGCCCCGACCAGAAGTTAATGGAGGACGGCCGCTGGGATGAGGCAAACGCAGAGAAACAGAGGCTAGAAGAGAAACAGCGCACCGTCCGCCGAGAAAGGGAGAGGGAGGCTGTCAAAGCAGCCAGCTCACCCGAGGAAGGTAAAACGAAAAAAAGATAGGAAATAGCTTAGTTTTGGAGTTTATCGATTTGTCTTGTGTTTCTTTCCAATGTTTGTTCTGTCCATTCATCTTTTGTCCACTCCGTCTGTCTTGGAATACCGTGTCTTTGTCTCAACCCTAAGCTGTCACTGAGGATTCAATCAATGAGTCACCCTCGAAAAGCAAGTACTCTCTTCTCTTCCGTCTTTTCCCACCCTTTGATCAACGCTATATATATATATATTAGCTCTAGATGCAAAGCAACACATGTTCAAGATGTTTGCGTATGTAAACAGGAACGTCCTTCATCATCTTTGAAGTACTTTCACCATCCTTTCATCCGTTTCTGTTCCATTTAGCTGATGCAAGGGAGACTGGCACAGACGCAAATGAGGGTTTTGATGAAAGCAAGTATCACTTCATAGCTGAACATAATATGTGCTTTTACGGTGCTATGTGTGGCATCTTAAGGGATCGTTTGGGTGTTTTTTGAAGTGGGGGTTGCATGAGTACCAGCACGGGAGCAACATGGTGTCCTGCTGAGGACGGGGGGCAGCAGCAAAACGTAGATGAGCCACCTAAAAGAAAGGGCCGCGTAAAAAAACAACACAACAGTATCGGTGTAAATTCACACTATATTTGGCATATGTTCACTGCTTTATCTTTTCGTCACACAGTCCTTTCGGACGGGAAACTGAACTATAAGTAAAATATATTTATGCTCTCTTCAAAGATATTTAGCTGTCATGGTATTTTGCTTAAAATGCTACACACAGATTAAAATGAACATAAACACAATATTTGTGTGGATTTTTTGGATACTGAGTTGTAGATTCACATCATTTTTATTTTTTTGTGTGTGCTGGGGTTAAGCTGACACAGAGGACTCTCATCTCTATATACCTGTTGCATGCAAGTAGCCTCTTTCATTTGATTGGCTGTCTCTCTTTGTGTCAGTCATCTTCAGTTCATACCCAAACTTTTTATGTCTGAACTCTCAAAGATTCATCCTTAATTCTTCTATTTTCAGCCCCTTATGGACCATCACCTCTAAGCAAGTATCCTGATCATGACATAACACATGCTGTGCAATGATCCCCCATTTCCTTGCACTTTTAATTTGATCTGGATTTAAGAAGCCTTCTGTTAACCATTTCCCCTTTTTACATCCAACTTGGTCTCTCTTAGTGGAAGGCAATGAAGGTCTTTATGGAGCTCAAATCAAAAGCAAGTAACATCGGTGTTGCTCTCAATTATCCCCTGTTTTATTCCCTTTAGATTTGTGTTGGTAGTCTTTAGGGAACCTGTAGCTCAATGTAGAATTTTGCACAAACCTAGTAGTTGAATATTTTAGAGTAGCATTGTGTCTGTCGTTGCTCAGTTTACTGTGGTCCTGGGCATTCGGGGCATTAGTTGTGAGCCTGATTCTCTCCACAGAGGAGCAAATCAGTGATTTCATCGAGTGCTCACCTATAATTTGTCATCTTTTGTTTTGCGGTTTCGGTCGACCATCGGCTTAATTTCAGCATGGTGTGTTCGTCACGGCTCAGTGGCTTCTTAAACCCTCACCTCAGGTCCAGCTGAAGCTTCTTCTTTGTGAAAGATGTTCCTCTTGTTTTTCCTTTTTAGGCACTCATCCAGACAACTACACAGCAATGTGGTTCGAGAAGCTGGACGACCCCGTATCCGGAGAGACCTTGCACGTCTACAAGGGCGGCTACTGGGAGGCAAAGGAACAGGGCGGCTGGGACATGTGCCCTGACCTCTTCTGATGACAGCGGAGTCGGCCTCTCTTCCTCTGTGGTGTACGAAACTTACATCAGCTAAAAACGGGGATCAACCTGTCTTCAATGTCCGTAGCTCCAACTGATCCCCCCCCTCACCCCACACCCCACACTCTGTCCCCCTTGTCCAGCAGTGATTTGCTCAGGGTTAAGGGCATCTGGACTTCACCCTCAACACAGATACGATGCACACTGTAGTATTGTTGTAACATTGCAGCTGATTAGCGTTCAGAATTCCCTCTCACTGCCTCTCAAACACATTGTTATCTGAGTCCACTGCTTGTTCTCACTCCAGGGTTCTTTGGCCTTCGAGTTGCAGCTGACAGCAAGTTATTCTAACAATGTCATTATGCATTTTCTTTAAAAGCACTATTATCAGAAGCATAATTCATCCAGATTGACATCTTACAATATACAAGGTTTGCTTGTAGAGAGTCAGCATGTGAAGCATACAGAACATGTGATTTATGTGTTTGTTTTTGTTGTGCACTCCTGATTAAGACTTTTGCAATGAATTTATTGAAGCTTCCCCAGAACTGCCCAATGTTGTTTTATTCCAACACCGTACCAATTCGCTGTACCAGTTTCAGATCACATCAAATATGCAGAGATGCAAAAGACAGATGATGGCTGTTTCTTGTAAATAATGGCGTATTTGAACAATTTTCTTTGCACTGGTTTAGAATTAGAAGTGTCACAAACACCAAGACATGATACAAAGTTTGCCTTTGAATTTATTGTAGTTTGGGACTCCGGAGGTATACTATCTACATATTAGTCTTCTTTAATTTTTACATGGTAGCTGTGAAGAGATGTGAAAGTAGTTCCTTATGATTGTACCACTCATATTTAGGCCTCGTTAAGTCTGGTTTGGTCATTTAACAAAATATTTGTGGGTCTACACATAAGTCATTACATATACACGCAGTTGTTTTTTAATCTTTCTTTTCACTATATAACAATAAATTGTAAGGATTTTTTATTGGGGAAGAATAATTACATTTTTCTATTGTAGCACATTAAGTTGAATAAAATATATGTTCTTTATTTTATATGATACCATTTTGAATATTATATGAATTAAAATAGTGGTAACAAATGTATAAGCACCGATGGAAATATGAAGTAAAATAATTACCAATGGCACTATTTTTTTTTCTTGTATTTTGTCCAACAATTCATTTTAAAGAGTTGCTTAAGACTAAATCACATGTACAGTCACTACATTACACTATAAATTGATTTTGTTCCCATTCTAAAGTCGTCCCATCCCATAATTCTGTCCCGCAGAACCTCAAGAGCCGATGAAAAAAATCTGTGTTTTATGATACACCATGACCGGGAACGGAATGATCAGATTATTGAGATTAACAGCCTTTTCTGATTCTCCACCCAAGTACACTATTTCCAGACTTGTATTTTCATACCTGAAGTGTGTGCCCTCACTAACACTGAGATCAACCATTTAAATTCTGCTCTCAAAGTAAACACTGAGTCACAAGCTGAGCTGTGTGCTGATTTCTACTGGCGTGAGGCTTCTAGTAAATTTGAAGGGAAATGTGAGGCATTTTGTCTTTCTGGTTTCCCCTCAAACGTATCGATAATAGCTTTAATCTTGATGTATTGTAGTCGTCGTGTTTTGCGAGTGTAGTTTTTTAACGGACAGCAATAAGAGTGCCTCAGTATATATACATGTAGCACAAAATGAAATGTGTGAAGTGACATTGCTAGAAATGGAAAAACTGAAACCTGTCATTGTATGTGTGTTGTTTGTCATTGGAATGGAAGGACTGTGTGGTTGATGAAAAATCTAAATTTCATTTTATATTCAAGTGTACTGAAAACACTGAAAATGAAGAACACAAAAAAAGGTTATATTTCTGTATAAATATATTAAATAGTAAAATAATTGTGATATTAACTGGTTGTATTGCTAGAGAATCTAATGGCGGTGATGCACTTTTGCTTTATTTTTTGTTGCTTTGGTTCATTGTTTACTCAGTACTGGATGTATACTGTGTTACATGAGTCACCCGCTACCAGCTAGGATAGCTTTATTTTAAATCACATTCATTTGTTTGGGTCTGAACCATCACTTCGTTTGATTTAATGTGTCTTCACACAACATTTAAGTACAGGTTGAAGAGTGTGTGTGAGGAATGTACAGCCTCTATGTCTCTTAGATTTCAGATTTTACAGGTTTCCGTCTGTTCTGTCTCTTTCAACATTTGTATGCTCTTGATTTTTAGCCGTGGCTCCTACTTTCTGAAGTTTCTACAGCTTCCCACTATTAACTCACGGTGTTCTTGCACTAACATACAGTGCATTACGTATCGTGCCCTACTTGATGTTGGCCACTGAAGTGTTGAGCTTGTTTTGACAAATTTTCCTGAGCCATGTTAAGTATTGCAAACATGTGTACATTGGTTAAAATATATGTATTGACTCACTGTTCTACTGAGAGTACTTTTAACCTTTTGTGTCCGTCAATGCAGTTTTCTTCAGCAGGATTGTGTTAGGGGTTAGCAATATTAAAGTCTGAATGGAAATGAAGTGCATATTGGTGTTTTAGATTTTTCAAAACAAAAGTAAAATTACTCAAGCAAAATGGCCACTTCCAGAGTATTATACTGTATTTATGTGTCATCACATAAGTGCTATATAAATACTGTGAACGTATTGAAACACTCAATCTCTGGGAGATTTTGTGAGAGAGACAAACTATGAAATTCCAAGAACTCTTAATTAATAAAACAATATAAACATATTTTAACAGCATCTGATTAGTACAGCTCTACTTAATGTGTGACTGTCAGCTAGAGGCTTGTGATTACATTATGTGACTCCAGGATGAAATAATGTGGAATATTTAGGAGACAAAATAACAATTGAGTTTGAAATCTACACTGATAAAGAACAAGAGTCAGCTTCAGAAAGAGGGACTTCTTTTTACTGGGAATTTGAGGGGATATAGCGACCAGGGTGAATGACACAGTGGGTATTTTACAGCCTAATTCCAGTATTTTCAGATAGATTTAAATTTGACAAACTTTTTTAGGCCAATCAAAATAATATATCAGTTTCAGAACTATATTCACAATACACAAATACAATATAAAACCACAAAGTGTTCCGTTTCCTGAACCTGGCTCCGCCCCTCGTCACTTGGAGGCGTTGGGCTTTAAATCGAGCGGCTCTCCGCCGCTGCGCGTGACATCAGCGTCTTCTTCTATCCGCCGCGCGCAGCTAGCTTAGTCTCTTACGTTAGCAGCTAGCATTAGTTGTCCGCTGGGTTTTTACCGTGCATCAGGGTGTGCCGTTTCACTGTGAGCTTCATTATCTGAATCAGAAGGATGTCGGTAAACGGACCCGGTGGAGACTCCACAGACGCAAAGAGTGGCGACGGACACCAGTGAGTCACGGTTTGTTTATTTATCCGATAGCCATTTAGCGATGTTTATCAGTAGCCCATGTTGTTCTCTCCAAGTCAGCAGGCGTGCAGAGATGAGCAAGCTGTTAGCATATTTTAATACACCCGCTTATTATTACACATCAGCTGTTTGTAAGTCTGTAACGTTAGACCAGCTTTAAGTCACTCGTGATGTATGAAGCACAGGCCGGCGACCCCTTAAATGCTTCCTTAGCCCTTTGTCGAACATTACGTACAGCGTGTTATCACAGTTAAAGTACATGCTGGTTTATGGTCTCGTTTTCCCTCAGGTCAGAGTTGTCTTTGTCTGCGTCTGGCTCCGTGGACGTGGACGCCAAGCCCACCGCCCACAGCTTCAGATACAGTCTGAACTTTCCCAGCATCGGCCAGTGCATCGTGATCAACAACAAGAACTTTGACAGAAGAACAGGTGTTTTACATTTTACCTTAAGATGAAACTTATAAGTGAATCTGCTGCGAATACATATTACCACTGTAGACTGTTATATTTGATGCAGAACCAGGTTTAACTGTAAACTCTGGTTTTACTTGGTGCTGAAAGTCTTTTCATAATTTAAAAAATAACCATCTGGTGATAACATCTATTCAAAGTAATTAAAAAAGTACTTTATAGTACTAGTTCCATGGTAATGAAAATAATGACTTTCCTTTTGTGATGTATTTATTCTTTCTTGTTGGGTTCAAGTTTTATTTTCCCGCAATTGAGAAAAAGCCACACTGGGATTTAAGAATGTGGCATTTTTTAATGCTCAGTTAATCGAGACTAAAGCAACAGATTAGTCCAAGGCTAATGGGTCAGGTTCCTCAAATGTTCACCATTAAATATTTCATTAGACGTAAGGGATCAGCTGGAGAGGTGTCTGTGGCGGCCCTGTCCAGTTGGGTGTACACGAGTGAACTTCAGATTCCGCGAGGATATCCCCCGTCAGAAAACTGGAGATGTGGGAGCTCCATGAAAGTTCTTTTAAACAGACGGACATCTCGGTGTTCAGCAAAGCAGGCCAATCATCTCTCATCCACACCTTTTCATGAGACGACGAGTGTGCTCGGGGACTCAATTTAATCTTGTTGCTGTGGATCCTGTTTAACTGCACCCCATGCCAGTTAATTAGACAACGATTGCTCTGTGTCCTTTACTGAAAATGAGAACAAGCAGGCAGTTGTACTATTCCTTCTCTCTGCATCATTGCATTTGATTAAGACAATTCAATAACTCTCAGTGCAGCAAACTGTCAGTGACTCTTCGGGAAGTTCAGGTATCCACATGATTTGCAGTGACTTGGCATGCATCACATGTGAATCCATGGTTTGATTAGTTCCTCTTTCAAGTTTGATGGAATTGGTCACTTGGGTATTGTGGCAGGCTGCTGAATTGGCACGTGTCTTTTTGGTGTTTATCATCTTTTTGTGACTAATCACCGTGTCTGCCCTTTTTAAGGATCTATAAGGGAATGTTACTACTTTTTGGATACAAAAGGCCCGATGTCTACAATAGTTGGCGATAATGTGTGAGAACAGCCATGATTGAAAGAGCCTCTATTATCCGTCCGAGAAGACCTTTTGATATCACTGAATACAGCTTCAGTCTGCTGTGCATCAGTTACTGTACGATTTGTCTTATTTTGCCATCAGACTTGTGTTTGACAAACTTGTCGAGCAGGACTTACTGAGTACACATGACTGCTTGGTCAACAATGTTCCAAGAGCAAGTACATCATATGAGTAAGGCCTGCTCAACCGAGAACCGATTCCTTTTATGGTAAATATGTGCTTTCTCTAAATCCACACGCACGTTTCCAAGAATATTGCAGCATGTTGTGCAAGAGCCAATCAGACTTTGTGTAAAACGCTAGCAGGATAGGTGTGGTCCACTCCTAGAAATAAAACAGATGACCACCGTTACTGTAGCTAACAGACTAGAGAGGTGTTCAACCCTGAACACAAGGGTTCCAGACGGGAGATAGGCGATGTCGTCTGACGGCACACAACATGGTTGTGCCCTCCTAAGACGGGACATTTTGACTTGTCATAGCGGGAAAGCACAGGTGTTACTAATGACGTTAACGATGGCGCTGTTCTATTCAAATGTTCCAGTCATCCATGACGGTGCGAATGCTATTCAGCCAGCAATCATCTCATTATTTACACCCGTTTATGTGTTCTTTTTTTCTGGCTGATTGGGGTGAAGATATGTGGCGCTTTATGTGAGGTAACTAGACGTCAGTACAGATCAGAAAAGGTGCGCCTGGAAATCCCACTGCCACCGTGCAGGTCTGTGCAGGTTAAAAGTTAGGAGAATGTCCTGAATGCCTGGCTCTGTGAACAACAGAATCGTAAAAATAATACAGACTAATGAACACAAACAATCGCGTGTGTGTGTGTGTGTGTGTGTGTGCGCGTGTGTGTGTGGGGCGCGCACGCACTGAGTAGAATGAAAGGAAAACAAATGTGTTTTGCATACAATCTGCTAAGTTAGTCTGTCGTAGTGGTGAAATCTGCATAAGAGGAAGGAAGATGTTTGTTCCTTTAAAAATTAAATTATGTTTTCATCGTGTTGCTTTTTGTTTTTAAAGGCATGAATCAACGAAACGGTACAGATGTGGATGCAGCCAACGCGATGAAAGTGTTTGGGAAGTTGGGTTATAAAGTGAAGGTTTACAACGACCAGTCAGTCGACCAGATGAAGCAGGTTTTAACATCTGGTAAGCTTGTTACAAAATGTTGTTACAAAACGCACACAAATAATAGCTGCTGTCTTTCATATCATTGCGTATTAAAGATTAAATCCTATTTCTTTTAATTTAGCGTCAAAGGAAGACCACAGCTGCTACGCCTCATTTGTCTGTGTTCTGTTGAGTCATGGCGACGAGGGCGTGTTCTTCGGTACCGATGGCTCAGTCGAGCTCAAGTATCTGACGTCACTTTTTCGAGGTGATCGCTGCAAATCATTGGTGGGAAAGCCCAAACTCTTCTTCATCCAGGTATTGTAAGATTTTGTGTCTTTTGTTATATTTTTTTTCCTCCTCTTGGACTTTGCTAAAATGTCTTAACCTGGTCTTGTTTTTGTTTGTGTGCACATCGTGTAGGCTTGCAGAGGCACCGATCTGGACGCAGGCATTGAAGCAGACAGTGGAGAAGACGGCACTACCAGGATCCCTGTAGAAGCCGACTTCCTGTATGCCTTCTCCACAGCCCCAGGTTAATACTCACTCACGCATGCACACGGGTGCTTTTCTAGACTAATTGTTACCCTTTTTATTATATTGATGGGCCCTTTTATTCTATCACTCATCTGCCTACAGGCTACTACTCGTGGAGGAACACGATGTCTGGGTCCTGGTTCATGCAGTCGCTGTGTGACATGTTCACCACTTATGGAAAAGAATTGGAGCTTCAGCACATCATGGTTCGAGTGAACCACAAGGTGGCAGTAGAGTTTGAGTCTCTCTCGAATTCACCCGGCTTCGATGCAAAGAAACAAATCCCATGCATTGTGTCAATGCTGACCAAAGAGATGTATTTCTCCCCTTGATGTCGTCTGTCTATTGGAAGACTCCAGCCTTCATCTGCAGAAGAAAGGCTGGAGTATGAGGTGGTGTTTGTGAATTATTTTTAGTTTATGCCGTCTGACTGCATGTATCTTGGACGTTCAGCTCACATATTTCACAATGCTTGGCATTATACGGTTCTTTCTGTGTGGAGTACAGTTCTGCGATATGAGGCATTGAGTGTTTGTTTTTTATCTCTGCAGGACAACAATTTTGAATTGTCTTTTAAACATTTACCATAACATGTTAAACAAAAGCATTAACGTAACCACAAAAATATGGCTTTGAATGCAATATTCAAAGCCATATTTGAATTTGAGGCCGGTGAATGCCTCTCTTCTGTTTTATACTAAACACTTTTCAGGGAAATATTTTGGTAGCCAGTTTGATAAAAACCTTTTTATGTTTGTTTGATCATGAAAACATAGATGGGCTTCCTGCCCGCCAACATCAGCATCTTATGACTCGGCAGTTTTGAAGGGATCGGGTGTCGTTTCTGTGTCGTGTTATTAATCTTTCTTCACTATTGAGTGAATTTAATTGTTTTTCATTTTCTAAATGTCAGACTTCATAGCATGCATGAGAAAAGCCAGCCCACTTGCACGATACTTTTATTCGCTCATTTCCATACTTGAACACATGTTTACATCTTATCTAAGGTAGTAAATGTATTTCTTGGAGTTTGTTTTAAAGTTAAAACAAATGGGACGCTTTTTGCTATAATTTCAAAACACAATTTGATTGTGTGCTGATCCAGGTGCTGGTCATTTGAGTAAATATTTCAATATTTACAGCAAACTATCTGAAATCAATTTTGCTGTTAAAATACTTCACTGTTAGACAATCCAGGTTTTATGTCGTCTCAATATACTCGACTTTGCTATGAGCATCACTTTGGGCTTTTTTTTTCTACATTAGTATTTTGTAAGCAGTGATACTGTGAGGTTGGTGTAATGTTTTTTCTGAAAAATAAAAACTACTTTTCATTGTTCTCTGTTGTACAGCAGAGTCAGTGTAACGATAACATCCAGTTTATTACTGAAGTTAAAATGCTCAATTCTCATCACGTCTGGCCAGTTTTCATATTTAACCTCTACACACACACACACAGTAACGGGTCTACTTGTGTACACTGAGTGTGAACAACCAGGATTACTCTAGATTTGCTGCGAGGTGAGAAGAACTGGGCCACCGGATCCTGAGGCCCTGGGCCAAATAAAGCTGGGCCTGAGAGTCCTTCACTGCGAGCACAGACTCACTTCACCTCAACTAGCTCTCACACACGACAGGCCACTTGGTACCGGTTGGACGTACTGAACACAGACAAATATACAACTCCAATCAGAAGTAGATTTAAGAAATTGCAATTTGTTCACCGTTGTTATAGTTGAGAATATAGTCCTGGGATAAAATCTGCAGGATACACAAGACTGACTCATTCCTAGCTCATGTGATTGTATTCGCTTTATTGTACGATTGTTTTCATTAAGCCATACATTCTCAGATTGAAAGATTAACTGGACACTTAACATTTTCTTTAAGATATAAATTAAAATATGAATGTTACGTGATGAAACGTATCAATCCTGGTGTTAGTAATTAGGTTTATTGGCATTCCATGATTGTAAATGGCTCAAAACGCCAACTACAGTTTGAAATCATCCCTAATAGACTGTCCTCCCTACTCTGCTTTATGGTCTATTTGACTCTAAATGGACCATAATTTATAAATAAACATGCTGTATTAAAGAAGACTTGCGACTGAGACAATAAACTCATGTTTACAATGTGTATTGAAATAATAAATCAAGTGACAAGTAAAGTCATTTTCTCAGAATTCTATACAATCAGACTTATTTTTGCAACCAGAGTCGCCGCCCCCTGCTGGTCAGTAGAGAGAATGCAGGTTGCCTTCTGGTCCTAATTTAATTTAAGGACAATTCTGAATTTAACTTGACCGTTTCGGGACTAATCAATGTTGTGTTGCTTTTGTCACTCGTAGTGACTTGGGCTCAGACCTGGGGGAAGTTGAAAATGTACTTTTATTAACAATTTGATAAACGATTAATTAAAATATGTTTTACATATGATTATTATTATGCTTTATATATAAATCTGTGTCTGTTCTGTGTGAGCTTGCAGTAGAACAAATGTCCCTTTGGTGAAAATAAAGTTGCAGTATATTTTACACTGAATCGTGTGTTTCGTTATTGCTGGCCACAGCTTTGTGCCATTGGAGTGTGTTGTTGAGCCAAATCTTCTGAACTTCTTTTGGTGTTTTCAGTCATACATCAAATCGATTGTTATTTTTTCTGAACAATTAGTTCAACAATTTCCACACATTGGCTCACATTGATGGTCTTCCAAAAGTGTAAAATGGGAGTTTACGTGTGGCCCTTGAACGCAGCACAAGTCCTCGCCTCTTTTGTCGCTGTAAATAGACCCAAATACTCTTTGACATTGGTTTAACGTTAGTTGGCTGCTGCAGACAGCGTGTCAGGTTGCTTATACCCCTGATTTTACATGAAGCACCTGTGTTTCACTTTTATAACGTCGTGCTGCAAACTGTGGAGCAGCGCCGCGTGTTTTTACTCTTGCGGTCCATTTCTTTAATATGTCTGAAACAGTTTAAGACCACCAGCCATAGAAACGTTAAGACATGCGGTGGTCTAAAAACAACCTCCTTACAGTGAAGAAACAGTAAGTTTTCTTTCATTTCCATGCGGACCACCGTGAACTTTGCCTGAAACGGGGAATGGAGAAGTCCCTTCCCGTCGCTCCGCACTCTCTGGCTCTGGTGCTGTCGCGGGTTCGCGGAGAAGATGAAGGAGGCTCCCCACTATCATCATCACCACCATCACCACCACCACTCTCCGTGAAGGTGCAGCATCACTCCGGCTACGAGGTATTCGCGAATTTCAAATCCGTAAACATGCAGCATTTCTGGAACAAGGCGCTGACACACGCGCTGTCTGAGCTCTTCTTCCTCGGCTGGATTGATGAGCATGTGCTGCTGATTCAGGGCAAAGAAGCTCATCTGCAGGTCCTCAGGAACGGGTGGACAAGACGGACCCTCAAAGCCCCTCAGGGCTTCGCCATCACGTGCATTGGTCAGTATGTTAAGTTCATGCTATTGCACTCAACTAAAGTTAAAGTTGCACAGGTAGTCCTTGCATAGGAGTCGTTGTTTTCCACTTGATTTAATTTTGCATGGGAAAAATGTGGCCTTCAGCCTGCAGCATGGCCACAAAACCATGCCGACCAAAGCAGAGTCATCCATCAGTAAAAAAAAAAAAATGAGTAGCACAAATTAGAAGTAAAAGCGAGCGTTTAGAAAGTTTAGTGTTAACAATAAGTAAAGTGTGCAGTGACAATGACATGTAATGACCACAGAGTCTGTCAGAAGAAGACTAGATGACACAAATAAAGTGATTTCAACTTTAAATTGAAACTCTGGTTGGTCATATTAACGTGCCTTGTACCATTCAGCAGTATTTCCATTTACACCGTACACGTCAGTCCAGAGCTGTAGACGTGAGACTTAAGTCACAAACAAAGAGGACATGGACTTGACTGCTCTCAGACTTGACACCCTAAACACTTGAACTAACTTCAGGGTTCAGGTTTCCACAACGTAAAATCCTGGAACAATACAAAAAAACAATAGCTGCACACCTTGAATGTTGTTGAACTGGGGAAGACTAGTTTCAGGTGTTGTGACCATTGCTACTGGAATAAACTGCAAAACAAAGTGAAGTTACAGGCACCAACCTTCTCGAAGAGACTCTGAAGTTCTGAAGCGCAACCTTCAAATGATAATTCGGTGTGCTCAAGTAACAAAGAACTAAACGTGAAAAAGACAACTCTAAAGATTCTTCTTTCGTCTACCAACGTGTCAGAATGTGCTGATTGGTATTAAACCGAATACGACTCTCCTTATTTATGATAGTGAGTGAAAGTACTTTCCCCTGAGCTTTTTATAGATCATCGTAGGGCTGGGCGATATGGCCTAAAAATAAAATCTCCGATTTTTTTACAAAAAATCCGATTCACGATTTAAATCGATTTTTTCCCCCACAAATTTTTGCAGATGACAGAAGCTGTTGAAAACAATTTTTTATTTTATTTTGTGATGATTTTCCCTCGTAGGTTGATAAAAATAAAGTGCAAACAAAACCTGAACATTGTAGAAAGGTGCCTGTAGTATACAAAAAGTATTTGGTCACTCTTTTGTTTGCCTGAATCATTTAAATATAAAATTAAATTAAAGATAACATTAAATGGCATTAAATAGTAGCCTTCCATTGTAAACAACTGTGCAAATGTAACTTTTGACAGTAAGCTTTTCTAACTGAATACACTGATACAAACACAGCATGAAATAAAATGTATGTGACCCTTTACCATTCACATTTTCAAAAGTCCAACATCTGATCTAACATCAACATAACATATTGTGCACAGTAAATAAGTGCATGTAAACAAAATCAAGTGCATTCACAACATAACCAACAGTATTAAACAGTAGTGCATGTTTTTTCTAAATATTTTTTGCCAGGAAGACAGCGTCGCTTGTGCTCCCGCGGTCCTGCTCCCTCCAACACTTCTCCCACTCGGCGGCATGCCTCTGTTTGAGGCTGTTTGTTCTGTGTCAGATGACACGAACCCGAACCATTTCCAGACCACGGAAGACACATTCTTCCCTCTCTTAAGAACGAGAGCTTCACTGCTGGCCGCCATTGTTTTCGTTTGTAAACAATGCGCGCGCACTCAACTACGGGAACCCAACGGGGGGAGGGGTGGGGGCGATTTTCTCGATTTTCAATAAAACACATCGCCTTAAAGCACACATTCGAATTAATCGATTAAATCGATTTATCGCCCAGCCCTAGATCATCGTTTACTCCCTCTGTGAGTCAAGACAGGTTGCATGCAGGTTGTAGCAGATGGGTCAAATGAGTTTGGGTGTTGCTTGTCGTGACAAATCCGAAAACAGTTGTCACCCCAAAATATTGCAGTTCCCTTTAACTCAACAGAGCATTTTAGCCTCTTTCAGCTTATTGTTTTTTTTGCAGCACGCAACCATCATAACAAAGTGATAAACTTTTATCAATCAATCAATCAAAATGTATTTGTATAGCACATTTTAAAATACGGCCAAAGTGCTGCACATACAGTAGAGAACTCATGCAATCAAAAGACTGGATTAATAGCAGTAAGTGACACAAACGTCCTTATGTTGAACAATTATAGCTGTTGTTATTATCGTAATTTAATGACTAAATTGCGTTTTGGGGGAAACCCTGTACTGTATATTGTTGCAACAGTTTATGTAAAGCATCTTTAAAGCTTCTGTGATCAATATTTTTATAAAAACAATGGATTTAATTCGATGAGTATGTGTTGTGTCAAAGGTGTCACGCAGTTGCAGTTCCCCTCATCTCAGCTCATTGTTTAGGTTTAACGGCCTGCAACACGATCTGTTCTCATTAGCAGCGTTTCCAGCAGTTGTGTAACAGTATCTGCCTGTAATTTCACAGACATATTAGATTTAACTCAAACTTTGGGATGAAACAATTTGTCTCAAGTCAGCCTGCAGCACCTACTGCTCCGGCTCAACACTGACCAGACTCTCCATTGTTCCGATTGAACGGTTGATTTTAGTGTGTATTGTCCGTTCAAACACTTCAGCTCCTTTCATGTTATCAAGTGTCTACATTGAGCTGCTAGACATTGTTTGTATTGACTGAAAAAGGTACGTTATAGTCCAAGAGGTAAATCTTAAAGACGCTTATTTTCCGAGTCCGTCTGTCACAGGAAGTGACGCAGCTTCACTGACACCACTGGAGCAAACACAGATAAGCTGTGGAATGTTTGTCTTATAGCTAATAACTCACCAGACTCTATAATGCCACAACCAACACACCCACGGCCCACGACCCAATAAACCCACGGCCTATCGGATAATTAACTTGGAACGGGACCAAACGGTGAAAAGTCATTTCGTTGTGTAGTTGCGCTGCATGCAACGGGGAAGTGGCCACCACATTACCGGTCATCAGAATCAATCTTTAGTTTAATAGTAAGCTCATTTGAATTCAAGCAAGAGTCACATTTCAACCATCTGGCCTCTTTGAGATCACCTAAAAGAACTCTAGCATGCAACAATGTTTATTTTTTATGTCTATGAGTGATGATAATAGTATACAGATTAAAAAAAACGGCTGCAGTGTTGATTTTCTAGTATGGGCTGCAAGTTGCTGCGTGACTCATTTGACTTTACGAGACAAGTTCAGACAAATGATGCTGTTCATTAGCTGAGTGTAGATGGTCAGCATTTGGAATAGTGTATGCTTGCAAAATCATGCAACGATGTCATTTATTAACAAGATTTTGGACACTTGAATGCATCTGAAAAGTTTCTTGTCTGTAGGATAAAAACTAACAGACAGGCTGGAGGGAAACAGGAATGGATTAAAATCTCCATTATTTAAGAAATAAATCGAATAAATCAAATTTTCTTTATGGCTGAAGTCTTACAGCTGTTGTGAAATGCTATTTTGATGTGGGATAAACGTATACAGTTGTGCACATTACTCACATACGAGTGCTACATGTTTATATGATGCAGATTATCCACCAAACTGCCCGCGAGTGTTTGATTAGAGCCGAAAAGTAGCTGGATTACAACATTTAGACTAAAGTTGTGGATTTTCAGCTGTGTGGAAACAAAGTGGTTTTTAATACCGACAATTCAATCTGATTAACCGAGGGACTTTGTATCCGTTAGCAGGAAACAAACAGTGGACTGGGAGGAGTGCGTGCGCTCTTAAGGAAGGAAAAGTGGAGCATTTGTGCAGGAAAGCACCGACTACGGCACCGCATTCCCTGCTGTAGCAGAGGTCTCCTCTGGAAGGAAAGGGAGGGACCCAGTGGAGAATTTGGGGGAAATGTTCAACGCTGCGGAGAGATTTGTTACCGTATATCTTAATGTCAGATGTGTTATGTAGGCTGCGGGCTGTGGTGAAACGTCTTTTGTCTCTTTGTTCGGTGTCTGGCCTTAAGAGCTTACTGCGAAAAAGACGTGTGTTGTCCTACATGTTCCACTGGAGGGCAGACCACCGGCAAAAATGGTCCCGTTTGCAAGGAAGTTGGATGGATTTGTAGCAGGCCACAAATCCTTTAAAGCTCAGAACTAGTGTGTTGTACAGCAGGATAGTACTATCAATGCGACATCTGTGTTGGATTTATCCTGCGTGCAGTGTTACATTTACAGCAATGACATTCTATTGATCATTTATTGGTAACGCATGCCTTCAGACAAATCCAGTCTTGCGATGAGTTGATGTACTTCACCTAAAAGACATTCAACACACAGCTGGAACAACCTTTAATGAGATTCCAATACCGTGTAACATTGTTAGCGACGGCTCTATGGATGTTACAATCCACTGACTTTTCATTTAACACCATCATCGGGACACAATTCACATTTTTTTCTCATACTTTTCACCATACACCTGCTAAAAGTAACCAACTCAGCTGCACTTTGTGTTCAGTACTTATTGGCGACTGTTAACATGCGAAAAACGGTCAACATGGCAAACATACCTGTTAAACATCAAAGTGCTATGTTAACACGCTTACAATAATGCTACACGTTAATAACATGCATTAGCTAAATGCCTATTGAGCTAACTTAAGTCTGTTTTTGATACATTTTCTGATATTTCCTCAATTACATCTTTTTGTCAGCAAGATGTAAGAAAATAGTGAAAAATCTCCATTGTAGTTCTTCAAATGTTTTTCTATATTCACCCCGAAAAAGTATTAGATCCTCACATATGACCAGTGGATGTTTTAGGCATTGTCGCTTGAACAATTAATCAGTTAACAAAGACGAACAAAGTAATCGATTAATCGTCCCGACTCATCGCTTCACATTTGGAGTGATTCGGACATTTTATAGGATATCTTGTCGTCACTGTGGATACGTGGCCTCATAGAATGCCTTCTTATTATCAGGACATCTTGCCATTTATTTCTCGCAGCCAGTGTAATAGTTGTTGTCAGACAATTGTTGGAAGGACCTGAATGTGTCGAGCAGCAATGCCGGAGTATTTTACGTCTGTGTGGCGTCTGTCTGCTTCTATCTGGAGTAACTGGCTCTTTAAGGGAACAGCACTCAAAAAGGTAACAGCTATGAGATCATCGGCTTGCGTCGTCATGGCAACAAAGGCTGTTGCAGTACTACTGAGAAATAAAATGGCTGGCGTGGCGTCGCTCTCCCTCCTCCTCCTCCTCCTCACTCCTCCTTCCCTTCCTCTCCTCTTTCTCTTTGGTATCAGTGAACTGGAGCAGATTGGTTGTGACACCGCCACCCCCCCCCTCCTCCTCCTCCTCCTCCTCCTCCACCCGTGGCCCGTCCTGCCCTCTCACTTTGCTCCTTATTCTGTCCCTCCAACTGTCCATTCACACTCCACACATGTGAGTCAGCAGAGGTCTGCAGCTAGCAGGAGCTGCCACTCTGGATGTGATTAAGGGGATGCTTTGGGGTTTTTCTTTTTCACTGACAGCTCCGCACGGTATTAAGTTACTGAATCAACCGGTGGAAAGCACTGATCACGCACACACACAAAATCAGGACGCTGTAAAATGGTTCCCTTTGGTTGTGGCCCTGTCAAGTCTTTAGCTTCAGGTGAGACACAAAAAGAGGACGGATGGTGGTTTAAGGGGCCCCTCATCTTTCAAGAGCAGAGGGTGAGGGAACACGAGAGAAAGGAGGGTGAGGATGGAAATTCAGCCAAAGATTCAGAGGCTGAGCTATTCCCCGGACAACATCTGAGGGCTGAACATATATATATTTATTTTGTTCCTGTGTGTGTTTTTCGAGCTGTTGATATTTGCTCTCCTCTCTGCCGTATGCATGTCCTCAATCTCTCTCTCTCTCTCTCTCTCTCTCTCTCTCTCTCTCTCTCTCTTGCATCCTCTCCTCCCCTCCCCTCAGCCTCAATCACCCAGACAGACGCATGCATACTCACGCAGAATCGCGCGCAGCAGGCGGATGCGCGCATACACACTTTCTCACACACACACACACACACACACACACATACTCACACACCCTTCCTGGAGGTGCTGGGAGCAGCTGCAGCATTAGCGTTGAAAGAGATTTGCCGTTGACTGGAGTTTGCATCCCCCCCTGTTAATGAATGGATGCTACGGCGATAGAATCGGGAGCTTCTTCCGTTGGATTGCGGGAAACGGTGGATTTCTATTCTTGAAATTTTATTTATTTATTTCTATGCTCTCCATTTGTTTCTCCCCACCCTCTCCTGGTGTGCTGTTGTCGAAAGGACGATGGGGTCTTGTGCTTGATCGGATAAAGATGGAGGTGAACGTGGCGTCTCCGGTGCTTTGCATACTGTTGAGGTTTCACTGCCCATTAGGGTGAATGGAGCTTTTATTTTATTTTTTTAAGTGGGCTCTTTTGTGTTCCGGGGATCGGCCGAGCACTCCTGTGGTGAATTGAGCTGTTGTCGAAGACTGGGCCTCTTAAGCTTTGAACATTTGACCATCCATCTATCCCCTCCTTTCTTGCCCTGTTACAGACTACTCAAAAGGAACAAGCGGATCCCAAAACCTCCACTGAAATCTCTCCACACCGTCCTCCTTGCTTCCAATGCCCCATTTCCCTCATCTCTACCCCTGCCCCCCCCACCTCTCTCCCGCTCCCTCCTCCCACATCAGAGCGGCTACGTAATGTGCCTCCCTACGCATGCAAATGGGGATGCTACAAATGGTGGCTGGGACTGATGCCGATGAAAGGGTGATGCCTCGCGCAATCACCTGCACCTTAGCCGCTGCTGCCATCGCTCCGGATCAGCCTGGGAGAGCCCAGCAGCCTATGACAAGCACCCACAGTGCGAACACGGTCGTTTGTAGCTTGCTCGTGGATGTAAATGAGACGTGTGTATGTGTGTGAAGGCGCACACTGGTTCCTGCCATGTCTGGTGTGTGATCGCTCTAGCGGGACGTTCTTACTGATGCGGGGGAGGCACTGAGCCTGAGGTTGGTCGACCTCCCCCTGCACACACCCCCCTCCCCCCTTCCCTCCCCTTCCCCCTTCTCCCACCCCCCTCCCTCCACCTTATCCCATCCCCCGGGGGGTGAAGGCCACCTGGTAAAGGGGTCACGATGAAGAAGAACCGCAGCAGCAATCTGCGGCGGCCCTGGCCCAGCTCGGAGCATACCGAGCGCCCGCTGGAGCACAATCTCTCCCGTGGTGAGAAAGACATCCGTGTGCAGAAGCAGCATCTTCCTCCCCCTCCTGCTCCTCATTTCTCTCCGTCCCCACCGAGTTATCGTGCGCCAGGTGAGTCTTTGACACTCCCACCAACTGAGGCTCCACCCTCTCGCTACGCAGAGCAAAGACAGTTTGATTTGGGGGCAAAAGGCAGAGTTGGAAATGGACTAAAATGTTCTATCAAGTAGGAAATGATGGCAACTTCATTACTTGTAATGTCTAATGTATCAAGTGAGGTCAAACTGAAATAGAGAAGAAATACTTTGGATACTGGACACTCATTTGGCTTATTTTAAAATTCAAAACTGTATTTCTGTGGGTCCAAATAACCATTTTACTTCCTGACATATTATTCCCATATCCTTCATATTTACTGACCTATGTTTCGTCACCTATAAATTTTGTATACCGTCAAAAAACTTCAGTCATTGTACATCAGGGGCATCACCCCTTGTGCCAAATTTAGTGTCAGGTTCATATTTTGTGTCATAAACTAATATCTTTACCGAGAGAATCTTATCGGTTCTGTCCCTTTTTATTATAGATATGTCACATATCTGTCTGCCGTCTTTGTTGCTTCATTGTAAGATGTGGAATAAATACGACAACTCATTCCCACACTACACAAGCACAGGACGGGGATCCAGCTGTCCTCATGTTGACTAAAAGGAGCAAAGCCTCGTAAAGCCACATGAAGCTTAAGGGGCTGAGATACTAAGCAGAGATAACGTCATCGTGTTGCTTCACTGACCGTTCCGTTGAGTGTGGCGAGGAGGCAGGGCCCTGCACACATTTCAGCTCAGGTAAAAGAAGTGGAGCGAGTAAAATGATCACAACACTTAAAACGGCGATCAATGAGGCGGCATTAATTCGTCTGTTTATCCGTCCACGTCGGAAGACATAATGTAAGGTTAAAAATCAAAGACGGAGGCTTCGGTAGTATATTTTCTCATTTGAACCCTTTATCGATCACCAGGTTTAGGTCAGAGGGCAGGGTCAGCGACAGCAAAGGTGCTGCAGCGATGGATTCAGTGTGCTGCTTGACAGCCTTTAAGCAGGGCAGATGTTTGCTCTCAGAGGGACTTGAAGCCGGGCGGTCTGGTTGTAGGATGATCTCACTACTCACTCCTGCTGACGGCAAAGCCAGCTTAATTCAACAAAGGCTACAGAGAACGTCTGTGTGTAAGCCGCTCAAATCAAAATGTGCTGGGTTTGATTGTGTAAGCACCCTTTACCCGTGCGTGAGATCATGTGAAATGAATTGCGACGTTTGCGAAGACTCAGGTGATCTCACGCTACGGCCGCTGCAGCAGCAGCAGCTGCTTCGTTATGCTAACCTACGAGGGGCTAAAGGAAGCACAGAGAGGAGGGGTGGAGCTGTTCGAAGGCAGCATGCAAACTGCTGCTGTTTGACCATTACATCATAGCTTCACACGCTGCGCCTGCTGTTCATTCATGATCTAACAGTTGCGCCTCCTCCTCCTCCTCCTCCTCCTCCTGCAGGTGACGTGTCTCCGATCAGCATGTCACCTATCAGCCAGTCACAGTTCATCCCGCTGGGGGAGATCTTGTGCCTGGCCATCTCTGCTATGAACTCTGCCCACAAGCCGGTTAACCAGGAGGCTCTGGTGGAGCACCTCACTGCCAGCTTCCCAGGTACGCTCCTCTGACCTTCTTAAAAAAATATAGAACCGCACAAAGCATGCAGAAACGGATTTTTTAATACATATACATCTGTGCATGTGTCATATCTGGTTTATTATCTCCTGATTTGTTTTTTATTAAAATCAATTTCATTTTATCCACGCCAGATTCAAAGAGCAAAGTAATGGTATGTATATATATATATATGTATATATATATATATATATATATATATATATATATATATATATATATATACACATATATAAAGGCATTAAACATCTATTGATCTCACCTCAAGGCTCTGACGCATTTCAGTGATTGATTGATTATTGAGATATTTCATCCTGTAAAATCTTGCAAGCAACATCAATGTTTCAACGGGGATAGGTATGAAACAATTAGTCAAGTAAGCAATCAATAAATCTGCCCATATTTTAATAATCGACTTATTTGAAGTCATTTTTCAAGCAGCTTTTCAGATGTGAGGATTTGCTGCTTTTCTCTACTATATGTGTAAACAGAATACCTTTGGAATTTGGACTTCTGTGTCGGCAAAATAATACATTTGAAGATGTCCTGTTGAGGAAAGCTAGCGGACATTTTTCACTATTTTCCTACATTTTATTTTTTAAAAAAGACATGCAGCCCGAAACCTGAATAATAAATACAGGTCTCAAATGTAGAAAAACACTTCAGCTCCCAGTGCCATTCTCCTCTTCGTTTTCTCTACTCATATTCGGTGTTCGGTTTTATTCACAAGCGATATAATACACATTTATTTATTGGACTTTGTCTATGAACACATTATGTTGTTAGAGTGATTTGAAGAACCTCAACCAGACCAGTATTCATTTTTAAATATTAATTCAGTGACATCATGGAAGTAGCACATTTCCTCTTATTATAAATAAAAAATCTAATCATCATATTATTATTATCTCTCCATGAAGGCATAGTTAATATTATTTGAAGTGGGGTTGCATGAGGTACTTATCCATGGTCAGTGTGTTATCTACAGTAGACGGCGGTCGTCCCGCACGGGAGCAAACCAATACACTGCTGTGGACGGGGGCAGCAGCAACACAAATTTAACAACCCAAAAGAAAGGCCCACTTTAAAAACTTTAAAATTAATGAATATTTGTTAATGTAAATGCTGTGTTTAGAATATTATCTCAGCTTTATCTTGCTGTCAGACAGCCCTGTTTGATGGGAAATTGAACTTCAAAATCACGAGACTCTGTTGACAAAAACAGGCTCGATAAATTTCCCTTTCAGTTCAGTTCCCCGTCTGAAAATATTCTAAATATAGCATACACTTCAGCTGAGGTTGTTCTATTAGGTAGGCCTTTCTTTTAAGAAGTTAAAATGTGTTTTAGCAGTACATTGCTCTGCTCCCGTGCTGCTACTCTTGTCTGCTTCTTCAAACTTCAGCCGTGCTGACCACCATCTGCTGTAGGTAATAGGCCGACTATGGATGAATACCTCATACAACCCCACTGCAAAAAAATTCAAACTATCTTTTGGCAAATTCTAAAAGCACAAAACAAAGATTTCCCAGGTTTAAAAAAAATACTGTGATCTGTTTTATACTGACTCCAAATTGTTGCCTCGTTCCAATGGGTTAATGGGTTGAATATATGTAATGTTTTAAAATTATAGTTATTTACTTCACTAAAATGTATAAAAAAAATGAAATCCTAAAATCTATCCAAACACTATGTTTAAAAGCACAGCTTTTACCACTGTGTAACCGAGTTGTCGGTCAAATTTGGGAATGGGAAGCATGTCCCTCAAATTTATCTCTATTTCGATATGACGCCTCAGTGAAAAGGAGTCGATCTTATCGGTTGCGTCATTGCTGTGAAAAAACACACAGGGGTGATGTAATGTCAGGCAACACAAGACCGTGCTAGACAAAGGTAATGAATGATGTTGAAAATTGACGACTTGTAATGTCGATTTGGTCATTTATACAAGCTAAGCTCTTGCGGTGACTGATTAAAATATCCTCAGGAGTCCTCTAGGAATGAGTGTTAAGTTTATTCAGTTTGTTTTTAGACATTCAATCTTAGATCGTGGCATCAGTTTCATAGTATACAAGTCACGGACATTACTTAAGATGTCTGGGGATTTGTGTGAGCTGTGGTAATTGTCAATTTTAGAAAAATCTGGTTCGTTAACAAATTATAAAAAATAAAAATGTAAAACTCACCTACAGGTTTTTAAAGAGATGCAGAAAATACCTGCAAGCATTTTTATAATTTTCTAGAGAATTAAAAACATGACATTTTTATTGTTATTAATTGAATTGTTTGTTTAAAAATATAAGGAAACATTCAAACAATGAATAGCTGTTAAAACTCTGATGAATAAATGAACAGACACAATGGTAGGTACCACCATTGTGTCTGTTCATTTATTCATTCATTCATGTGCTGCCAAGCTAAATTCAAACCAATGCAAGTTTAGCTTAACTTCTAGTGAGATCATAATGTTTCCAAACATGAATATGAATATGTCAAGCTTAGTTTTAGAGACATGTGGCACAATACATCTACAATATATCTCTGAGATGGTGCATCCATGAAAAACGAGGCGACTTTGGTTTGAAAATGTCACTCCACATGAACATTATATAAAACGTGAAAGACATTCTTTTAATAAGAAGATGCAGAATATTCAATTTTATTTATTAAGATGAGGAATTTATGGGAAACAATTCAATGTAGTTGGATCTTCAAAAAATGTCTTAATTATTTGCCTTTTTTTAAAGTTCTGAAACAAATGAACACTCATGATCCTCACGCGGTCCCATCTTAACACATGCATTGGGTGACTGAAATATCATGGAAGTTCCACATTTTTTCTTCATCTATAATCTTTTAATTTTGATTATTTAACCGTCTCCAAATGGTCTCTATGCTCAGAAACATTATTCAAAATGTCCTGTGTTTGAACAAATTTATTGTACATGCAAAATGTATCTGAAATGTATTTGTGCTTCTGATCCGTGTCTCCTGCAGGCGTGCCTACACCCAGCTCAGAGGTTCTGCGACATACCCTGAACATGCTGGTGCGAGAGAGGAAGATCTACCCAACTCCAGAGGGCTACTTCATTGTCACCCCCCAGACCTACTTTATTACTCCTTCCCTCATCAGAACCAACAACAAGTGGTATCACCTGGATGATCGGCTGCAAGAGCGCCAAACGCAACCGTCGCAGCAGCAGCAACAGCAATGCACTTCGCCTCAGTCTGGCAACGTAACACCATCTACACCTGGCTGCCTGAGAGAGAGGCCTCCTCGCAAGAATCACAGTGACTCATACAACTCCTATCGCGAAGACTCGTCCAGACTTCACAGTAGTAAGTCACCAAAGGAGCACAGGGGAGATTCTTATCAAAGTAAGCCCCCCAAGGATCACAATGGTGTGGAACCTCCACCAAGCACGGCAACCAAGGAGCACCGAGGAGAACCTCCGTCGTACCCTTATCCCCCTCTTCCCACTTCCCCTCCTGCACAGCAACCGCCGCCTCAAGAGCCCGCTGATAAGAGCAAAAGCATCACTTCTTTCCCTTATAAAAGTGACACTCTGACCAAAAAGAAAGAAGGAAGTGGAGGCGGTGGAAGCAGCGAGAAGCAATCCAAAAGGTTCGGCCTCAGGCTCTTCAGGCTGAGTTTCAAGAAGGACAAAATGCGACAGCTGGCCACCTTCTCAGGCCAGTTCCCCCCAGAGGAGTGGCCTCTTCGTGACGAGGAGGTGCCAACCACGGCCATTCCCCGCGAGGTGGAGATGGAGATAATCCGCCGAATCAACCCTGACCTATCGGTGGAGAATGTGGCAAGGCACACGGCTGTGATGAAGAGGCTGGAGGAGGAGCGTACGCAAAAGAACAAGGCGGGCTCCTCAGCCCAGCACAGTGCACGGAGCAGGAGGGGGAGGGGCCACAGGAGGGCCCTACATGGGAAGTCCCGCTCACACAGCAAGCCCCGAACCTCCAGGGGAGACCCGTCTGAGGGTTCGAACTGGGACCTTTTGTTCATGGAAAGGGATTTCCGCTTCTTTAGCCACTCGTTAGTTCGCTCGCCTCGGGAGGCCATGTACACCGTGGAGCGCAGACGAAGTGGAGGCGCAACGTACCTGGTCCATAGCAACCCCAACATTACCGAATCGTACTGCCCGGTTACTCCCGAGTGGGACGTGTCTGGGGAGCTCGCCAAGAGACGGACGGAGATGCCCTTCCCAGAGCCGTCGCGCGGGACGTGCCAGTCAAGAGTGCAAAGAAGTCACAGTCACAATCAGGACAGGAAGTCGCGTCACGATAGGTCAGATCAAGCTAAGGAACGCTCTCGGTCCATGGACAACTCCCTCAAGGGCCCGATACTGGGGGTGCCAGAAGACTTTGACCCCACTCTGGAGGAGCGTAGTCATTACTACACTGATGACGGCACCCTGCGCGCCACGCAGAAGTCCTCCCACTACTCAAGGATCATGTTGTCTGCTGCTAAGTTCCACTCTGATTTTAATGTGCCTGATTTGGGGAAAGGGAGTTTGGACGAGTCAAGGATCCGGAGTACGATGGAGAGGAACAAAAGCAGAGACAGCTTGCCATCGTACAATGAGCTAATGGGACTTTCTCCTAAGCCCTCAGCAGATGAGTACTTCCAGTGCAATACGTCAAATGAAACAATCCTAACTGCCCCTTCGCCTCAGGCAAAATCAGAATATGACACATTAACCTCATCAGGGGGACTCCGAAAGGGCTCTCCGGCTGACCGCCAAACGCCTCACCTCACCTCTCCTCACACGATGGAGTACAAAGAGGACTTGTCGGGAGCAAAGGGACAGAACGGCTCAGTGCGACTGACGCCAAGCCAGACGCCCGAGCCGGTGCAAAATGCCCGTTTGACGCCACACCAACACAATGTAGATCCGGGAGGGGGAGGAGGCAGTATGGTGATCAAGAGGAAGGAGATCTTCAGCAAGGACACTTTGTTCAAACCTCCACACAATGCCTTGTCCACAGGCTACGTGGACAGCAGCTACACCAAGTCCGGCACATTGCGGAAAGCCTCACATGCCAAACCAACAGAGGCCCTAGACAATCCTGAGCCCCAGCAGCCTTCCAATTCAGCCACTTCCTCAGCGTCACCGGCAGTTCTACAGAGCTGCTTAGAGCCAACAGTCCCCTCCGCCTCCTTTGACTATTATAATGTATCAGATGATGAGGAAGAGGAAGAGGCAGAGGATGACTCGCACAAAGAGTTGGCGACAGCAGAGGACAAGGACCATGGGGAAGTGGGCGGTAATGGCGGAGGCAGTGGTGGTGGCGGTGGTGGTGGGGAGGGAACCATGCAGTGGTTACTGGAGCGGCAGAAGGACCATGATCTGCAGCGGAAACTGGAGACCAATCTGACCTTACTCAGCCCCAAGGAGACGGAGAACAGCAGCAGCCAGAAGTCAGCCCACTCTGCCCGTTTGGACAGCATGGACAGCAGCAGTGTCACGGTGGACAGTGGATTCAACTCCCCCAGGTATGTGCTCAAATGAACAGTCGTGAATGTACCATCGTCTGACACCATTTTCTTTACAGTTTGCTCTTAAAATGTTAAGTCTGAGCGGGGGAGGTAAAAATGAAGAAGAACACAAACATCTGGATTGCTGTCAAACTGGATGTAGATTGAACTATAGAGGTTTATGCATTTACAAACAAATTCAGGTCTTTACATCTACACACCACTTTATTGGGTACACCTGTTGAATATAATTGAATCCAATACAATCTATCAGAAGCTCATGTTTTTGGTGAAAGGATACATTTGATATGTTCATTGTTGAGGTTACACCACATTGTACAGGTGGACCTAAAAAAGTGGACGCTGAGTGTATATAATATAAATTCTATATTTATGTTATATTTTTTGGGCTAGTTTAAGAGCAGCTCTCCGTGATGTGTCCCAATGCTGCTATTTAAAACCGTGTGAAGGACCAGTTTCCTACTTTAACAAACAGTCTCGTAACATTTGTTGCTCGTTGTTGTGAAATCCAGCTAAAACAGAACAAATTGTTTTCGATAAGAAGTGTTCAGTGTTGTCATTCGCACACTTCATTAGTTTCGACCCTGAACTTTGCTGTGGGGTTAGCTGACATGTGTAGAGCACGTACTGACCTATTCTTTTATTACAAATGTCAAAATATGCACAAAAAAAACACCATAACCACTTTCATGCTGAACAATAAATACCTCTTTGGTTTACCAATCATTTATTAATTATATTAATTCTGCTGGTTGGTGTATGGATAACTGGAATCATATTTACTTGCATCACACAGCTGTGACACTGCAGTGTCTTTGTTTTATTTCCTTCATCTTGATGGCAACAAATGGCTTACCAACTTCAGATGACAGACACAGTTTTTTGTTATGTACTGAAAAAACTGCTGAATTTATGATCCATAAAATGCATCAACATGAAATGAATTGTTGAAGCTTCATACCAACATCTGCAAACATCTGTTTATCAGACGTACCAGCTAGCTGCTCCTTGAGTAAAACACAAACTCACTGCTGCCGTTTAACATTGGTGAATCACTTGTAAACCATTTAAAAACACGATCAACCAGTTGCCAGAGAGATAACTCCACCAGTTGAATACTGCACTTCCAGAAAGTTGTTGGGCAGATTTAATAAAAAGAAAAGTCAAATCAAAGCAGCAGAGGCAGAGGTATCCTGACTTATATTGCCTAGTTTGGATTAAGCTCGCAATACGCTGAATGAGACACTTCCCACAATGCAACTAAATAGCGTCTTGTCCTTAGACTCTCCTTTTTGTAACACAAGATTTCTGTCAAATTCTCAGTTGGAGTTGAGGGAAAATAACCCTGATGACATCATCTGGGTTTTAGAACGCCTCCATCAGAGCCACAGAAGACATGATACAGGCTTTCCACCGGCTAATCTTCATGTGGAAAATTAATAGAATTAATTGTAGACAATGACACATATGTAAGCTCCTAAGAAAGATTACTCTTCAAAGATAAATATTGGGCTAAAATATATTTAATATGAGGAATAAATAATGTATATAATTTGGAATTTACACAACATGAAGCATGTGCTGAATAGAAATATGATTTAATTAATGATCAACTTCATATGGTTATGCCTTCTACTCAGACTTTATTACATTTGATTTTTTAGGTTTTTTCCTGGATGAATGACTGAAAACTTTTGGGATTATAATGGGAGGAAACCTGCAAAATCTACTGCAAATTGCTTCCATTTATTTCACTGATATTCTTCTTTCTGGCCAAGCACACCTTCTGAGATACACAATGTGAGATTTGTGGTGCGTTTTGAAAGCAAACACTTGACTTCTTGTTGTCTCTTGTGCAGAACGCGTGAGAGCCTTGCATCCAACACATCCAGCATCGTGGAAAGCAATAGACGGCAGAATCCAGCGCTGAGCCCCGGCCACATCGGACTGCCATTCAGCTTTCGCGCCATCCCAGAACCCCCCACCACACAGCCTGAGAAACTCCAGAAGTCATCGAACTGCCTGGCCTCCATCACCAGCGTCTGACAGGCAGCACAGACCGAGACCATGAAAGGTGGTGGTGGAGGAGGAAGTGAGGTGTTTCACCATTTTGACCCTCACTTTCCTCAACCAATACACACAAACACACACACACATCTTCAGACTCCTGAGAATCCATTTACTGGGACTGTTATATAAACAGGCATGGCTTCAAGAGACTGTTCCCACAGCTTCAAGAACTTTACTGCAAAAAAGAGAAGAAAAACTACAGAATATCAAGACCAACGTAGGTGAAGAAACCTACCTGAAGTACTTTGATTTTTGGTGACATGGACTCTAGTTTGGCTTATATCAAGATTATTGACTATTGGTATTGGAAAGTAGTAGACTATAGGATTCAAGTTACATTTGGAAATATCAAAAAAAAACTTTTTATATTACTTAACAATACATGTCCAATTAAATGTTCTCCTTCCTGAAATAGCGTCAAGTTCTTCAGGACAATTCAATGTCAGCACAATGTCGAGACAATAAAAGTTGATCCTGAGAACAACGAATGAAAGATATAAAAACATAAATCAGCTCAGATTTGTGTACCGCAATGCAAATGATGTATGTATACTCGATACTTTTGATATCCTAATTATTATAATGGTGGTATTAAAGATGCTATGTGACCAAAAATGATGTCTGGACAAAATGAGCTGCACCCCAACACACGCACATGTACATCCCAGATACCTCACCAAAACAATATAATAATAACAATAAAATGTATTTATAGAGCGCTTTTCACAGACAAAGAAATCACAAAGTGCTTCAACAGAGCAGAAATTTAAAAGCATAAAAAAAAAATAATGTGACTCTAGGGTCAATAAATTTCATACACAGAGAAATGAATAAATAAATAAAAAATTAAAACATATTTAAGAGCAGGTCTAGGACATGGGTTTTTACTCAAACGCCAGCCTAAAAAATCCAGCCTAACAATCCCACCGAGAGGTTCATTCAGCGTCTGATCTGGAGCTTTTGATACCATCACATGATCTTCCTCTGTAGATCGAGTTCGCCAAGTTATCAGAAAAATGTGTAGTCCATATTTAAGCGTAATAGTTGAGATACAAAATATGCATAAAAAAAAGAAAAGGCATAAACTGACTTCTTTCAGCTTCTCAAATGTGAATATTTTCAACTTTTCTTACTCATCTATGATAGTAAACTGATCAGACAAAACAAGACACTCTGCACATCACCATGCACTTTGGAAACTTGAGCATATAGACCATATGATTAATGGAGAATGTAATCAGTAGATTCATTAAGAATTGTAGGCAGAATGATGACAATTTGTGACTTCAGTTGCTACTACTGCCGTCGATTCAGCAGTTGTGGTTGTGAACTGACACCGGCTCTATCCGTGTATTCTCTATAATAATAGATAATCTATAATAAGAAACAATAAACTGTTGTTTCTAGAAAATAATCATTTCAGATCTGAAATGATTAGTTTATTGATCAGCAACTATTTTGATAATCAGGAGATTGTTGTGTCATTTTTAAAGCAACAATTACACGCATTGCATAGTTCCAGCTTCTGAAATGTGCACATTTGCTGCTTTTCTTTGTCTTGTAAGTAAACTGAACACTTTTGCCTTTTTTAACTTACAAAGAAAGATATCTGAATATGTAACCTTAGGCTGAGGGGAATTGTGATTGGTATTTTCACTATTCTCTTATAGGTTGTGGACAAAAAGATGAATCTGTTTACCACAAAAATAACAAGCAGATGATTGAAAATAATTGTCAGTTGCAGCTCTAAACTATTTTGCAGTGAAACTCCAGAAAGTCTTATGATGCACCCAATTAGTTTTAAATGGTTCTGTGGTTTTCTTCAGACAAATAACTTCAGACACTCACTTTTACAGGAGCAGAAATAACCAATGTGGGATTTATTAAACACCTTTCATGAGGGGCAAAATAAAGACATTATTTTAAATTCCACATCCTGCTCCTATATGCATTAGTAACTCAAGTTTGCTTTTGGTTCATGTTTCAATGCTTTGAGCAGCACAATCAAAACTCTTTTCAACTTAATATGTATTGTATTGGGTTGGTGGAAGTCACATGAATGTATCGGAAAAGGTAAATACCATTAGGGGCAAGAGAGAAAAGTGTTCTTCTAATTTGGGTGACCTGTTCCTCAAAGCTTGGCCCTGAACATACAGTGATGCCACTACAGTTCTCTGGAGGAACTGTAGATGGAGTCAAAACATTCGAGCAGATCGGATCACTGACCTTTGAAAAGCTCAAACTGAGCGCTCTCTAGTGGTTGACTGGCTGTATAACAGTGGCACCAAACTCTTTCTCTCTATGTGTGTGTGTGTGTGTGTGTGTGTGTGTGTGTGTGTGTGTGTGTGTGTGTGTGTGTGTGTGTGTCACCTGAAGCTCGTCAAACTGATCCTATAAAGGTAAGTGGCTTATCCTCAAGATACCGCCAAGCTGTTGTGTTTAAAATGGGTCAAACGTTAATCTGTTGTAGAGCTACATTGATGTTTCACCACTGAAATGATTGGAGCCTTGACGCATTTTGGTTGTTTTTTTTACTCTACTCATAACATAATTATACATATTGAACTCACTCTAGTACTTGTTAGTATTAGTACACTTTGTTATTTGAAGGATCACTCGAGAAGGATCCTAAAGATGTGATCAATAAGTATTTACTGACTTACAGATGAACAAGATGAACTTCGAAAGAGCTCAACACAGGAACAAGAATCCCTTCTTCAAAGACTGAACGCTGCAGAGCAGCGCTCTAAAGACACGGAGGTGAGTGCGTTCACATTCTTGCCATTTTCACTGAAACTTGGCTCTCTCGTGCGTTATCTGCTTTGTTTAAAAATGAGTCGTATCCCTCAGAAAAATCGTGAAGCTATTGCTGCGATGCTGGCCCAAAGCAAAGAGGAATATGGACAGATGATTGAAAACAAAGACCTGAGCTTGCAGGAGCTCACTCGAGTTAAACACCAGCAAGCAGACAAGGAGATTCAGACAACCCTTCAGGATCTCCAGAGTTCACAAGCAGCAGAGATACAGAGGTAGAAATAACTCGTGTCAATTCAGAGCATTTTACTGACCAAACAGTTTCTCCTCATACCACTTTGTTGCTGTCATGACCCACTTTAAAGGACCATGGACCTGGAGGAGAATCTTACGGCAAAGAACTTGAAAGGAGAAACACACTTTTAGGTAAGCCTCACTGAGGGAAGTGTGGAGATATTTTATTTGCTGCTCTTTCACGCTAATAAATACACTAATATATAAATATGTTTTACTCAACAGGTGAGAGCAGAGTGCAGACAAAGATGAGCAGATCAAAATCCTTGAAGGCAAGGCAAGTTTATTTGTATGGCACATTTCAACAACAAGGTAATTCAAAGTGCTTCACATAAAACCATTAAAAGCATCAAAACATAAGGCAAAAGAAAAGGAGATTTAAAAACAATTAAGAACATTCATTAAAACATTTAAAAAACAGTGTAAGAAATAAAATGCAGTCGTAAAATGCAGAAATTGATTAATATATTAATTGAATGTGGTTCAATTAAAGGCAGCAGCAAACAGAAAGGTCTTCAATCTTGATTTAAATGAATTTGAAGATAAACTGGTAGGGTGGATTTTAGTTTGTTTCTCAACCAGTCGTCATAGCTCGAACACAAAGGACGAGAACTTGAAGGCACTCATCGTAGGCTTTCCTTGTTCTTAGGCGAGAGAATCCAAATCCGTTGAGTCCATGAAGGCTACGAATGAAACCACTGAACTCAGAGTGGAGGAACTCACAGCCGAGCTGTCGAGGAGAACTGAAGAAGTCCAGCTATTTCAGGTGATACACATAGATCGCTCATCTCAGAAGGAAAAGTCATGTTCATACCACAGTCTAATACAGAAGGCCGAGGTATCATTTTTTGTCTATAAAGGTTGAAGCAGAGATTGAGAACGCTGAACTGGATCGACTGAAGAAGACCTTAGAAGCTGCTGAAAACGCACACGAGGATTTAAAGAAGAAGGCCACAGTGACGAGGTTTTTATTTGGATTACTTCTCATCATGTTTGTTTGTATGGAGGCGTGGCTTCAGATCTCACTTCTGACTGCCAGTGATTTTAATTCACTGCCGCTGTTATCCTGTAAACTGCCTCTGAACAGCAGATCAACCACTATAATACTTGAGTCACAGTTGTATGTATATATATATACACAGTATATGATACCTAAGTTTTTAAATCTACGTATGTAAACATGAATGTATAAATAAACACAGTAATAAATAAATACATGAAATACACAAATGAATAAATACAGATACAAGGATCTGACTTTTTCCGTCCCTATACCGATAATGAAACCTGGGTTTTGTGTATCGGCCGATACCGAGTGCCGATCTGATACCGGTGTTATTAATTAACTGTATGCCTCACTGTGTGGAAGTTCCTATGATCATTATTTTATGTCTGAGGCAAAATCAGGCTTGACTTAAACATTGCTTTCCTAACTTTGAAAAACAAAATTAGACAAATAAATACAGAGATAAAAATGTACTGAATTGTTATTTATTTAAATCTTGGTATCCAATACCGGATTCAGCTATTTGAGTCAGTTTTGGACTGATATCAGAAATATGTTTCGGTATCGATGCATCTGAATAAATAAATAATATTAACGGTAATTAACACAATACAAGCGTTGGCGCTCTGTGCAGCAGCGTGGGCGGGGCTTCAGGTCTCTTCAGACAGTTGATGATGTCGTCAGCGGGTCTTTACAGCCCTCTGCTCACTTCTGCTGCTGGATGCTGGATATATTAACCTTTCTAATGCATTTCCTTGCCATAAAACCTTGAAAAAGGTCTAACAACAACACTCAAAGTGGGCTGACAGATTATTTTAGCGTCACTTCTTTTACTAAACCTTTGCCATGGACTAACAGTGGCAAACAGAGTAATAGATTACAACAGACCTAATCTGAGCCATTAGACACGATCAAATGTGTTTTATAAGTATAATATAATCAGCAGGTCAAAAGAACATAAAGCCATTCACCAAACACAGCAATAATCCACGAAACACAGCTGCTTGTGGTTTTTACCTGTGTGTATTTTAATGACTGATGCGGAGGACGTCATGTCAGTGTCCCTACAGACACAGAGGTGGAATGATGAAACAAAAGCTACAGTGGATCAGGGTCACCTGGAGCTTGGCACGTACAGCGATGAATGATTCAACTTAAAAACATAGTTTACAGACATACACACACATTCTTTTCTCTATAATCACCTATAACACACACTTACACGTTTTCATTTCACAAAACAGATGATGCATCCTGTATGCACCTTGATGTTCCTTCAACTTTACATCTCTTTGCTCTCCACGCTCCAAATATACAGAAGGGGGAAAGTGTGTGTTGAGATGTTTGGGAAAACGCACACAAATTGTTTTTTTGGACGTGTAAGCGTGTGTGTATCTCTGAGAGCAGCTACACAAATGACACACATGCACCATTGAGACTCGATCTCACACACACAGACTACATTTCCCATGTTTTTCATTGTTGCTTTTTTTTTGACAATAAAACCATTCAAGCTCTCCAAAGAAATGCAATACGCTGCCACAAGAGCATCGGAGCGACCTTCTGCAGCATACATTTTGGTTGTAAGGCAATATTGTAGTTCCACAGGACTAGTGCTGTTGATGCAGTGTGCTGTTTGCACGCTGACTGTTTCCAAAACCTGATCTTCCAACCAAACGCGTCTGTCGTTCAATGCATTTTTTATTTTTAGCACCATGGGAATCGCTCCTTCAATCAGAATGGCATCACTCCGAGAGACAGCTATGAAAATATTCCCTTCCGATATCCACTTTTTATTTTGGGGTGAGGTGGAAAACCGGAAACATCCATGAAAGTTTGCTACAAGACGGTGCAAACTCAAAAACAGCATGGACACACACACACGCACACACACACACACACACACACACACACACACACACACACACACACACACACACACACACACACACACACACACACACACACACACACTCACACAACATACTGCAAGGCTTAACAATAACATCACAGATCATTTGGAAATTCACCATTTGCAATTTTTTAATATTTTTTCCCCATTCCACGATGGTCGTCTGCATAAGCTTTAAGCAAAAAGGGCAAATGACGGACTCCAGAATTTAAGTTTTTCTTTTTCTCTGTACACACATACAGTAAACACAATGGGTTTTACAATAAGACATGAAATAAAATCATCTGCAGCCGTTCTGAGCTGGGCTGAAGAGACCAGTTCCCAGGCATCAAAGGCAATAAAAATGTCGATTTAGAGTTTCCTCTCAGTTACTGTGGGTTTGAGAAGCCGTCTGATCGCAGTAAGTCACAGTTCAAGGAGTCGGAAAAGTCTCTAAACTCCCTGGTTGGATGCATTTTGTTTTAGGTCGAAGCTCCTCACGCATCCGTAGTTTATAATTCTGAATATGAATCTCGTGTGTTTATGCGTTTGTTTGTACTCTTTTGTTTTGCGACGTGAGCATCCATAGCGAGCGTAGCTCGGTGTGCAGTAATGAAAACCATCTCCTCCACAGAAATGGCTCGCTCAGTCGTCACGTTTGTTGAAGCTTTTGCGGATGTCTCATAGTTTTTCCGGTCTCCTATCAAGAGTGCGATGACCTGTGTGGAGCCACAGAGGGAGACCAATGTTCACATGAAAGTGTCGTCTTCCTCCCCGCGGCTGGCGAGCGTCCACAAACGTCCACGTCTGTCTGTCGGGTCAGAGAAGAGGGGACAGGCTGTACTTTTCTCATTGCCAATGGTGAAGGTCAGGGTGACAGTGGCGCGGGGCTGCACAAAGGTCAGAGGTCACGGGCTGCGTGTGAGGTCATTTCCTGGTGTGAAGGCTCTCCTGGAACTCGGTGCTCGTGTAGCGGATGTGGAAGCCCTTCTTGCTGATTGTGTCGTCACTGTGGAAACGGATCAGCATAGCACCTCCGGGCGAGTAGATGCCCTCCCTGGGCTGAGGAAGGGAAGATGGAGGGACACATGAAGCATATCAGACTTTGTCAGACATTTAGAGGTTCATAACTGTGGTTTTAATGTAATATTATTATTATTAATATACTTTACATTACAGCTCAGGTGTCAATTAGAAACTTTTGAAACTTGTGTCATCCTCATTTGTGGAACATAACAAGGTACAAATACTGTACTTACTAATTTGAGGTACTTGTACTGTATTGAGTATCACTTACAGGGTCCATTTTTCCACAAGAGTACTTTCATTTTTAATACTTCAAGCATGTTAACATTTACAGAATTTTTACATTTTTACAGAAGTTACAATTTAGGTGTATGAATCAATTTTTCAATACCACACAATCAACTGTGCAATAACTTAAATATCTGTTGATGTCTACTGTGATGGGTTACACAGCTCAAGCAAGTCAGGCTGCCTGTAATGATAGGAAGCATCTAAAATAGTGCAGCATGCTTTCAAAAATGGACAGAGTGTAAATTGTTTGTGGTTAAAGATGAGGCTGATGTTATTATATATTTATCTGATTATGTATTAAAAGACCTAAACCTCTCTCAATACCTTCTGACTTCCCAACCGGTTCACAGACATATAATTAGGTTTTTTATTTTCATATGGACACAGTCGTTTTTACTAAATGGCACACTTGCTGGGGACTAAATTCACATGCAGGTGCTTTGAGTATTTACAGCAGCAGGGTGGGGCATGTGTGATCGACACAAATAAAGTACAATGCCTATAATGAAGGAACATGTCACCCAGTGTCAAACGTGTGTTTTTATATGGTTTTTGGGACAACAATGGAGCTGTGTAGGAAAGAGGAATAACATATTTCAGGGTTTGGTTATACAATAAATACTTCTTCGTGAAATCAATACATTGTTGGTGTAACAGTCCCCTAAACCTGGCTGAGTTTTCACGTCGAAGATGAAAATTGAGCCTTTAAAAGGAACATCAAATCTTACCCCTGAACCGCAGAAGCGGCCGAGTCGATGTGAGTTGGCGTCGTACCCGTTGTAGAGCTCGATGTAGTCATAACCACAGTCCGCTTCCTCCTCTACCTCAAACGTGATGAAGCTCAGCTCGATGCCGTAGCCCTGCTCGGCCATCAGCAGCCACTCGCAGTCAGTGTGACCCGGATAATTGTTGTCTCCAAACTGGGAGTGAGAGTAAAGGTTCTTCTGACGAGCTTCTGCTTTTAGACGACCTCCACACTCTGCACAGACACAGGATCAGGAAAGAGGGACACATTACTCTGATAAATCAGGCATTTGTTTGATTTAGTTTGGTCCAATATTGTCAAGAAACTCTCGTCAGATTTCGTGAATGATTTTCATCTCGCATGTGCTGTTGTGAACCACTAGAGGGAAGTATAACTCTTAAAAATCCATTTAAACTTGAGAAATCAACGTTGGTGACTGTGAGTGATGCTCTTTGCAGACACACACTCACACACAGTGTTGCACATGAAGTGAGATATTATCACTGACACACATAAACACTTAAACACGCTTCCACACACACCTGTGGAGTGTGTAGCTTGGAAGCCCTTTCTTTGTACCGAGGCGTCAGAAATGAAGCGAAGGTACATCTTGTTGCCGGTGGAGACCAGCTGCTCCGGGATCTTGCTGCCACACAATCGACCCAAGATGGTTGCCGTGTCACTGTCCCCGTCGAAGGCCTCCAGGTGGTCGTATGCACATTCCTGATGCTGCTCGATCTCAAACTCATTGAAGGCCTGGAGAGGTAGAAGCAGAGAGGATGAGAGACTGCTGGGTGTGATGTGAGCGAGTGCTGAAAGACCCTGCTCACAGTTTAACAGGGACTATTTCTTTGATAGAAAGTATTACCAGTGAAACGTTTTCAAGATAGATTACCGAGATTATCCGAAAATCAACAGGACTCTGTTTCTAGAAAGGCATTTTACAATTTTTCTGACACCTGAAAACATACATTTGTTTGTTCTTAAAATGTGGGTGAGTCTTTGAAGAAAGGAAGCCAATAGTAAGCAGCCTAAGATAGTTTTATATTGAGATAAACTTGCACTTGGTGATGTTCTTATTTGTTAACAGGAATTATAACAAAACCACAAATCTATGTCCTACAGTATACACACGTATGCATAACTTCAGAATGGTGCACAATGTCAGACAGCAACGACAATGAACGTCGTTCAGAAGGAAATTAGAGAATTAGACAGAGAATAATGACAAGAGTGTATACTTTGTCAGAGCCTTCATTAAACTGTGTGAGTCATTTCATGAATTGGAATCCAATCATTTCATTAAAAATAAGGCAAAACTGAGTTCATGTAGCTGGATGAAGAAGCTAGAAAACAGTCTATAATTAAACATGCAATAACAGATTTTTTGGCAACTTGGGGGCAGTGGAAAGAAACGCTGACATATTACTACCGCCTTTTAAGTTGATAGGTTGCTGAACTTGTTAGTAAACAGTTGCAAAGTTAAACTGCAATATAGAGCAACATTATCATTTATTTTGGGTTGTGTTTCTGGCCACCTGATGAATGAAAGTCCATTATTAGCTCTTATTTTAGCTCTCTTTTGGTCTCCATCAACTCCTGAGAAATATCAGGATTTTTTTATGCTCCACTTTAGTCACCAGTTAGTAGCTTGGTGCTGTGACGGTAGTGTACAGTGATTTTGTTTTACAGCGTTTCATCCGGAAACATTGGCCTGTTTTGGCCAAAAACAAACAAATGTCAACGGTGACAGTAAAGTTCGGACCAGAAACCACAACAATGAGCTGAAAGTTGCTATAAAGGAACACACAGTCATGTGATCTGTTGTTATTGTACAAAAAACAATATCAAACCTACTTTAACCCAAATGTCACCAATAATGCACCTTTGGTCGAGATGCTGAGAAGGCTATGAATATTTCTAAGGCTCTTCCGTCAGTGTCACATCCCTTTAAAACTCTTTCAAGCCAATATAAATATATTTGCATTTCATATTCTTTGACATATCTTCAGAACAGACTGCCTGCCTCCCTGCCTCTTTGCCTACACATTGCTTACACACCGACATGCATGTGCATTGTACACAGTGTCACGATTCCTAATCGAATCAAGTCACCGTGAGCTGAGTCACAACACCTTGCAGGCCTCTCTCCCACACAGACACACACACACACACACTTCTCTGATTGTCTCCTGAGCCGTGCTCCATCACGCCACCACAAGCACCGCATTGGTTTTGAACCAACCAGGCGAGAGGAGAGAGAGGGGCGAAGGTGGGCTGGTGTGAGGATGTCGTTACTGAGAGGGGAAGTGTTTGATTCTGAGGGGTCGTGATGGCTTCCAGATGTTTCTAACTGTAGCTCGGGTGAGACACTGGTTTGGGGATCTGTTCTCTACTCCCACGAGAATTTTGTGAGACTGAAGAGGCAAATAACACAATGACCTTCACGTCGATGCTCATATTCCTGGCATTAAATATATCTCACTGAGATGTCATTACGATGGAAACAGAGAGCACAATCTCAACACACACACACACACAAACAAATTTCCCAATTTGCATATATTTGTGTGAAAATCCCATGTATTCACACATTAAAAATAGGTGCAAAAACTACGACAGTAAATGTTTTATCATAGCAGACGATGTCATGTGATTTCAGTTACGTAAGTGGCGAAAAGAGATTATCAATACGAAATGACAGTTGATGACCATTTTGACTGAAAATGGTGTAAATGGTGATTTGCACATTTCCTTTGTGTTATGTGATGATAAACTGAATATCTTTAGGTTTTGGACTGCTGATCGAACAAAACATGCAGTTTGAAGATGTAGCCTCTGGCTTTATTGAATTGTGAGTTTAAATTCTTCCCTACTTTCTTATGTTTTATAGATAAAATGGTTAATCGATCGTGATTACTTTTAACTACACATATCATGTTCCTGTTTGGATGCAGCCTCAGAAATGAATGTTACTTGTTGGCAAGAACCAATTAAGCACATGAACAGTGGCAGCGATATATCAGGATGTGAAGTAAGGTTAGCATGTCGCCACTGATGCATTTTCTGTCCTGATCCAAACGCTAGCAATGCAACAACCTCAAGAGTCACAATGTTTACGTTTACGTCACGGTTAGACTATTAATGTGAGTCTTGACCACTCAATCACCTCTTGCAAACAGTCTTAAGCATCTTCTGTGAATCCACCTGAGTCGGGAGAAACTCCATCTGCATCAAAGCTAACACTGTTAGCTGAACGCCATTTGTCTTCCGTCACATCATCTCCTCTGCTTTCTCTCTCGCTCTCTCTCTCTCTGTGTGTCTCTTACTGGACAAATTACCACACACACATCACACTTTATACGTTCAGCCTCGGCTATCTTCAATCCAAGATGCATACGGCAGAGAATAACAACGTCTGTGGTTTATTCCTAAATATGTAGCTGCAGTAACTCGAAAAATGTGGAGATGACTCTTTGTGGTGACACATTAATGCTTACATGCACAAATGCATGTGTGTGTACGCATGCAGGCATGCACACACACACACACACACACACACATACACACACACACACACACACACACACACACACACACACGCAGAAAGCCACCAGGACACAGATGGCCACTGCCCAAGGCCTCTTTCTAACGCATGAGCACACGCTTGCAGTTAGCCTGAATATACAACCGTGCACTTTCTCCACCGTTCACATTTGGGTTTCATAAGTGGAACATGGGAGGAGAGATCATAGAGAAAGATGGGGGGAGGGCAGCCTGAGGGTTTAACATAAGATATGACCCCACAGACAGAATCATGCATTGTTGTGGCCAATAATGCTAAAGTAAAGGGTTTAAAGAGGCTTCACAAGCCCTCGAAGTCTTCTCGATTTCAACACACTTACTATCTTGACTCGGTGTCCTGGCGTGGCTGTGATGTCCCAGGTGCACTCCTTACGGCTGGGATACTTGTCTGGCCAGTTAGGGCTGCTCAGGGTCCCACTGGGGCTGTGGATCTTATGCTCACACTCAGCTGAACACACACACACACACACACACACAGAAACACACAAGCACACACACAGAGAGGAAGTTAAAATCATAGCTGCACAGGAAAAGGTCAGAGGAAATGGAAAGGGAACAGGAAGGAGAGGAAGGAGAGAAACAAGAGAACCGAAAGAGAGAGAAAAGATTTCAAAGGAACACATCCTGATGACAAGTTCAGTGTGGATTTCACATGGATGCATGCACGCATGCTTTAAACCAGCACACTTTGTCTGGATGGAGTATCTCTATTAGTAGTAGGACAAGTCACACATTACCTACAATACGTACAGGTGAAATTAAGGTTATTATCCTGGATGTCATTTGAACCTTGAATTTGTATTTATAGAAGCAAAAGCCCATAGGATGGATCTAATTAGGAGAAAAGATCATTTCTTTGTGCTTATAGTTACACTGCTTATAGTTAGACTGTTTTAACCAAAACACAGCACTTACTGCTGTCTAAAATCTAAGCCCTTTCTGATTGGATGTTTAGGAAATGTATCCTTCAAACACAGGATGTGAAGGATTGGATACTAAACATCCGATTACTGAGCATTAAATTCTGATCCTCACACATACAAGACTTGTACGAGATTGTTGGTGCATCCAGCAGTTTCAATCTAATTCTTTTTAAGATCCAGGATCCATTCTGGATGAGTTCATGAATGAGGAACAAAGACAAGGAAGAGATGCGGAGATGGAAACACGTAATGAATCAAGATGCTTCCATAGATTCTCCGGGACAAATTATGCGAGTCACACAATTTGGCCTTCACAGTCTCCAGATCTCAACCCAATTGAACACGACATCTCTGGCTGTGGTTTTCTCCAAAGAAACAAAACTTAGTTTCTGTAACGAATTAAAATTTAAAAAAACTCTGTAATGTGAAGCTTTGCAAGTTCAAGTCAAGGAAGACAACATATCTCTGGGAACTGCAGCTTTGCCGACACTGCTTCTTTTTAATGTTACAGAAACTGTTGCTCAGTAGACAATTTTATTTATGTATTTATTAGTCTATGTAACAGGGACAGTGCACATTAATAAATATTGCTGTAAATATGCCAGAGTTAGCCCAAAGCCAATTTTTCATCTGTGTTCAACTGGTCTGTTATTACTTTGTTAGTTACTCTTAAGCTCTGCACTGCCAAAAAAATAAGAGCATAATTCGCTGAACACTGACCAACTATAACTCTTCATACTTTACATAACACGTCAGCTGCAGGCAAATATTGCAGCATGCTAATAACTGTGACTGCTTTCCTCCTGGAAAGTTTCAGTTTAAAAAAAAATGCAACCAAAGCTATGAAGGCAGCCCTCACAGTCACAGTGTGTGTGTGTGTGTGTGTGTGTGTGTGTGTGTGTGTGTGTGTGTGTGTGTGTGTGTGTGTGTGTGTGTGTGTGTGTGTGTGTGTGAGTTAAATGAACGCCTTTAATGAAGGTGATGGGAGGCAGGAGGCATGCACAAGACAACAGAATGTATTCCAGAGTGACATTTTTTATTGAGTCAGACAAACTGAACCCAGGTACAGAATGAGATGGATGAATTCACAAGACCAATGTAAATGAAGGGGAGTCTTCTAACAGGCAAAGTATTAAATATAGACGTCATACGCCACACACACTATTGTTACAGAAGACCCTCACACCCGTAAACAATTTAGTTACTTACAATACACAGATTTAAGCTCTGACAATGATAACCGAGTTGTCTGACATAGGAAACTCTTTTCACATTAACAGGAGTAGTTTATAATGCCACAGCATCATAATATTACCAGAATTCAAGTAAATAAACCGACAGCTTCAAGTTTACCAGTTGTCTTCCTTTCATAAAAAAGGCTGGTGTCTCATAGTGTCAAACACTTCTGTCAGGTGACGATCATTAAAATGTGATGTTGAAAGTTTCACACGCACAATACTACATGTATGCATGTAACCACACACACACACACACACACACGGACACAAGCTGTGTGATGGGAATATGGATTGACATGACTCTGCAAGGTTACCGGCTCAGGCTGGTCTAATGCGCACGTAAACACACACACATATACGCACAGGAAGACAGCGCTACACACAAAGCTGTTAAGCTCCCAGATGTTTGAAACACGAGTGTTTTTATGAGCAGCACAGGGAGCCTTTAGTGAGGTGAGCATGTGTGCGTTGATGTGGTGTGTGTGCACACGATCAAAAGTTCAACTTCAAAGAGACGAGTATAACATGTCAATTCAAAAGTGTTGTGTGTGTGTGCGCATGTGTGTGTGATTTGCGGGGGAATTTGCTAATAGCTTCTAATAAACAATGTTTTCTGTCAAACTGAAACCTTCTTCCCTCTCTGTGAGTCTGTTTCTCACACACAAACAGCTTTAGTGACTTGCAGGCAGAGCTGTTTTTAAGACAAGTTCATGTCCAGTCTCAAGTCATTTGAGACAAGTCAAGACAAGTCTTTAAGTCTCAAGCCCTTTAAGGCTAGTCCAAGTCAAGCAAGTCATATGAGACCAGTGCAACTCCAGTCTCAAGTCATTTGAGAAAAGTCAAGTCTTGAGTCTTGAAGAGTGAGTCTCAAGTACTTCAGTGCAAGTCCAGGCTCAGTGGTCATGACTCTCGTCTTCACCTCTGTAACCTAATGTGACACATGCCGACGTCAACAGCTCTGCTTGCAGGCACCAACTGTGGAAACGTATGTGACGAAAACACTGTCCTCAAATGGAAACGACCGGTCTGTTGTCCTGTGGACTCCGATGTGGGTAAACAAAGGAAGGGTCGTATGCTGGACGATGCTTGTGTGAACGTGGCAGCACGTGCATATGCACTCCGATGCTTTTATGCCAGTGTGTGTGCTGATGTGAATGAACGTGAAACCCACCTTCCTTACAGTCATGTTTGTTCTCATGCAGCACAAAGCCATGGCGACACTGACAAACGTAAGAGCCCACTGTGTTGGTGCACTCGTGCTGGCAGCCGCCGTTGTCCTTGCTGCATTCATCTTTGTCTGTGAGAGATACACATGCGACACATCATTCATGTGGGAACAGCAAAAAAGATGGAGGGTGGAGGGAAGCAAGAGGTCAAGCAGGGGACAGGAGTGGAAAGATGAGAGCTTTAGGAAGGGGAGGAGGGTTTTTGAAAAGGAAAAGCAGTACAGGAGGACAGCACAGGTGGAGGAATAAACAGTGACATAAAGGAAAGACTCGACGGAACTCAAACAAGTTAAAAAAGGTTCAGTACTTATAAGAGAAAGTGATAAATGAAGAGAAACATGAACATTTATATCCAGCAATCCCGGTAGGCAAACATGATCAACCAAATGAGCTGTAAGACTGCAAGATACTGTTCATAATTCACCTGTAAAGAGTTAAAGCCAAGAGAAATGGTCAATGCACAATTCGTTCCTAAAACAGCTTCACTGTCAAGTTGGGATTTTTTTCACTTGAACCAAAAGCATGAGAGCAAATATGTAATGAATGAGTTCAACTTTGTGCTAATCTGCTCTAAAATAAGCTGCGAACATTAGCATGCCTGCTTGACTAGCTTACTACATAACTACGTAATTGAGCGTTTTTTCCCTTTCATTTGTTGTCTACATCATTTTGTGGGCTTATGTACTCTACTGTAAAGTACTGACACTCTTTGATATAACCCATTTTGTGAAAACTGGTCCTGGATACTACGACTGTATATCAGAGTGTTAGCGGCTCTGTCCTGCACATAATTGGATTTTGGGAAGTTTGCACTCCATTACGTAACATAGCGTTACTTTTGCCAAAGTCATTGGCGAATCCAAATCCTCACCGGCCTTTCTCTTGTAAACGTGAAATATACATTTTACAAGAAACAATAAAGCATAATAAATCTCAATGACGCTTGCAACAAACAATGCTGCACCTCTATCTTCTACAGGTTGTGAGGATGCTGACTCTTTGTCCGGGACATCATCAAGGTCAAAGCGTTAAGACAAGAACAAAGAACACAACTGAGGTGCTTTCTCTCCCTCATCCTCCAAGTTGTGGCTTCCTCTAAACACACGGCTTCTCCTGACTAGGACTGGGTGATGACAAAGCCCATTTTAATGGAGCTGAACACTGAAAGCTCACAGGGTGGAGGTGGAAGGAGCAGGGAAAGACTCGCTGTGTGTGGGGCTGCCATGTTGACAACAGTGATGGTGTCAGAGACAGAGATGTGGGGGATCTACAGATGACTGCGCAGGAAGACAGAGCATGTGAGTGTGGGAAATAGAGCAGAGCGTGTTTGTGACTGGCAGTGAGAGACAGATTCCTATAAAGAGATGTGAGATTAGACACAGACGGAGAGTCTCACCTCAACTCAAGACCCTGCGAATCAAACTAGATCTGCTTTTAATGAAACCACTAAATCCTCCTCTCCCGGTGTGACTGTGTGTTTGTCTGTGTCTGATGTGGTATTACGGTGCTATTGTGGGCTCAGTCTCACCCTAACGCGGGCTAAGAAGCTTTGCGGTAGATGTTACACAGTGTGCATTGTGGCTTTCTTCAGGTTAAGCACACAATGTCCACATGCACACACACACACACACACGCACACACACCACACGTGCACACTCACATGGATTAGTAGTGTGTGGTAGGCCGGAGGGACCTCCCGAAAGCTGCTGGATCTTTGCCAAACAAAAGCTTCTGACAATAGCAAAGAGACTCATGTGGCAACTTTTAACACACACACACACACACACACACACACACATTATATATCTGAGTAAGTAATTTCCCTTTGAAGCAACTCTCCACTGAGCGCTTTAACTTCCAGGTGTTCTGGAGTTTCAGTTTGATGAGCTCATCCAAATGACAGCTTTGCTTCCTCTGACGGAGGAGGAGGAGGCTTTTTTGGAGCGGTTTTGCCATTTCCGTTTTGAGTTATGCGAGAGTATGAAAAGAGATTTTTCTTCAGGAGAACTTCCTAAAATTGTTAAATAGAATTAAAATCCAACAAATTTATCCCAGCGAGTAGAGGATATTTGTTTTGTTGTTACTGGGGAATCATAGCTGTGTCCCAATTCAATACTACGTCCAAACTCTTTCCAGTATGTAGTGTGTTCATGCTTGGAAAGCAACAAAATTAAGACATGCATACTTTTTATATTCACTGAATATATATATATTTTTAAGTGTGGTACTGATGATGATGATTATGTCCAATGCACAACAGAGAAGAAGCACCATCTCACATCTCCAACAAATTAAAACTAAATTGAATTTGAAATATAAATAACCAGTGGGCAGTTGTGACATTTCTAGAACACGTCAGACAATAAAAATGTAATAATTTGCGACTGGCAATTGCAGCTGCAGTTTGAAAATATCTATGTCTAGCCAGTATAAAAATATAGACACACCTATATCTCACACTTGCAAAGTCAAATAAAATAAGACGACATTTTTTGTAAGCGTAAAACAAAGCTCCAATAACAATGTTACTTATATGTTTTTAATGGCAGCTTGCATGGAATGCTAAAGTGGCTAAATGTTAATGTTGTATTGTGTTGTACTAATATTAAATTGGGACAAAGCACATGTTTCCCTCTGGAGGAGAATGGATTCAAACGATGATCCCTTCCATTCAGACGGGATCCATCCATTCCCTCATCACAGGAGAGACCAGAGCCAATCAGAGATTCCGATTGTGAGGTCATGTTACCTCTGACCTTTGGTGAGGTTGCCAGCTTGCTGTTGAAATGGCCACGGGTGGGAGAGCGGCTGCGCCTAATGTCCTGGCATGACTCAAACACAATCATACGCTCTTGACACAGAGCCAGCCTGTCTGAGGGAGAGAGGGCAGAGTGCAGGGTGATGTGTGCAGGAGGCCTGAGAGCCGGCGGAGGCTCAGGAGACACAGCATGACAGACAGACACATGTAGACAGACAGAGGAACAGAGAGGGTGTAACGCATGACAGATGGATGATTCCACACATACTAAAACCGTGCAAGCAGACACACACACACAAATGAACACGCAATGGAGGTGGGCCGATCAGGAATCAGGAATGGAAGAAATGCGTGTGGTGTTGATGTAGCACAGTAAAAGGTAAAGGTACGGAGGTAGTGGGTGGGGGTTAAATGGGCAGGTAAAGACCCTGGTTTCCATCTTACACCATCAGTTAGCTTTCATTGTTTTTTGATATTTTACCATGACAATGATTTTTTTCTAATCTTAACTACATTTTGGGCCCGATCCTAATTCCCTTCCCTTGGCCCTACCCCTTTTGGAGCGCCCTTGAAGGAGTAGTGGCCCTGAAGGAACAAAGCCACAAGGGGTAGGGTTTGAAGTCTCTACCTAGGAAATGAGACACCACTCGATGTGTCATCAGTAGCTGATTCAATTATAAATGAATATCAACCCAATTTAACTTCTTCATATGTTCGAAACAAAATGCACTGCTATGCCCACCCCCGACAAACACACACACACACACACACACACACACACACACACACATACACAGGTTTAACACATGTATCCTACCTGAGAAGAAGTGAGCCTTGAAGCCTTTCTTGGAGACCGTGTTGTCGGATTTGAACTCAATCCTCATGTTGTTATACTGAGAGGTGATGACCTCAGGGACCTCGGTGCCGCAGTATTTACCATGCAGCTTAGAGTCGGATGAAAGGCCGCTGCGCACCTCCACAAAGTCGTATTTACACACCTAAACACACAAATAAGGCCCTCGTAACACGTATAGAAGAAATGTTCTGCTATGCTTCGCATCTCCCTGTTATTAAAAGACAACACACCTCATTTCCCTCCAGCTCGAAGGCCTCAAACTGCATGGAGATGCGGTACTGAGTGGGAGCGACCACCTGCCACACACAATTCTTGTTGGGCGGATACTCTTTCGGCCAACCGGGAGTGCTGATGGTCCCGTTCAACTTAGAGAGGAGACCGCCGCATGCCGCTGTACACACACACACAAACAATAACTTAGACATGAGGAGGCTTTGCAGACTTGTATAGGCCTACTGCATTTATTTCAGTCCCAAAAGGGTTTCTGCCACCAGATTCAGCTCAAGAGGAAACGTGTAATGTGTATGGAAAGTCATTACTGCTGATGTTTGCTCATTTTAAGTCGGTCTCGTAACCTCAAGCTATAATACCTGTACAGTTCACAACAGCATTTTCCTCAGACCGCAACTCAATTATTGCGTTGCCCGTTCATCCTCCTGACCATATTTATTGCTGTTGTTCTTAAATTGGAGGTGGACATGGTGAAATGAGCCTAAACATCACTGTAATTGTAAATACAGCCGACAGATGTTTGATATATATTCTTACACTTTCTCTATGATTTTTTTCCACACATTAAATCACTGCCAAAGTAACTGCTGCTTTCCAAAGAAATACAGCAAAACCACAATTTGGATATTTCACCAGCATGGCTTTTTCTCTCCTCAGAAGTAGTTTGTTCCGTTGTTTCATTATGTGGGTCATTACAGGTAGTGAATCTATTTTGTGGGATTAAAGGACCTTCACAGCATTTGTGGCATTGGAGCAGCGAGGAATGTGGCTTTGTGTCAGGAAGATGTTTTTTCCTGTTGATGGAGGCGGTTCGGATGTTTTTTTTGTGAGACTGTAGAAACACACAGTAGCATACAAAGAAATGCACATACGAACATGAGTTTAGCATCTCACACACACACACATACAGTTACCTTCACAGCTCTTCTTGTCAGGAGCTAGTTCGTAGCCCGGATCACAGGCACACTTGAAACTGCCGAGAGTGTTGACACACCTCTGTTCACATCCTCCATTGTCTGGCTTGGCACACTCATCCTCCTCTGAAAAACACACACACACGTCAGCGCACATTTATTTTCACACACATTAAGAATGCTCTTGCTGAAATGCTCTTGCTAAAATGCACACACACACCTTTGAAGAAGTTCGCAGCAAAGCCGGCTTTGTTAACCGTCCCGTCTGAGACGAACTTCATCCACAGTGTGTGCGAGGTGGAGCGCATGTCCTCAGGCTTGTCGTAGCCGCAAAATCGACCAATCAGAGGACTCGTCTCCAGAGGGCCATCTCGAACCTCCAGGTAGTCGTAAGCGCAGCTGTCGTGCCTCTCAATCTGCGAAAAACATCCATGCAGGTTCACACACACACACACAGAGTGAGATACATGACACTGCTGTGAATATCAACATCCATCCTGTCACCATCAAATATCTGGTATCATAAGGAAAATGTAATCTTCTTAAAACCTCGGTCTTATGTGCGTAGTTTCATTCAAGAAAAATTAGGTTAATCTTTGCTCCTGTGTAACGGTGAACTTTGACCTTACAAGAGTGAAGTGAGGTTCGGGTCAGATTGACTCCTTTAGCACACTGACATTTTTACGGCTCTGTGGCTCTGTACACTCACACACAACACATGCACCACTGACATTATTAACTTCCTCGCAGTTATACGAGCGTGAAATGTGACCCAGACATTCCTGAGCACACACACACACACATACACACACACACACGGAGGGAGAGGAAGAGAGAGAGAGAAGCACACACACAAAGATGATCACACACACGCACGGAGTGACTCACCTCGAAGGCCTGGAAGCTGAGCCCGACGTTGTATCCCTGAGACACAGTGATCCTCCACACACACTCTTTGGATGGTCTGTAGTCATCAGGGTAGTTGGGGGACTGAATCTGTCCTGAGTCCTTGGTGATTTCCCCTCCACAGATCGCTGCACAGATGAGAGAGAGAGAGAGAGAGAGAGAGAGAGAGAGAGAGAGAGAGAGAGAGAGAGAGAGAGAGAGAGAGAGAGAGAGAAACTGGACAGATTAGCATTAAGTGCACAGGCCAACAACATCTGAACACGTGTAGGTATGAATAAGGCAAACTTCTCACAAAAGTCAGTCATTTTTTAAATTTGAAACCTCATCGTGTGGAGTGGATTTAAAATCGGTGTATTTATACATACTTATTGATGTGAACACACATGTTTCTAAGGTAGAAGAGTTACCTTCATAAATGGCAGCGAAGCCTTTCCCCACCCAGTTGCTGCTGCTGCGAAACTCAATCCACATCCTGCTGTCAGTGGAGATCAAGACTTCAGGAACTTTATCGCCACAAAACCTGCCTGTTAAAAACACACACACATAAAAACAAACGATGTCACAATCATAACTTGTCGTGTCCAATGATTGTTGATGAAATATAGCCTTTGAAATGTGATGTGAAACGCCATGAATTGGAGACTGCTTGAAAAATAGTATAAGATCGTTTAAGACCCCACACCAGGAAAAACACAAGAATACGACTTTGATGTGCCGGAGACAATGTGGCTCAATGGAGGCAAATCATTCTCATGTTTTTGGAGTCTCAAACTGAGTTTATATTGGAATGGCATTCACAAAACATTAATAAGCACAGTATTTAAGACTCAAATACCCCTAAACTTGGACCCTTGGACATATGTCTGAAAGTTAACCACAACAAAATGCTGACAGATCGAAGTAGAAGTACACATCGGTACAGTCAGGGCCATAAGTATTTGGACTGTGACACCATTTTTCAAATGTTGCCTCTTTACACGGCCGCAATGGATTTGAAATGAAGCAGTCAATATGTGCTGGAAGTGTCGACTTTCAGCTTTAATTCAATGGATATGACAAAAGTATCACATTAACTGTTTAGGAATTACCGCCATTTTCACACAGTCCCCCACATTTTCAGAGGTTCCGAAGTAATTGGACAAACTAACATAATTGTGGATATAATGATCATTTTTAATACTTGGAGGAAAATCCTTTGCAGTCAATAATTGCCTGAAGTCTTGCACCCATAGACATCACCAAACGCTGAGTTTCCTCCCTTGAGATGCTTTGCCAGGCCTTTTACTGCAGCCTCCTTCAGCTGCTGCTTGTTTGTAGGGCTTTCTGCCTTCAGTTTTATCTTAAGTGAATGACAAACATGCTCAATTGGGTTAAGATCAGGTGACTGACTTGGCCATTGAAGAATATTCCATTTCTTTGCCTTGAGGAGCTCTTGGGTTGTTTTCCCAGTATGTTTTGGGTCATTATCCATTTGCACTGTGAAGCGCCGCCCAATCAGTTTTGCAGCATTTGGCTGAATCTGAGCAGATATTTTAGCCCGAAAGACCTCAAAACTCATCAGCTGTGACATCAACGATAAACACCAGTGACCCAGTTCCATACATGCCCGTGCCATAACACAGCCTCCACCATGTTTGACAAAAGATGTGGTGTGCTTCGGATCATGACACATTTCTTGTATGTCGGCTGTATACATGTGGATATGAAGGTGAATATAGATGTGTATGTGTGTGTAGATGAGTGTAAACCAGTATATAAGGAAGGGTACACATGGATATATTCTCCTGGAAGAGAAGATTGAGGACTGAAATTTATACTGAGGACTAAATACGGTGTATGTGCATATATTAACGTATATAAAAAAACTGGAAAATATCAAAATAAATTGCATACTGGAATATTAACTTTTCTAAATAAAAAGGAAATCTCAAAAAAGAAAAACATGATGACAACACATACATATATTTTTATATCGTGCTGTTGTCAGTCTGAACGTGGCTTTACAGTCACAGCATCAATCATGTGAGGGGATTTCAGTTTGTGATTTCAGCAGAATTAAAAAGCGAATGAAAGACTAAGCGAATAAGAAAAGCCGGTTTATGAAAAGGTAACCAGTGCTCCTCTGGCTGACTGTCCCTTGATCTTACCGAGCAGTGGAGCTTTCCTCCAGTAGCCATCCCGAACCTCAATGTAGTCGTACCAACACAGACTGCTTTTATACAGATCCATGGTGGTGAAGTTAAGAACAATCTGGAGGAACAAAAGTAAATATTTACAACGTATTTGATGCAGACGCTTGAACCTCGGAGACCAGACGAGGAGAGGCGGAAGAGAGGAAGAGTGTTCCTTTATTGTGAGGACATCATCATTCTCTCAGCAGTCTCTTATTGTTAGTGCATGTACATTCACTGCACTGCAGGGTGCTACTGAGTGTGTGTGTGTGTGTGTATGTGTGTGCACCTTTTCTCCGGGTGTAACAGATATTCTCCAGACACAGTGTGTGTAAGAAGGGTATCCGTTGGGGTAACCAGGAGACGAGAAGTTGCCCGTTGACTCTTGGAGCGTCTCTCCGCACGCTGCAACCAACACACACACACACACACACACACACACACACACAGATGGAGTTACATTTTCGTGGTGAGTCCTGCTGTTATGAGTAATCCTTTCAGCTGTGTACCAATACTTGTGGTTAGTACATTGCTTAAGAACACATGACTCTCATAGCTATTATTATTCTCAATCTTTTACTGCCAATAAACAAAATATACATACGACAGGCTTTTTTGACAAAACAACAGCCTCATTCTACAACATGTGATCTGTCCATACAGAAACAGTTAGATGTGTATTTCGGATTGGGAAAACAGTAAAGGAAATAAAGTTACCGTCCCAAACAAACTCGTGTTTCATGTTTGGCTTGTTTCGGTTTGGCATGTTGGAGTCTGCAGTATGTTTATTTTTGTATACATGTGGGGTCCGACCACAGTCATTAACTGGTCACACTTTAGCAGAATTAAACAGAGTCATTTACTGTAAGTGAACAAGACTGACAGACTTTGAATTCATCAAAAATATCGAAAAGAAAAGAGAAATGTTACAGCTGGATGGGAATGCATGGAAAATGATCAAGACAATATTGCTCTCTTCATTCTGAGTTTAATGCCGTCACTCCCTCTCAAAAGGAGGTTAGCCAAATGTGCCCCTCCTATCCCATCATGCATGCTGTTTTCCCCCACAATGCCCTGGGGCTCTGTTCATCTGTCAGTGAATATGGTATCACTTATGACCTTATAAGGTTGACGTTGTATCTATTTCCAGCTGGGACACGCAAACACAGTCGTGTTCTCGCCCCAGTATCAAAATTAATTTGGTAGAACGACACATATCCTGTAATATATGTGGAGTTATTAACATTACCGAATAAAATAAATGCTATACTTGCATGTTGTCAGATGAATTGGATTTTACCAGAACAAAATTAGTCAAAATAAATAAATACAGAATACAAAAGCACTATGAAACAGAGACTTTGGTAAATTCAATAATAAGAATGGCAACAAATATTATTTCATCTGTTTCAGATACAGTACATTGTGTGTGACCTAAAGCGTGAACCTGTCCTGGGGATGGCAGCATTTGCAATCATTAACCGTTGCGTCATTACCACACAGCTCGGCTTGAAAGCAGATCCAGATCTCGTAAGAAGCGTGCAACCGTGACCAGAGGGACGTCCCAAACAACACAGTTGTGCGCAAGAACTGATGGGAAGAATGTGTGTGATGTGTGTGAGACCCAAAAAAACAGAGAGGGAAGCATCACATGGAAAAACAAATTACTCAACTTCACCTCTGTGCCTTGGCGAATGGAGGGGACATGTTTGCGCCAAAGATGCGAGCAGATAAACAGAGGCCATGTTTTGCTTTGTGTCCGAGCTAGAATGACACACACACTCACACACACACTGTGGTCTCATAGTAAATATATCAGTACTTACCTGGACATCTATACAGCTTCCTTGCCTGTGCAATGTCTCCTTTACTGAGCCTGGTTCGCTGGCCAATAGCTGGCCGGACTCCGTTTTCATCTCTGGATGGAAGGATGGTGTCGAGGAACATCCCTCTTCAGGAAGGAGAAGAGGGAATGAGCACATATTATGTTCTGATTTCAAAGAAATCAAATCAGAGATGTAAACACACTGCCACGTACCCTCAAAACTATATCACTTGTGTCTAAAGAGCAGATCTTATCCCCCTCCCACCCCCACCATGCTGTGTTTTGCGTTTTCTTATAATGTGTGAATTGGAGCTGAGTAGGGAATAGGCGGGGTTATAAGAGAAGGTATTGCAGAGATTAAAAAGCATCCTCACATGGAAAGCATAGAAAGTGAACCCACGACTGCTCTTTCTACCAAATAGCTGGCTGATTTTGGATGGTGGAGAAAACATAGGAAGGGATTCCATGATGCTGACAAGTTTCTGAGATTGCGCCACTGGTTACCGTGAGAAGGTGTTCCTGGCGTAGTGCATGATGCTATCAAAATCATACGGCTCCCCGAGAGAGTTCACCTCCCCTGGCTCCATCTTGAGGAAGTTATACTCCTGGCCTGCGAACCGGACGTACAGACACACACACATTACGCACACACGGAAGGACAGCAGCGGTAGAAGGTTTTAGTTTGATCAACAAAATAGAGTGCAACAATAAAATAATACACAAATATATTCTTTACACAACCCTGAACACACAAAGCATAATTGAAATGATTACGTCTGCTTTGGTTCGGGTATTTATCAAAATACTTGTAGTCCCACAGAGCAGAGTAGTGCAGAGCTCCGGTATAAAAACTTGTGTCAGGTCTGATTCACTGCTGCGTAATTTGATTTAACACCTGTCAGACTGTGGTGCGGTGCAGAGGAGTGTGTGGGAGGAAAAGGTCTCTGGGGGCCGAGGTGACTTCACAGTCATTAAAAGCCTCATTCACACTCACACAGAGTCGGACACTAGTGTGAATTTAACAATAAACACACACACACACACACACACACGTTGTCCCGAAACGTCCTCACTTGACTGCAGCTAGAAACAACCCTGAATGACTCTAACAAGAGACCCAGGTGCATCGTGGGTCCTTCGTCTCACCTGGTTGGATGTTGTCGCGGATGATGGTCACATGATCGTCGCGGTCAGGCCGCGTGTGCTCGTGCCAGAAGCCGATGACGTGGCCCAGTTCGTGCACAACGATGCCGAACTTGTCACAGTTCTTGCCTATGGAGATAGCCTGGGGCCCGTTGCCTCGACGACCCACATAGGAGCAACACCTAGTAAGGACCAGTAAGAAGTTGAGGGCGGGGAGACAGGCAGAGGATATTTACTACACATTTGGCAGTTGAAAAAAAGCATCAGCAGTGCTGTATGAACACACACACACACACACACACACACAGGCACACACACAAAGGCCCCCACACACACACACACACACACAAAGGCACACACACAAAGGCACACACACAGTCTTTTCAGGATTTCCTGCCCCGTACTACGTCGACCAGAAGGAAAGCGATTTATTTACATACAGTGCTGCGATAATGCTGCACTTTCATAACCAAATGTGAATAAGCTGTAAGAATTTACATATTTTCTGCTTACAGGACAAACACACACACAAAAAAAGCATCCACACATCTTTTTCTCTGGTTAGCCGAGACATCCGTGCCAGGCTGACAAATCGGATTAAAGTTATCCAAAGAGCTGATTGCAGGGTAAGGATCAGGAGTCACTGGAGTAGATATAGAGTCTTTTCTTCCAGCATTGCAGCTCTAGTATCAGCACGTCACACAAAACAGGTGCACCAAATTTACTGTGGTTGTGTTGTAAAAAAAAAAAACTTTTTTAATGCATTACTCTCTGTCTGTTTCTGTCACACATCCAAGCTGTAGGGTATTTATACATCAGATTAAAGTGTCTAATCTCTGATGCAGCCAGACAAACCCAGAGCAGGAGAAAAATGGCATCATCTGTTAACATGCAGATCTTTCACTCATCTAAATGACATTTAAAAATCTGATATATTTGAAATGGACTTTTGTGTCTTGGGTAACTGTGCTGGACCAAACAAGAAATATTAAGATAAACGCAGTAGAATCTGCTTCTTGCACCGTAACAATGCAACACTTTGATTGTTCAAAATCTTCAGCGGGCATTACATTTATTTTATTTGAGGGCAAAGGAACAGCATGCAGATTGCTGCAGACTCCTCTTTGCCTTACAATTATTGATCAGTCCACAGAAGTCTGGAACAAATGTAGCTCTGGGTATCATACTAGAAGCGATACAATACAACAACTGAGTTTCCATATCGATACTGAAATACCAAAACAGCACAGAGGTTTGCTACCAGCCTTGTTAACTTATAGCCACGATATCAAGGTTTCCAAAGATATTAAAAATGTCTGAATGCTGCTGAATGCAAAAAGACATTTGATAGAAAATGATAGTCAACGAATCGATTTATGAATGTGTCATATTAATATCCTACATGTCATACTCCTACAACCTCCACAACAACAGCTTGGAGAGACAAACCAAAACGTTCAGATTTCAGCCGTTCTAAAACCTCACAACTTACGAGCCACTCTGTACAAACACACTATGACCCCACCGTGCTGCCACTCGACAGAACAATGCACTTCTGCAGTGTACGAGCGAAAAAAAACTGCACAAACATACAAAAACATCGAGTGAGCAGCGTGATTGGTGGGATGGGGAAACCGCGGCAGGACAGGAAGGAAAGTGGAGCCATTGTTGAGTGACCATATCGTCTCTCGCTGTGACAAGGTCACTGCTGAACTCTAGGTACACACTCATACACAACCACACGCGGAGGTTCAGCCTACTCACCCGCAGGGTCTGTAGGTGAACACGATGTAGCTTTCCTCATCTGTCTTCTCAATGAAAGTTACGCACGTCTGTTTCTCCCAGTGACGCATGGCCTGCTTGAACATGGCCCTCTGACTACCTGAAACACACGCATTTCACATCCTACTTTTTACACAATCACACGTCGGTGTGTAATTTACTGTTGAACCGTGCGGGCATCGGTCCAGTAGAGTTGCTTACCAGTGAAGTTTCCTCCTATGATGTAGGGAATGACTCCTCCAGGCCATATCCTCTCAGCTCGGGATGTGGCCGCTCGACGAATACGGCTCTTCACAAAGTTCCCAGTCTTCCCACCTTTCCCAGTTTGGCTCTTGTGATTGGCAGCTCCCTTGCTGGAGTTCTTGGGGAGATAGTCTAACCGAGCAAGAAACAACAGTTAAATCTACCTTTAGCACAAGTGCTTGTTATGTGTGTTCAAACTGAATAAATGACTGGTCTATTATTATGAATATCAGTTCATAAATGTGCTGTGAGATTATTGGATCACACTCTTTCTTTTTAATACGTGATCTTTCAGAGTTTGTTCTCAGATCAGAGGGTAATAAAAGTCAGATAGCTCTGGCTGTGCAATATACTGTTTTATTAAACATCAAATTTGTGCTAAAAAAGGTAACTCAAACATTCTGTAGTTCTGGATCTGATCGTGCATCAACTTGCTCTTTGCAAAGAGCATAAAGAATGAAAACAAGTGTTAAAAACTGCATTATTATGAAACTGCATTTCAGCCTGCAGCCTCCATCAGGTGTGATTGTATTCAGAGGTGCCCGTCTTTCTCATCACAAAAACAATCTGAGTCAGAAGAGTGAAAAAGGAGATTCTTCATTGAAAGAAGTCTAAAAGGACCAGCGGTTTGCATGATATAAACTGTATTCACATTAAAGTGGAGAATAAAGCATGGCGCTTTGCGTTGCGTAGGATTCTTGAGGGGGAAAGTTGAGGCTGATATTTTTGGATGTTCCTCGCTTGCTATAATGAGCCAAAATTACAAAAAGGATACTGGCAACAATGTGAAAATTGTTATAATGACTGTAGATCAATCAAACCTTGCAATACAACCTGGTAGCTAAATTAGAAGGCTAAAATGTAAGCAAATGTTTTTTTAGCTTGGTCTCCCATTATTACTTTTTATTGTATTGATATATTCCTAAATATTGATCTGTCCGCCATCTTTAATTGCAGCTGAAGGCTGAGAAAACCACTTTCTGTTCAGTACTGATCCAAGCAAGGACCTTCATTTAGTTCCATTTATTTCACTTTGACAAAAAAATGTACTTACAGATATTTTAAACTTGCTTGACATTGTGAACATTTTATTAACTTGCATTCGAAATTCTTAGTCGTAGTGTGCTCAAAGTGTTTCAGACAGCTGGGTTTTTAGAAGTCGAATCAAAACTCCAAGCTTTGCGGAAAAGTTGGCTTTCATACTGTATGGAAATATATGGAAACCAGAAGATCTAGGATGCCATTATGGTACGTCAGTAGTAAGGTAAAGGATATAGGCTTTGTAGTTTCTTGGCAAACACATTTAAAACCTCCATCATTAGAGTGAGAAGTGAAGTTTAGGGTCCTTACCGAAGCCAAACCTGCGTATTCGATCAAGCAGTAGATATAAAGATCCGCTCTTCTTAGAAACTGCATGTTCCTCCAGGCCACCTGACACACACAAGAGCCAAGAATCAAAACACGAACAATGCTGATATCAGGTGGCCCCTGTCTACTTCCTTCCTATTCACGCTGCTTTACTCTGCAGCTGATGGGTAATGAGGGAGAGAGTTTCAGAGGAAACATGAGAGAGATCATGAAATGATGATTACTGAGTGAGAGTGACATGTTGAGTCCACTTACCAGACGTGTGCCCCTGCCGGGAGTGTGTGTGCATGTGCGTGTGCTGTGTGAGGTCTATCGTCCGGTCAATCTGGAACATGCGCAGGTCCTCTTCGTCTAAAGCGATGTCGCCCCAGAATGCAGCTGGAAGTTAAGAGAAAAACACCTGTAACAGTCACAATCAACAGCAGAATCACAGACATATTATCAGTATCCCTGGAAGGGATAAATGTTAAAAATCCAGGTAGGCTCAAAACGTTGCCGACATTATCTTTCAAACTGCAAACTGGGAATTGGAGCTTGACAAAGAGGAAGTGACTCAGGATAAGTGTGTAGAGTGATTTATTACCTTGGCTTAGGTGTGCTCGAGCACGGCCTTTAAGCCCCAAACAGTCACAACAGTGGAGCTACTCAGTGGTCAACGAATCAGACCGTGGTCGTACTATTGCAGCTCCCAGGTGTGTGAGTATTACTGCGAGTGTGGACAGGGCATTCCTACTACCATGGTTTGAGTCAGAAATGGAAGCAATAACAAAAACTCTACAAGGGCTTGAAATAAGTTGGCAAATAAGTAGTGCACATTGACCACTTTTGTTCCGTATGTGGGTATTAACATCACTGGACCCAAACAAAATCGGATCCATCTAACAAGGGTGTTTTTCAGAATGATGCCCTGTTTTGTTTTGTGTGTTTTGTGTAAGGCTTCAATTCGAGTTCTAACAGTTTGACCCGCTCAGAAAAGCAGTGCAGCAGAGCTCCACGAGCCTTTGATTGGGTGCACTTCTATGCTGGGCAGTAGGTTACAGTAGCTTGACACACCAACACGCACAAGGAAGGAGCTCAGGTGTTTTCTTTAGAGGGGAAGTCATCACATAAATTGAATCCTCCGGTTATTGATTCTCTGAGTTACAGCAACACTGTCATACCACAGTACAGAGTCATCGCAGTTTCACTCCCTCCAATCACACACCCGGTACTCCAATCAAATACCTGTAAAGTTGTGTTTAGAATGTTATTCACTCATTTACGTGCGCTCGTTTTATTTCAGCCCAGTGTGAGAGTCTTAAATGCATTGTGCTGTAATTTACTACCGCGCTCGTTTCCATTCTCTCCTCTTCTCTGTTTCACCGAGGGCGGGGCTTTTGCAAACATTGTGCGAGAGCAGAGAGGCAGCGTTCAAATACTCTGTCGTCCCTTAAACTCTTTGCTCCTGCTCCCAGAATTAGCTGCTCTGTTGTTCTGACAATGTTAGGCTGAAATAAAACATGGGGAATGAAGTGACTTAAAACAAGTGAGAGTAGAAGAGTAAGCCGGCTAGCCGCAAAGCTAATTTATTCAGGCGGCGATTTTTTTAAATCCGGAACTGCCCTAATCGGCCTCTGATTGGCTTAGCCTTGGGCAACACATGTCAGCCTTTTTTAGTAGGTAGTCCCTCTTTTTGTTACTAACACTCACTGCACTGCAACTCAGCAAGAACGTGAAGAACTGTGGAAAAACGGAGAAAAAAAAAACTTTGGAAGATACACCTAAACAAATATTTGGACGGACGGACGGACGGACGGACGGATGGACGGACGGATGGATGGATGGATGGATGGATGGATAGATAGATAGATAGATAGATAGATAGATAGATAGATAGATCGATAGATTTAAAACAAATGTTTGGAAATGTCTCAATCACAAAAACCTTCCCCATTGCTCCCACTTCAATCCCCATCCTACCTCATCCTTTTGTGACTCACTCAGTGTATTTCTTTCTTCTCTCCTTCTCCCTCCATACCCCCAACACATCTATCAGCCTTCAACAATGAGCAACTGAATGATAACCATCGCAAAATGATTAGCTGAGCGGAGTTACTGCCCTCCACAGGGATTCAAGACACTAATACATTAACAATGGCATGGGAGAAAAGCTTGTCACTTAGCTAATCAGGATTGCCACTAAAGGAAATGGGGGGTCAGGGTGCCATTGTGCTTGACTCCGAGCTATTGTTGAAGAGAGGAGCAAACCACAATGACCACAGATGGTTTACAAATCACATCAGATACAGACTGGGAGTGTGTGCTGCCGATTGCTGGTATATGATATGTTGGTGAGCTGAATATGAGGATAGCGTCTGGTCTGCAGGATAGAGCTGCTGTGAAGAATCTCCTGTATTATATGTATTTATTATGATATATCATGTATCTCTCATGTAGACAACACTAAGTATAACTTACTCTAACTCTTAATCGTACTCTAAATCCCCCCAAAATATTCAGTTTACTATAATAACAGACAATTAAAAGCATCAAATGTTCTTATCTGAGATACTGAAACCTTGAAATGGCATTTTTGTTTGAAAAATGACTTGAATATTAATTGATGACGTCAATAGTTGCTGATGAATTTTCTGTCACTCTATAATTCATCTGATTCAAAACAAGTGTTTTGTTGTTATCAATTAATTATACTGTATCTATAGTGCTTGGTAATGTGGCTACAGCTGGAAAACTTGTATTTTTACAACAATGAAATGTGCAGATGTAACAAACTTTGTAGTGCAATAAAATGTATTTTACTGTTAAAAAAAAGCTGCATTTAGTGAGACACGAGTTGAAAAGTAAAGCAATCAAACTCAACATCTATAAAAGAGGTTTATTTGATTCTGTAGAGCTTGATGTTGGTGTGACTCTGCCATATAAAGCCACACAAATAACACAATTACACCATTCCTGGTGCTAAGATGTGGTCTGAACAGGCACTGTACAAATTGCATTGTGGGCGACACAATTTATTTTCTACTGACACTCCCGTCTACTGCCAACTCTGCCAAAGTGGTGTCATAGCGAGCCACAAAAACTACCAAATGGGTGCAAAAGGAATCCAGTCAACACCTAAAGAAACTCGCACATCACCAGCAAAAGATCATCATCCGTGTCAATTCTCATTTCAGACAGCATCACATGGCACTGCACTTGAAATGATATTCCCCGGTTCATTTGCTTCTATTTGTGGGACGGCGAGATTGTGACACACCTAATGGTTTCGGATTTTTCAGGAAAATAAGGAGAAAAGGAGCTGACGCAAGCAGGAGATACAAAGCGAGAAGAGGAGGGAGGGTACAGTGATAGTAAGTCTGGCCCATTGATTGTTGGGGTCTCGTTAATCCATAGAGATACCATAAATAGCCCAAAGTCAAGCCAGTGGGTGAGGAGGGGTGAGGACGGTGAGGCAGGGAGATGCAGGAGGAAAAGTATTGATCCAAAAACCCCAGGAGACCTGCATCATGCTGACCAGGGCCTTACTGTTCGCCCTTCAGCAGGGGCACTGCAGCAAACACACACACACACACACACACACACACAGGAATAATGCACCAAACACAAACTGAGAGGCAGACTTCCCTCACATGCATCCAGCAGCTCACACCATGGTGGCTGCTTGGAGAGCGAGCAGATCGGTTTGTGTTGTATCGATCAACTTCTCAGGCACACAGGACTGATTGTCGGCTTTCTGCAAGTTTACTCCGCAGCCTGCTAAGAAATGTCGCAATAGTGGCTCTGTGTGACGGTGTGACAGTATGTGCTTCGTCAAACACTTGCCTTGGTAAAACTGATCATGAAAAATTTTCAGCTTGTACAAAATACAGCAGCTCTGATCTTAACTGGCCGTCACTCCTATTTCAGCCTCGCTGCATTGGCTGCCAGTGAAGTTCAGATTGATTTTAAGATTATTTTCATCACTTATAAGGCACTACATGGCCTAGCTCCTGCCACCATCTACAAGCTACTAAACCCTTACACGTCACTTCGGTCATCCAACCAAAACCTGTTGGCTATGCGTGATACAACTAAAAAGACTTTGGGAAAATCTCTCCACTCCCTTTAGATCATCTGAGTCTGTTGACTGTTTCAAAAACATCTGAGGACCAACTTCTTTAAGTGGGTTTTTCTATAATGATGATTGATCCGGATGGTGACTGATTTCTGTATGCTTTCTGGGTTTGCAAGTGTTATGTTAGTATGTATTTTAGATTTTTTTTCTCTCTCTCTCTCGCTCTCTCTCTCTCTCTTGTAAGTCCTTTGCTTTACTTGATGATTTTATTTACTCTGCACTGATGTTGATGTAAGGCACTTTGTGACCACTGTTAAAAAAACATGCTGTAAAAATCAAATTTACTTACTTAGTTACATGTTTAATATTTATGTTATTATAGCACCTTTTCACTATTCTGATGACAAACGTTTTTATTTTTGTTAAAAAAAAAAAAAAGACAATCTTGGAGATGACACCAGCTGTTTCATTTGTTTTTTTTTCACATCCGGACAATAAAGATTGATGGTTTTCTCTCAAACTATCCTCTTAAGTCTGGCACCAGAATCCACTGCTATGAATATATTGTTTCCATTCAGATATTGCTGATTTAATGAGTGTTGTTAAGCGATTTATCTTTGACATTCTACAGACACTACAGTACAATACAGTAGAGAATTATGCACTGCTGAGTTATGCACTCATGCTGTACTCACTGCTGTGCATCTAACACAAACACACACACACACACACACACACATCTCGCTAAGCTCCTCATTAAGCAAATATAAGGTCACACTGTCGGGGGCCTAAGATGTGTGCGTGCACATGTGCATGTGTGATATTATTACACTGTATATACCTGACTGTGAACGTACTGTGATATTAAAAAGAGATTATCTCGGCCCTGTTTGAGGATTTTCTCTAAAACGAATTGTTGTACAAGCTGCTTGATCCACATGAATGCAACTGTGTGCTGTTGTATGAAAGTGCACGAGACCAAAAGCATTGCAGCGGAGAGCGCACCAAAATATAATCCTGAAGTCACAGTAGAATTAAAATAACTTGAGTAAAAATGTAAATAAAGGTATGAAATTATTATTTTAAAAAACAAAGCAATGTACTGTCGCTTAATTTATTTTCAGTAAAATGAACATCTGCGACTTTAAAAGAGCACACACTTAAAGAGCAGTCCACATAAACTGAAGGTGAAAACAAGCAAAGACATGTTTGGTATGAGACAAAATAACATAATATCATATGACAAACACACACAGAGACAGCATGGTGTAACCTCCTAATCACATTACTGTGACACTGAGATTCTTCTCCAGCAGGTCATGGGTTTGGCCAGACATTGTGACGGGTCAGGGTGTCCTGGGTCTGCACCCAGGGAGCCGGCAGACAGCAAGCGTTCACATGAACAAAGATCAATTGAAAGATATATGTATATAACACTGAACAATGTTATTTTTCGTGAGGATGGTGGATAGCCCCGCTCTCTGTATGTCTCGTACATCAAGTGTGACTGCATACCTTCACTCATTGGAGGACTAATCTCTTTGAGGTGTGACGTAACATTGATTTCAGTTGAATTGCTCAGTAATGAGTTTTGTAAACAGATTACAATGACTAAATCAAGTTAAGGCATGAAATCAGACACAGCTGGCTAATATTCGAGAAGTCTTTGTTGAAAAAGCGATGTCGAAAGGGTCCATTGTCGGGGTGAACCTACAGAGAGTCATCACCCAAATCTGCATCTTGATCAGCTATACGGAGCTTCGTAGCGAACTGCAGCTCATTGTTTAGCGGTAAGGCCTACAACTTTACTGTTTCAGTTCCCTGTAAACGCTCTCAGTGTCAATATTTTCAACTTTCTTCGTTGCTAGAGACAAAAAACAGCTAAAAGAGAGTGAATATTGGCCTTATGAATAAATACTGATTGTTTATGGGGCTGAAACTCAAGTAACTGGATTATCGTAAATCATTGATTCCCCCCCTCCGTCCATACCACTGCCGGTTTTGCGGTGTCACTAATCAACTGTGCGTAGGTTGAATTGAACAACGAATCCTTGTTGTAAGGTCAGCTGTTAACGTAAACTGTTCACAGCCGGTGGGCAGCACAGTCCTGCTTGGCTAAATAACGGACCAACTAACTTTAATGGAGGTTGCATTACGTTACATTATGATGCGTTCAAGCTACGTTATGTGGCTACCATTGCTCCTCGCTACTGAGTAGAAATAATATGGATGTGTTTGTTTAAAATTATACTTTATTGTGGCATAAAACTAGCCACTGTTTGGTTGTTGTGCATCAAGTGTACATGTATCTGGAAAGACTTCCTGTCATCCAGGTCATGGTAGCTTATACCTTGAAGTGGAAGGTCAAGGGCAACTGGACTGATGAAACATCTTGAAGAACCCAAAGTCCAGTTGCCCTGGACGTAGAACTTCTAAATGACTGACCGTGCAGTACTGTCTTTGCACACAGTAAGGCTTGTTGCTGGCAAAAAATATCCACCGAGCGGACCTAGAGGGTGTAGCTGTGCATCATGTTCGCTCGGGGGCTGCAACTGTGACCGCAGGTGGGTTCCTACAATATTAGGGACATCTGAAAAACAAGGCAAGGTGGCTTTTCCTCAACCAACAACGGGGTGTATGCGAATGACTTTGCTGCTATAAATACCATCAGGAAAAGCTAGGTGACATAAAAGCATTTAATAATTGAGCAACGTGTGGCAGGTGAGCTGAGTGATGGCGGTGCTGACTCATGGCTTCTGCAGCTCAAGAACAATAACGCTCCAAAACAAACAGTCGGCTCTCAGCGCGGCCGCAGAGTTTATGCTGAGCTGGGGATCCTGAAGAAGACTTCGGAAGCTCAGTGGCATGAGCACTCTGCTCGGGAAAATCCTGTTTCATATAATATGAGTGAGAACGCTCGTCCGCTCGTTCACACACACACACTCACACACACACACAACGCAGCCTCAGTGTCAAACACACACATACACACATTGCTCTAGCTTCCTTCCTACTGAGAAATGGGGGAAGGGGTGAACAGTAGCTGCAGCTCACTGTCACGACATGGTGGGCTTCACTCTCGGACTAAAAAACTCAAAAGCACACATACAGTTCCCATTGGCATGGGCACACACACACACACACTCTGTTTAAGATACACCTGATGCACTGATATAATACAAGAGCAGGATCCAAGAACTTTGTGGCTTCCTGGCCAAAGTGGCTGGCAGATTACATTACAGTCATTTAGCAGACGCTTTTATCCAAAGCGACTTACAATTCGGATTCCATCACATTCATACCGTAGGCACAGCAATGGGAGCAATTTTTAGGGTTACGTGTCTTGCTCAAGGACACATCGACATGCGACTAGTGGAGCAGGAGCCGGGGATCGAACCGCCGATCCTCTGATTGAAGGAAGGCCACTTAGCCACAGTCGCTGCAAATAAACTTACAGACCTAAATGTCACCTGAACCCAGAAAAAGACCGAAATGCAGAAGTTGCTGGTTTCACTTGACGGGATTGCCGCTGCGTGTTTAAGTGATTTCGGTGATGTGCTGAAATCATGATTGCAGGATTTTTCTCGATACCCCCTTTGACCACTATGTGGGTTACCATGGCAGAGTGGCGCTGTCAGGTATTTATTTCACTTCTTGAATCCACAGGAAGTTAAAACAATGCAGGAGAGATATTCATGTCTTGTTATGTTACCAATGACTGAACCCCTGAGCTGATATTCATCTGTTTAAGTCTGTTCCTGACATTTAATCAGCTGTTTCTCAGCCGTGGAACCGAAACAGTAACAACAGAATGTGAATCCGTGTATATTCATGTTTATTTCGGCAATGTGTTTACTACCTCTGCGTATGAGGACTGGTATCCACGCATTTGCTCAGCGGCTAATAAACGACTGTATACAACTATAAAAAAAGAAATCCCATACTTGTGTTTCGGGGAATTCCCAAGTGACGTCATGCATAATATTAAGGTAGGGATTCCCCGCTGGCTAAATGCAAAAAGTGTGTTTTTATATTTATATTTGTCGGACTCATTGAAAGCTTGTGTTCATGTAACTGGCAGTGAGAGCATATAAGCACTCGGAAAAAAATAAGTTGACGCAAACAGACACAGATCCACTCTTGGTCGCTTGGACGACGGCAAAGATGTGTTCATGCACGTTGAAAAGGATTCACAATTCACAATTAACCTGAAGATGTAAGACTTCACTTCCTGAATTCACAAAGACAAGAGAAAAGAACAGACGGTCTGGAGAAAAGTCCCAGAAAGACCTGGAGTTCCTGGTAAGTTTTGAGATCAGTGAGAGTCTGAGCAGGACCAGAGGTTTTCATGGGTCTGCATAGCAGGTACCCGATCCAGACCCTACAAAAGGTTGAAGCGACGTTAACTGTATCTGAACAACAGAATGAGCTTCAGCCGTCGTGAACCACTTCATGTACTGTAGAGAGCGTGGTGGAGATCTTCCCTCAAGTGGAAGGTCCTGCTTCACGCTCCACATGGAAACTGTGACGTAACTATTCATGTTACTTAAGTGCTCATAAACTCGACTTTAAATCACCGTAGACTCTTTTACCCGACGCTGCCCTCTGATCCCTGTGTGGAGACGAAAAAAAGAAAGAACTCCTCACTCCAGGATTTGGGGAAATTTTGTTGCAGTCAAGCTGCATCTTTGCTGTTTCTTCTAAACAGAATGGCTCAGATTGTGCACAATGAAGAGAGCAAAACCACTATTCTCCATTTTTTTTATTTTCTTAGAACTCATAATGCTATTTTTGGAGGTTTTATTTTGTTTTGTTTACACTCTGTTGCAGAGTGAACTCTTATTGTAATTCCTGTACTGTAACATCTGAGTTCAGAGATGTACATCCATGAGAAAATGGACATCATGTATTGTACTATACTGTTGCACACTCCTGTGATACACCGCTATTGTATTTGAAGAACAGGCAGTTGGTCTCTTGGGTCACTCCTGAAGAAATGACCCACAGCTTCACTCCGACATCGTGGTTTGTTTAGCTTTCACTCCGTTTGTGTGAGCATTTTATGAGAACAGTGATTTGGAAGGAAGCATGAATGACTCTTGAGTGAGCGTAGGAGCTTGTGCACGTCCGTACGAGTGTGTGTGTGCATGCGCGTGTGTGTGTCATCTCCAGCTGAGTAGCAGGATGCAGACAACCAGGAAGAGATAAGCACGGGTGAATGGAGGGAGCTCTGCGTGTGTGTGTATCGAGTGTGTGCGTCTGTGTGCATGTGTGTTCGCGTCGGGAAATCACTTCACAAAGGCCTGGAAGTGTGTGTTCTCCTGTCTACCAGCGCGGGACTCGGAGGAGATAAGCAGACAGCCAAATATTCCCCCTTGTGTTTTCCCAGCAAAAACAGGAGGCGGAATACCAACCACTCAGACCGATGCCACAGGGTCAGAACTGGAATGAGCCGCGCTTCCACTTCTTACAAGCTGCACACACAGAAACACGCAGCCACCAACTCTTCACACACTGACAACTAAATGGGTCCACTCTCGGGGTGCAACCAACAATTGTCTTATGTGCACGCGCATGTGTCCACTCCGCCTGGTGCTCACATTGTATGTGTATATCTGTGTATCAGGGATGTTCCGAACGACTTGATTCCCTGTTTAAGCGGTAGTTCAAACTTAGTCTAGTCGACAAGTCTAAAAGTAAGAAAACACTCAGAAACAGTCAAAATTGAGCACGACGTAATCTATGAGGTTAAAGATTGTCCAAAAAATTTGATTTGAAATCGGTAGTCGTATTTTCCAACAACCAAAACGTATTTGAGATGTCACGGATGCATAAAAAGTGAATGTAAGGATGCAAACGGATGAAGATTTGATCTGGTTGGTGTTAATTGTCATGCAGACATAACCACTTGATTTGAAAACATTTCAACTTAAGCAAAACATTGACGGCTATCCTGAGGTGTATGACTGGTGATTATTGTACAGAAAGGTATGAAAGTTAAAAGTGCTTGAATAAAAGTTTTGAAATTTGACACACATACCGAAAACGTCCATACTGTCCCTTGATTATTAGTAGAAACAAGGACTTCCCTCCAGCAGAATCAAGCGAGTTCGATGTTTGTAAATGGGATCCTCCCAGACAGGGACCTTTTCCGCACATTCACCCTCTAACCTCTCTTTCCCAGAATTATTGGTTGATCTATGCTGTCATACATGTAATGAAGGCAAAAAAAATGCCTTCAAAATGCACACATGATTATATCGGAAGAAACAGGTATCAGTTGAGGTTTACAGGGGAAACGGGATACTCGTGTGTGCGATTGCTGTGAGAAATTGAAGTGTATAAGTATGAATACATTCTTTATGTTCACTGATATTTCCAGCGAATAAAAGCATTGCCTGTGTTTTCTCACTCAGTTATTTTAACCTACAAGAGTCGCTCAGTTACTCAAACATATGTAGACTGACTGTCTCCCTGTAACCTGCCGGGCTTCAATCCAAACACTAACACACGGCCAGGTCTCAGCATAACTAAAAACCACAAAGTCATGGGATTGCAGTATCAACATTAAATCACCCACAGAGAGAACAGTGTAACATGCACATGAAAAGCACATAGACACACACACACACACACACACAGTGGCAAGTGTCCAGGGTTGTCAGGTTTGTGTATTTGGTATGTGAGGAATGTGTGTTTGTCAGCGTGTGGACACTCAGTGTTCTGGGTGGAGTCCATATCTGTCCAATGTGTCATCACAGACAACATTAAGGCCTCAAAGGTGCCATTAAAACACATTTGAACATATTTGTGTGCACAAACACATCTGCATATACACACACAGTCAGACAGGTGTAACCAAAGCAAACATCTAGAAAAAGAACAACACGGCAACATCTCTCAGGTATCTTCCGATTCCTCCACCTGCTCCGTAGGAATGATCCGTATACTGTAGAGTTAACATGCAACAATAATCCTTACCAGTCAATCCTTACTGAGCTTTGCTACATGGTCTGGACAACGAGCAGTGAACAGAGTGTTCTTCATGTTAAAAGATAACTGACACACGTCCGTACACCGAAACACAAGAACATAAAGTGCAAGATTAAGACAGATTTAGGACTGGCAATTGAGCCTTGACTTGCTTGTTGAGGTTTTAGTCTTGTTTACTTATTTTTGACAATATATCTCCCTACATCTGGAAAGTTGTATGACTGCTTACGTGTATTGTAGCATATTTTGTGAAATAGGGAAACAAATGTAACGATAAATGCAAAGAAATGAATATAAATGCAAGGAACTTATCTGTGATATTGGAAAAAAGTACCTTGCCAGCGTCATGACTGAAACTCATGTATCATATTCAATACACAATTTTAAAGCATGAATACCACAATAGGTAGATGGGCTAGACACCAACAAATACTACACATGTATATTGTAAAAGAAAGAAGGAAGGAAAGACAGAGAGCTTAGTTTAAAACTGGGATTGCACGCAAGCTTAATATCCATTTCACATGGGTGGAGCACATATAGATACCAGGCATGACACCTATTAACTTGCATTTTTAATACCTTGCATTAAATCACGGACAATAATTTGTTGACACAATTTAAAAACGAGTGTATGATCAATTTGTATACGTGCTCTTTCTTTCATTGTATACACACATCTACTGCCTATTTTATGAGACCAAACATGGTTTCACTGTTGTTCCACAGCAGCTCCAAGACCGTCATTAAAGGTCCAACAAAAATTGTGTGTGTGTGCGTGCCGTTGTGTGAAAAGGAGAGAGAGAGCCTGCATCAGCGCAGGCATTTTGGTACAGTTGAGTCCAGCTGTTTCTCATCTTCCTTGATGGTTGATGTAACGTCTGGATGCACGCGCAAACACACACAGCGGTGTACTTGGTGCACATGCACAGATTGTATCAACAACATTTCGGGCACAATAGGAACCCAAATTCTGCCGACACGTAATGCACGCGCCGAATGTGTGCGCGTGTATTTCAGGAGGACACCGGCTTAGCAGGACCGTCGCCGACCTGCACGTGGCACCACCGAGTGATCATAACGATAAACGTGGTTTTAACGTGGGTACAACGTGGGTAAAACGGGGCATCTGGACCAGTGTGCACACACACACATGCAAACACACACACGCTGTCATTTCTCATACACACGTACACGTCCCACCTCAGAGCGCGCGCGCTAGAGCGGTTGGATCAACGCAACCAGACGCGTAAAATGCCTTATTTTCACCGTTATGATTACAAACTAAAACGGAGTAAATACAGGACTCACCAGCTTTGCACGGGTCTTTGTAGTCAATGGTCTCCGCTCGCTCCTCCTCATAGTAATCATAGTCTGGCTCCTCGTAGTCGAAACAGTTACAAATAGTCACTTTGCCCCAGAAAGTCAAGCCGGCAAGCACCAGCGTGATCCAGCGCATCTTAGCGGCCAGTGCCGAGGGCACTCGGTCCATCTGAGGACTGAAATAAACGAACAAAAGGCCTCTCTGCTCGTCTCCTCTGTTCTTAGGAGATGGTCTATCCACTCTCCAAAGAAAGCATTGGCGGCAGCGTTTTTAACGGATCATTGCGAAGACCGCTCTCCTCGAAGACAGTCTGGTTGCGGATACTGTAGGCTGCTGCAAGTTAATCTTCCCGGCTGTCCTCCATGGTAAAAGTACACTGAGTTGTCCGTCTGTCCGTCCGTCCCGGTGGCTGTCAGTCAGCAAAGTGTTCGCTGAGGCGCTCCGCTGTCCTCCGCTGTAGCTTCACAGGTGAGGCTGCTGCGGGGGGAAAAGAAACAAGAGAAAGACGCGATGAGTGGATCTGGACTGTATGATCTCTGAGCGCAAAGACGCACGGCTGTGTGTCTGCTGCTCACGAGAAACATCCGCCTCGTATATTTCCAACCAGCACTGACTGTGTCATACTCTCTCGCGTAGTGCAATCCCCCCCCCCTCTCCCTCTCCCAAGTCAGCGCACCGCCTACACGCAAACACACACACGGACACACACACCGCCAAAATACCTGCACTGTTCCACCCAAGTGGTGCAGAACCTAAACTTTCTTTGTACCTTTTGTCTCTTTTCACTGAACATTTGATGCGTTTTCATGTGCAAAGACTCTCTCCCTCTCACTGAGCAGAAACGCATACATTAGGATAACCCACTGTAATCAATAAACTTCAGGAGCTGCATCCCTTATCACAGCGGGGTGACAGCGGAGGAAACGCGCACTGATCTTCACAGCTTATTGGACCCTTACTCACACCGATCCGTAAAATAGGCTCCAGAGAATTTACAGTAAAAACCGGTAGCAGTAAAAGTAACAAGGTGGTTACAAATTGGTCTGTCGGTTTTAGTGTCCATCAGCCCTTATACCCTGTTCATAATGGGTGTTATCTGGTGATTTGGAGGCAGGTGCCAAGTAGGTGACAACCAAACCATAAATGCCCAGAGGCAACAAACTAGGTCGCCTTCATGACTGTCATTATACTTCCTCTTGTGCCCTCCTTCTCTGTCCTTGAAAGAGAGAAATGGAACAAGATCAAAGGTTATATTAAATGCAATTATTGCAATAATTAGGTCTTGTGCGTAAAAAGACGTGCACCTTGAACACGGGAGGTACATATACTGGCTTCCCTGTACAATAGCATGATAGTATTTGGTTATAAATTCAAGTCTTTGACAAAATAGACTGAGTTCACAGAATTACGTGAACTGACCACAAGCTCCTAACAGCATGTTGGCAGCACGGAAACAATGTCAATGGAAAATCAATTAGGATTCTTTGTCATGGCAGACACAAAAATGAAACGCATGTGAATGGGCAACGCTCAGAGCTACTGATTCAGTATAGCATGACATAAACAGAGTAAGTCGGTCAAGAAATAGAGCCGAACATCCGCTTCGACATTCAGAGGGTGATCAAACACAAATTACTTTCGTGTTTCGCTTCATAATGTGTCCCACTAACTTGGGTGTGAGGGGGAATGTTCTCCAATCACAAAATATAAACATATTAACTTTAAACCAGCAGTTGTAGACGAGTTTACATTTTATTTCTAATTATTAATTTCGTTAATGTTTTTTTTCTATAAATTTGGCAACGTTAGATACATTTAACCAGTCTGTCGGTCAACAACAGAAGGTTCGCGATCCTCCACTGCATCACTGGTACCAAGTAGCCGACACTGAATGAACCTCTACTCTGTGGTGTTTGTGTGTGTGAAGCCAAACCAGCTTTTCCATTTGAGAAAAGAACATTTACCAAAACGTAAACTTGGCGTCTTTTCACAAAAAAAAGATCTTGCACGGACTGGAAAGTTGTCAACAAATACCCAATGATCTCCCAAGTGCAACCCACGCACATGTAGTGCAGACACACATATAACAGCAGCAGTTATTGACAATCAATGCCGCCAGTGAACACCCTGCCGAGATAAATCCTCCTGAGACCAGTTCACCCTGCGTCGCCACAGTTTACCTGGTGCGTTTACCTGCCCGGGCCGCGTCGGTTTGCTGCGGTGTCACGAAGCGACCCATCATGCCTCAAACGCAGGAGTCTAATCTCGGGACTCTCAGGGGGCCTGCGTGTCACTTGGTACCGGCAGTTCCGAACGTGCCCGTCTCCCCCCATGTATTACCGGGAGATTACCGGAGCGCTGTCTCTGCTGCTCCCGATTAAATCTGCCCTCGGGGAGAGGTAGCGGCGCGCTGACGTCACTGTATCAATCCATCCGCAAGCTGTCCACTACACACGCCCCGAGGCATGGACACAAATCCCCTGGAGGCTGCGCGCGCACACTCAGACACGCGCGGAGTTTAGTTAGTGTAGGTCAACAAACCCCTGATTTTTGTCCCGAAGACAGGTGATAAACTTAACCATCAGATTATAAGAGAAAGAAGTTGATTATCGACCTTTATAACAGGAGGAAGCATCACCAATTCTCATTTTTTTAAAACCTGCAGAATGTAACTGTTTCCTCAGCATATCTGGGAGTTTGTTGATGTGAAATTGGCTATGCGTTCCAATACCATTCTACCATACTATTTAGTGTGCAAGAAAAAGATTTTGTAAGTCCCAACACATATGTCAAATATTACATCAGGTCCCATTTTGCAGCATCCAAGCCAGCATGCTTTTCTGGCTAGTCTAACCCACAATCCTTCAGGAAGCAGATATATGAGCAAGAGCATCAGGGTGTAAGGTATTAGGTTATTAGGAAGTAGTATGTCCGAATCGAATGCATACTACATGCAACTGTACGTCCTTTCTAAGGGCAGCTGCAGTACATAATAAAAGTAAAAATAAAAAGTATGCGATTTCGAACGCAGCTGAAGAGTCGACAACCATGCCAGCGTCTTTGTAAATCTGTCGCTAAACTAAATGCTAACATCAACACGCTCACATGCTATCATTGACATTGTAGCAAATAATGTTATGTTTGCAATCTTGGTTACTTTGTAGCATGTAGCATGCTAAGGTTTGCAGGTATTTGGTTATAAATTCAAGTCTTTGACAAAATAGACTGAGTTCACAGAAATACGTGAACTGACCACAAGCTCCTAACAGCATGTTGGCAGCACGGAAACAATGTCAATGGAAAATCAATTAGGATTCTTTGTCATGGCAGACACAAAAATGAAACGCATGTGAATGGGCAACGCTCAGAGCTACTGATTCAGTACAAACAGTGAGAAAGACTATGGTGGCGGGATGGAGGGAGAGAGGGGAGGTGGACGGATCAAACACAGGACTTTATGAAAACAGCATACTAGTCACGTACCAAAGTGTTGTTGAGTTATTGTAAAGTTACGTTTGGGATGTCGTTACTTAGGTTCCGTACGTATTTTAAGCCCAACCTCGATGTTTTTCTTAAACCTAACTTGTTGCCTAAACCCTAACGTTATTTTTGTTGCCTGAAACTAATTATTTCTAGGACCAACCATGATGTTTTCCTGAAACTAACTAAGTGGTTTTGTTGTCTAAACCAAACGTTGGTTTTGTTGGCCAAACCTAACGTTATATTGTTTCTGTGGTGGTGGCACATACCGGTATGTAATATTCATTAACGGTCCACGTACCGAGCTCTGATTGGTCAGTGTGTATTTGAAGAAAATGAATTAAATCACACGTTGCTGAGGGAGCAGAGGGCCAGAAAATGATCAGAAGGCAATTCATTGGTGATATTTTGTCTTCAATAAATAAATGTTGAAAACAATCACTTGAGTCGTCTCGTTCCATGACCCACAACTGTTACATATGGACCAGATGGAAGGTAACTGAAGATAGGAGTAATGATATACTATTTTATTAGTTTAAGGGGCTTTTGTTACCCACCAAGTTGCAGCGGAACCGGCTGTTCCTCGTAGAACCTGTCTGAATGGACTTTTATCTGTTCACCTTTTCTTCTGGATGGTTCTCCTCTGACTCATCTCCCGAGTGAAAACCACACCCATTAATGCATTGCTGGTGAAATCCAGGGAACTGCCATGACATGTGAGGAGAACTGAGTTAGCACTATCACACTGGATTAGTATTCAGGGTGGACTTAACGGAAATACAGCATTGACTATCCTGTACAATGGTTGGGAGTACTCGACATTCTCTGGTAAAAGCTTTGGATGGGACATCTTGGCAGGAAATTTGGAATAATGACAATAAGGGTTGAAATTACAACAAAATTCAGACATCAGTCAGAGTGAGACGTGATGGAAGTAAAAGTAGAAAAGAAGATGTTACTTTCAGATTAAGCTTCAGACATACAGGACTCAATGACACATTATACACATCATGAAAAAGACAGAGTGGGATAAATGTGAGATATGCAACTGTAAAGAAACTGTAGAACATGTGCTGATAGAGTGGAGGAAGTTCAGGGTGGAAAGAGAAAGACTGAAGAACAGAGTGGTAGATACAGGAAGGGAGCGGAGCATCAAAGGACTGTTAGAGACAGGGGACAAACAAGTTCAGCTTAAAAGGGCTTTATTTAATATTTTGAATGAAACTGGTTAAAAAGCCAGAATATAACTGCTATATGAAGTTTATTTCTATTTTTTTCATTGTATTTATGAATAACATTATTATTGTGTTTAAATGATAACTGTCATAAAGTCATGATGTTACACACTCCGGTCCAGTAGGTGGCGCCTGTAACATTGGGTTGTAGTCCGCCATTAAAGTGAAAGAAGAAGAAGAAGAAGAAGAAGAAGAAGAAGAAGAAGAAGAAGAAGAAGAAGAGGAGGACTCATCTCCTGGTAGCCTATAAAGCCATTGAAGTTATCCGGAATTCGCCTGGAGGAAAACTTTCTGTGGTTTAGTGAAAATGTCTAAACTAGAAATGCTGAGATCTTTAGTCAACCGGCGACTAACTGCGGCTGATGAAGAGATATTTGGTGTGTTTGAAAGTACGATAGCAGAGTACAAGGAGGAACTCTCTCGTTCAAAAGAGGAGAATAAGCGACAACGGGAATGTCTGGACGCTGTTTTCAACCCGGAAGTCCGGATACAAAGAGCACGTGGGTTCACTTTATTTCTTCTCTCAGTTCTGTTCATCCTCCGGCTGATGACTTAACGTAGTTTGGAGTGAGACTCTGTTGCAATTCGTCGTTACCGTCTTTTCATGACGTAATACATGCAAACGTGTCGCTTTTCGGCGAAATAAGCCGTGTTGAATCAAAATATATCATCCACGTGAGTGTAGATCCGTAGTTTTTATTTTTTTCGGGGGGGGGGGGGGGGGGTCGTCAACTGGCCAGCCAGCGTTTCTCAGATTGGAGTGAGACGAAGAGAACATGTGATGTCGTGATCTTCGCAATAAAACATATTTCGAGCCTTGGCTAATCAGCGTTAAGATGTCGACACCGTCTTCATTTCCCTCCGTTAAAGTTTAAGTTCCGTTACCGTTCAGACTTGTTGGGTTAAGTTAACGTCCACTGCATGCGGAACTTTGTCCACTGCTAACGCTCATCATTATCAAGATTTAGGAGGAAAAAGCTTAACGTGATGAAACATGAACACGTGTCCGTGTTCCGGTTCAGAACACGCGGTCACGTATTAACATTAAACTGGAACACTGGCGGTTCTGGTTGCAGTTTTTTTTTTGTTGAAGTACAGCAACAAGGGCTCACGTGCCCTCATCACACTGCCAGACACTGTTCACTGTAATGACCACAGCAAGTGTACTTCCGGTCCCAACAGTCCCACGTGCAGTTGCTCCCAAAGGCCCTGAAGTAATGAGAGAGCATTAAGGAGCCTGAGCCTTCATGATTTCAACAATTGAACTGAATTGAATGCATATTAATTGTAAATAGAAGATAGGCCAGAATTATAACCGCTTTACAGTAACAGTGGAAGTTAATATTAAGCCATACAGTAGCAGGGTTAAATGAAAACGAATCACTTTATTTTGTATAGGCGATGGTTCTCACTACTGTAGAAATATGCTAGCGGTATTTACAGGCATTAAACGTATAAGTATTGTGAGGAATTTAAGTTTTAAAGCACTCCTTGCGATGGATATTATGTGTTACAATAGGTTTGCTTGAAGAAGGTTTAAACTAAAGGGAGAGTTACTGAATTTGTTGTGCACTGTGATAGAAACCAGAGAATTTATGACACTGCCATAAAGTCAGAGAGAGGGGGATATTGCTGAAGAGTTTCTGAGCACAGCCTTCAAGAAAGGGGGTGAATTGGTCAAGGAAGTGTCCCACTGAAGTCCGCCGGGTTCAGCCAATCACTGAGCTGATCGATGGGCTGAGGAATGAGTAATATGAGACATTTCAGAGACTTGAGGGACAAAGAACCTGTGAATCCCCGGAGATAATCGGACCTCATCTGGACCATGAGGCGGACACACCAGTCTGTCGTGTGGTGCAGATGGGGCCTCTATTTCTATTACTATATTATATACGCTATCTATATTACTATTGATAGTGTATTTCAGTTTGTAACTGCATTTGCGTTTTCCTTTACCTTTTGTTTGAGAAATTTTGAACATAACAGTATTGTGTGTGTGTGTGCTCATTTGCAATAGTGTTGCGTGTGTCATAGAGCAAAGGTTTGAATCTCCAGGTGAGGCACTCTCATACAAAGAGGGAGCTCTGACACACAGGTGGTAGCTTAAAACTTATAACTCGTTGTGTTGTGAATCGGGTTAGTCGGTGGGATATTGTGATGTTGATGCTTGACTTTATAAATTGTAATACTTGTAGATCGCTACTGTACCGTCCCGTCACCCCCCCCCCCCCCCCCCCAGGGTTTCGGGTGCTTGGCACCTCTTTCACCTCTTATGAGTTTGCAGGTATGCTGATTTGTTCTCAGCTTCTAGATGACAGGAAATATTTCAACTTAAAGTACAAGTGTGTTCTCTTTGATAACACCACATGGATTTGGCAGCTTAAAATGGTTCATATGGTCACATAAGTTGATTACATTATTGTATTATCTGGTTCTATTGATACTCTGGAAGTCTAGGTCCAGGAGACGATTTGCTCAATTCTAAAATGTCTTTGTAACACCTCTGTGTGTGTGTTTACTGGTTTCCTGCAGACATCCAGCAGCTGTTGTTGGTTAAAGAAGAGGTTCCCTCTGAGCAGCAGGAGTGGAGCTCCAGTCTGGACCAGGAGGACCCAGAACCCCCACACATTAAAGAAGAACAGGAGGACCCAGAACCCCCACACATTAAAGAGGAACAGGAGGACCCAGAGCCCCCACACATTAAAGAGGAACAGGAGGACCCAGAGCCCCCACACATTAAAGAAGAACAGGAGGACCCAGAACCCCCACACATTAAAGAGGAACAGGAGGACCGAGAGCCCCCACACATTAAAGAGGAACAGGAGGACCCAGAACCCCCACACATTAAAGAACAGGAGGACCCAGAACCCCCACACGTTAAAGAACAGGAGGACCCAGAACCCCCACACATTAAAGAAGAACAGGAGGACCCAGAACCCCCACACATTAAAGAAGAACCGGAGGACCCAGAACCCCCACACATTAAAGAAGAACAGGAGGAACTCTGCACCAGTCAGGAAGGAGAGCAGCTTCAAGGTCTGGAGGAGGCTGATGTCAAGTTCTCATTCACTCCTGTGAAGAGTGAAGATGAAGAAGAGGAAGCTCAATCCTCACAGCTTCATCAAAGACAAACTAAACGGATGAAAACAGAAGCTGATGGAGAAGACTGTGGAGGACCAGAACCAGACAGAAACTTGGATCCAGATAGACATCCAGAACCAGATACTGATGAGAAGCCTGGAGACTCTTCTGACACTAATGAGGGTGGTGATTGCAAGAAGACCAGAGAACCTCAGTCAGGTTTAAACTATTTGAAACCTGATGAAGTCCGTGTCAGTGATTCAAGATGTAGCGCTGGTGAAAAACCTTTCAGCTGCTCAGTCTGTAAGAAATCATTGAAGCAGCGTTCACATTTACAGAACCACATGAGAACCCACACAGGAGAAAAACCTTTCAGCTGCTCAGTCTGTAAGAAATCTTTTAGCCAGCGTTCACATTTACAGAGCCACATGAGAACCCACACAGGAGAAAAACCTTTAAGCTGCGCAGTCTGTAAGAAATCTTTTAGCCATCGTTCAAATTTACAGAGCCACATGAGAACCCACACAGGAGAAAAACCTTTCAGCTGCTCAGTCTGTAAGAAATCTTTTAGCCAGCGTTCACATTTACAGAGCCACATGAGAACCCACACAGGAGAAAAACCTTTCAGCTGCTCAGTCTGTAAGAAATCATTTAAAGATCGTTCAACTTTCCAGAGCCACATGAGAACCCACACAGGAGAAAAACCTTTCAGCTGCTCAGTCTGTAAGAAATCATTGAAGCAGCGTTCACATTTACAGAACCACATGAGAACCCACACAGGAGAAAAACCTTTCAGCTGCTCAGTCTGTAAGAAATCTTTTTGCCAGCGTTCACATTTACAGAAGCACATGAGAACCCACACAGGAAACAATCCCCTTTAGCTGTTCTGGTTGCAGTAAAGTTTCCATTTGTGATAAAAGCTTTCAGCACGAGTCACCTCTGAAGTTACACGTGATTAACTGCGGTTCAACTCCACTGATTTCAATACAAAGTTATTCACTGAATGAGCGCCAACTGTACAGTTTGAAATAGTTTTGATGATTATATTGATGATTGATTTGATGGTAATGTAAGTTTTGAGACTATGGTTTTACCTGCATCTGTGCACAGTATATTGTATTTGAATGATTTCATCAATAAAAAGTAAAAGGTTTGTGTATTTCACTGGTTCATACCGTTTTACGTAGCACACTTTGTTCGTCAGGATTAAATCCATCAGTGACTGGAGTGTGACTCAATAGTTCTTTATCTTACTTGGCAGTTTGCACTCTTTGCTGCTGCCATTACTGGTATAAAATTGTCATCTTGTCTGACAAACTCATAAAAAGGTCCTTAGAAAAAGCAATCTACACATTCTTTGGAGTCACAAACCAACAACAGCCTTCTCTCGATCTATAGTTGCTTCCAGTTGATAAACAGGCCGACACATTCCTGAATGGGTTCACAACTTGTCGATACTTTCTTAGATTGCCGGTGGCTTTTCTTGATCATACCATCGTCTTATCCTAATCATTGTGCTCCCCGGGCCTCTTGTTGTTCATGTGTATGAGCACTTTTACCAGCTCAACTTTAGGGAACCATGAAACAGGCCCCACCTTTGACTTTATCACACAGCTCCAACACAATATATCAGGATTGGTGCGGCAGCAAAGGGGTTGGACCTGATCACACCCGGCCCTCATTCGTTGTGTTACATCATTTTGTTTGGAAAATACTAAATTCTAAAAATAGTGTATAGTCTATAGAGATTAAAACAAAAAATAAAATGACAGTGAATCAAAAGACATCAAGCTAAGTGATGCAGGACAATCAAAGAAAAACAACTCACTTTTTTTATGATGGGAAAAGACAATAGCTCAATCATAGAGTTGGAAATATGTCTTTAATAGTAAATACCGGTACTTAACAGGACCCTAATTGACCTCCTACTGCCATTGTTTCTGTGCCACCAACAAGTAATGCCCTTAAGAGGTTGTGGTCATTTCTCAAATTCCTGTGACATCACGTTGAAACAAACATTTGGCCTGAAAGTGGGTCAACCCGTGACACATTTAAATAACACCCAATACTTTCCTGTTTCAGGTGTATCCCTCATGGTCGTCTTTTATTTCTTGACTGATCAACTGTATTAAATACACAGTTCGATAAGGGCTGTAACACAATATCCACTTGGAAAAAGTGGTAGTTTGTGTGTTAGTGTTACTATGGTGGCTGCATGGGCAACCAAACTATAGTTTACCTGCTGGAGATGAATAAAGTGATCTAAAACTAAATAAAACCAAAACATGGGCCAGTGTCTGGAAAAACCGCAATACAACTTCATGTGTGTGTTTGTGGTCTGGATTTCCCTCCTGAGCAATTGCTAATTAACGCGGCGTTTGGGCCTCTCGAACCACTTACTGTGCCTCTGTGTGGCTGCCATCCAGGTAATCTATATTCAGCAAAATGCTTCCTTCTTAAATAGGATCCAGCTATTGAGATTAATGCTGTGTGCAGGTATTTGTGTCCCTATTTAAAGCATTTATCGATCAGTGCGGCTCTGAAACTCTGCGAAAGTACATCGCCAACATTCTGACCAAGCACACTGACAACCACCACCACCCCTCCCTGACACACACACACACACACACACACACACACACACACACACACCACGGAGAGGAACCCTCAATCTGAGCAGCAGCCCCTCGAGACTCCCCCAAGTGCTGTGGTCTGCAGGTATTGGAGCACTATTATTAGCATTGTTTCCTCAAACAAACTCTCCAATCAATTCTATATGCAGTGGCTCGAATCCACAAGGTTTGCACTGTACTTGTTTAACTTTAAAGGCGTATACTCTGCATAAAAACCTGTCGTTTGAATGTCAAAAATTCTAAACAAATGAAGTTGTAAAATATATATAGTTTTGTCAAAGACTGAGATTATGTATGTGGCTATAGCTTTAATCCAGTCAGTTGGACTCGAAGGGTGACCAATTTTCACTGCAGAGAAACAGTGAAACATCCATAGAAACTTCTCGAACCCCTCCCGCAGCAAAATACTCTTCTCTGTTGTCCATTCACATCCTTACTATTTTCTACCCAATTGTGACTTTGTCAATATTTCTGCTAAAATATGGATAAATACCGCAGCTGTGGACTTGAAACATTACTCAGCTCAGATTTTAAGCTTCAGTAATCAATGCTTTTGTATTAACAATGGATCAAATTACTGTTTGTAATGTGAAGGGGCATCGGTCGTGGACTAACCGATACAAAACGATCACCCAATACTGCAGATCCCCTCAGCTCAACAAAATGTTTAGCTTCTTTCAGGTCATGAATGTGTTTTCTGGCCTGAAACTTTAGTTTTTAGTCCCACCACTTTCATCAAGCTTGTTTCCAGCAGCAGACAGCTATTATCAGTCAAAAAGCGAAAAAGAAAAAGAGCCAGATATGGCTCAGGAGTTGATGGAGATCAAAAACAGAACCAGAAAGACAATGAATATCGAACTTAACATTCGTCAGGGGGCCAGAAACACAAATCTGCTTTGCTGTGATCTTGATGTTTGTCCTAATTACCAAAGATAATTCCACACTTTGCGAACAATAAAATAACCAAACCAGCAACTTTTTCTACAAGGTCTAAAACATTAGACAGCTGATAAAAGAAAACATAAGAAAATATTATCTTTTCTCTTAGGCCTGCTGACTCCGACAGTGTCAAGTGTTCTTTGAAATTCCCCTGAGGGAGCTGAGAGGTGGCCAGAGACATCCATCACCTTTTGTCTGAAACACCAGAGGAAGACAGTCTGCTGACACCACAGCAGAGTACAAGAGAAGATGAAAATGCTTAGATACTGTATACCAGCTCCAAAAATGTCTTAACACTTTCATTTCTTTATCACTATTTATTACATTTGATTAATAGAGAGAAACAAAACATAAAAAGGTTACTTAAGGGAAAGTGTAATGGGAATATCTAAAGAGTGAATGATTCTCACTTCCATTATTTTCCAGATAAATGATGGCTGTTACTGTCCTGTTTGTTGAGAGAACATACACCCCTACATGCACAAATGCACTCCCAGGCCCTCATACAAGCTGTGTGAAGTAGTCGCTCCTGATGTAAACAGAGAGAGCGGATGGGAAGAAGAGGTACAGAGGAAATCCTCTGTTTAAATGCCAAGACGTGCGTGGCATTCTCTCTCTCCTGATCTTATTTCCTCTTTTCTGCACCACTCGGGGCTCAGCTTCTCCACCTTCGCCTCTGCTCCACTGCCTCTTGTGTGTTTCGTGCATGTGGGCGTGACTGCGTGGGTGTGCACGTGCCAGCTTGTGTGGCTCACATTCATGATCCTGGTCGTGTGTTTGGAGCGATGACACAGACCGCTTTTGTCTTTGTGCTGCCAGAATTAACCAGCAGGGAATATAATGAATGCAGGATGCATGTTAGAGTGAAGACGTCTGCAGCTGTAAGGAGGAAACGATGGAAAACAGAGAAATGAATCCTGGAAAGGCCACAGATGTGATGGAATGAACATGTTCCAAGTTCCAGTTATTTAGTAGAATATCCTCCAGATAAACATCTGATAATTAAATAATGTAGGGCAGAACTTTGACTTTCCACACCCTTATATTCCACATATCCCAATTTTAAAAGAATAGTTTAACATTTTAGGAAATATATGCTAAAGTTCAAAACTGCCCTGCCAATAACTCTTAATTACTAATTAACATGATTTCTCTTATTTGTTTAATCCGTCCTCAAACTCAAATTCAATTTTTCAATTGAATTAAATTTGTTTATATAGCGTCAAATCATAACAGAAGTTATCTCCAGACACTTCTTATACAGAGCAGGTCTAGAGGAATATAAAATGTCTAGAGTCTATTACTTGGCGTTTATCAATTCATCACATTCGTGCAGCATCGCCGGCTGTAACACAGTTTGCTAGATTCGTTTGTGAGCACAGGTTTTGGTACAGGTGTGTCTGTACAAACATGTTGGTACCACACCTGACAACTTCACTGACAACACAACACCAGGAGTCACTGTGTCCAGCTGTTGTTCGCCAAGACAGACGCCAAACAACTCCCACAAGATTTGCAACTTGTTGCCTTTACATTTTTGGTAATTAGTGAGCGTTGTTCGTGCTTTTTTACTCAGGACTGAGCCATAGCTGCTTCGATTTCCCAAAATGTTGAACTTTTCCTTCAACACATGTAAATAAGTGTTAAATATATAAATCGTCTTCTTCACATCATCTCGCTGCTCCGAAAGCCCAAGATGCTGTATGTGTGTGTGTGTGTGTGTGTGTGTGTGTGTGTGTGTGTGTGTGTCTGTGTGTGTGTGTGTGTGTGTGTGTGTGTGTGTGTGTGTGTGTGTGTGTGTGTGTGTGTGTGTGTGTGTGTGTGTGTGTGTGTGTAAATGTAAACAGCAGTCCTTTGCTGACAAAGCACTTCTTCAGGAACTTGGGATTGTGTGTGTGTGAGAGTGTGCGCCTTGGCCTCTGATATGCTTCCTTTCAGAACGACTGAAGAAATAAGCAGCAAAGACCTTACACTCTGTGTGTGTGTGTGTGTGTGTGTGTTTAGAAAGCAACTTTGGTACACTACAAATTTATGTTTTCTCCAGCTAGTTCAACATTTTAGGACAACTGAATCCACCTCAAAGCTATTTTTGTTTGTTTAAATATGAAGCACCTCCTATAAAGCGCTCACAAACTCACTCGGTCATGTTTAGCAGACTCTTCATGGGGGAGGACGGGCGTTCCCCACCTGTCAGCCTGCACCACCTGTAGGAAACGGAGGTATCATTAGCAACAGTTCAGACCTGTACAGTTTGTTCACACATACAAAGATTCAAAAGGTTGAAGGTCGAAATAAAATGTTCATTTCAATCGATTTTTGATTTGGAATCGAAATCATGACATTAGAGAGTCGTTCCTTTCCAGAATGACATGTTTCCATGTGACATGTTTCCATGCATTCATTTCCTATTCAAGCTCTGTTAGCGGTAAGTTAAAGTATATCGTAAGGCTGGGCAATATCACCTAAACTTAGTTTAATGATTAAATGCACATTTACCTAAAAGTAAAGTTCCTCGCTCTTCTGTACTGTATATGAACAGAAAATCAAAGATTATAACTGAGTAATAATTATTTATTTAACTTATCGAGCAGCGGGCTATGTCAACAAAGCAAGTAGAAGCTCGGATTACAACCCACACACAGATAGACACTGCTCCTATATTGTACATAGCAAATAACTGTTTGCATGTTCATGCTCTGAATCCATATTGCACCTTTAATAATGTTGAAGCAAATATTACAGATATTAACTCTATACTCACATCATCCCCGACATAAAAGGCATTTTATAAAGAATCAAAATATAAGATATCAACATTGACACTGTTTGAGAGTTGGTAATAAATTACACTATTTTTCACAAATGAACATAAATCACAGTTGTCAAAAACGTTAAGTTTCTTTTTTTGATTTCTACTCTTCACTTTGATGATTGACCTTTTTTGAATTGTCTGCTGGCTCTTTGCTCTACTGACTCTCTTGGCACTAAACTCTCAACTGAAACCAAAAGTAACCAAAGACACATGCAGCACAGACGACAATGGAGATGTTCTGTGCTCTCAACGGTTCTTAATGTTAAATCACATTTCCTACATATCAGATGAAAAGGATTATGTACTATTTTCCAGTTGGATGATTTTGTTAAAAAGATGGGCCTGCAGCCACTTCGTCTGGGAGTTTGGGAAACTAATCTTTAATGAAGAACAGTCACAGAGTCCACAATCACCACAACAAACAACAGCCACTTCCTCTGATATATGAGCTCAAATCCGCATACAAACAATGACCTGTGACCATTCGGTGAATCACTGATTTAGCTCTTTGAGTAGACTTAACTTCTCCCAATGACATGTCAGGTCATATACCTCTCTCTCTCTCTCCCTCTCTCTCTCTCTCCCTCTCTCTCTCTCTCCCTCTCTCTCCCTCTCGCTCTCTCTCTCTTCCTCTCTCCCTCTCTCTCTCTCTAGTGCAATCCCCCCCCCCCTCTCCCTCTCCCAAGTCAGCGCACCGCCTACACGCAAACACACACACGGACACACACACCGCCAAAATACCTGCACTGTTCCACCCAAGTGGTGCAGAACCTAAACTTTCTTTGTACCTTTTGTCTCTTTTCACTGAACATTTGATGCGTTTTCATGTGCAAAGACTCTCTCCCTCTCACTGAGCAGAAACGCCGCATACATTAGGATAACCCACTGTAATAAATAAACTTCAGGAGCTGCATCCCTTATCACAGCGGGGTGACAGCGGAGGAAACGCGCACTCATCTTCACAGCTTATTGGACCCTTACTCACACCGATCCGTAAAATAGGCTCCAGAGAATTTACAGTAAAAACCGGTAGCAGTAAAAGTAACAAGGTGGTTACAAATTGGTCTGTCGGTTTTAGTGTCCATCAGCCCTTACACCCTGTTCATAATGGGTGTTATCTGGTGATTTGGAGGCAGGTGCCAAGTAGGTGACAACCAAACCATAAATGCCCAGAGGCAACAAACTAGGTCGCCTTCATGACTGTCATTATACTTCCTCTTGTGTCCTCCTTTTCTGTCCTTGAAAGAGAGAAATGGAACAAGATCAAAGGTTATATTAAATGCAATTATTGCAATAATTAGGTCTTGTGCGTAAAAAGACGTGCACCTTGAACACGGGAGGTACATATACTGGCTTCCCTGTACAATAGCATGATAGTATTTGGTTATAAATTCAAGTCTTTGACAAAATAGACTGAGTTCACAGAAATACGTGAACTGACCACAAGCTCCTAACAGCATGTTGGCAGCACGGAAACAATGTCAATGGAAAATCAATTAGGATTCTTTGTCATGGCAGACACAAAAATTAAACGCATGTGAATGGGCAACGCTCAGAGCTACTGATTCAGTACAAACAGTGAGAAAGACTATGGTGGCGGGATGGAGGGAGAGAGGGGAGGTGGACGGATCAAACACAGGACTTTATGAAAACAGGATACTAGTCACCTACCAAAGTGTTGTTGAGTTATTGTAAAGTTACGTTTGTGACGTCGTTACTTAGGTTCCGTACGTATTTTAAGCCCAACCTTGATGTTTTTCTTAAACCTAACTTGTTGCCTAAACCCTAACGTTATTTTTGTTGCCTGAAACTAATTATTTCTAGGACCAACCATGATGTTTTCCTGAAACTAACTAAGTGGTTTTGCTGTCTAAACCAAACGTTGGTTTTGTTGGCCAAACCTAACGTTATATTGTTTCTGTGGTGGTGGCACATACCGGTATGTAATATTCATTAACGGTCCACGTACCGAGCTCTGATTGGTCAGTGTGTATTTGAAGAAAATGAATTAAATCACACGTTGCTGAGGGAGCAGAGGGGCAGAAAATGATCAGAAGGCAATTCATTGGTGATATTTTGTCTTCAATAAATAAATGTTGAAAACAATCACTTGAGTCGTCTCGTTCCATGACCCACAACTGTTACATATGGACCAGATGGAAGGTAACTGAAGATAGGAGTAATGATATACTATTTTATTAGTTTAAGGGGCTTTTGTTACCCACCAAGTTGCAGCGGAACCGGCTGTTCCTCGTAGAACCTGTCTGAATGGACTTTTATCTGTTCACCTTTTCTTCTGGATGGTTCTCCTCTGACTCATCTCCCGAGTGAAAACCACACCCATTAATGCATTGCTGGTGAAATCCAGGGAACTGCCATGACATGTGAGGAGAACTGAGTTAGCACTATCACACTGGATTAGAATTCAGGGTGGACTTAACGGAAATACAGCATCGACTGTCCTGTACAATGGTTGGGAGTACTCGACATTCTCTGGTAAAAGCTTTGGATGGGACATCTTGGCAGGAAATTTGGAATAATGACAATAAGGGTTGAAATTACAACAAAATTCAGACATCAGTCAGAGTGAGACGTGATGGAAGTAAAAGTAGAAAAGAAGATGTTACTTTCAGATTAAGCTTCAGACATACAGGACTCAATGACACATTATACACATCATGAAAAAGACAGAGTGGGATAAATGTGAGATATGCAACTGTAAAGAAACTGTAGAACATGTGCTGATAGAGTGGAGGAAGTTCAGGGTGGAAAGAGAAAGACTGAAGAACAGAGTGGTAGATACAGGAAGGGAGCGGAGCATCAAAGGACTGTTAGAGACAGGGGACAAACAAGTTCACCTTAAAAGGGCTTTATTTAATATTTTGAATGAAACGGGTTAAAAAGCCAGAATATAACTGCTATATGAAGTTTATTTCTATTTTTTTCATTGTATTTATGAATAACATTATTATTGTGTTTAAATAATAACTGTCATAAATTCATGATGTTACACACTCCGGTCCAGTAGGTGGCGCCTGTAACATTGGGTTGTAGTCCGCCATTAAAGTGAAAGAAGAAGAAGAAGAAGAAGGAGAAGAAGAAGAAGAAGAAGAGGACTCATCTCCTGGTAGCCTATAAAGCCATTGAAGTTATCCGGAATTCGCCTGGAGGAAAACTTTCTGTGGTTTAGTGAAAATGTCTAAACTAGAAATCCTGAGATCTTTAGTCAACCGGCGACTAACTAGGTTCCGTACGTATTTTAAGCCCAACTTAACTGCGGCTGATGAAGAGATATTTGGTCTGTTTGAAAGTATGATAGCAGAGTACGAGGAGGAACTCTCTCGTTCAAAAGAGGAGAATAAGCGACAACGGGAACGTCTGGACGCTGTTTTCAACCCGGAAGTCCGGATACAAAGAGCACGTGGGTTCACTTTATTTCTTCTCTCAGTTCTGTTCATCCTCCGGCTGATAACTTAACGTAGTTTGGAGTGAGACTCTGTTGCAATTCGTCGTTACCGTCTTCTCATGATTGAATACATGCAAAGTGTCGCTTTTCGGCGAAATAAGCCGTTTTGAATCAAAATATGTCATCCACGTGAGTGTAGATAAGTAGAGTTTTTATTTGCGGGGGGGGGGGGTCGTCAACTGGCCAGCCAGCGTTTCTCAGATTGGAGTGAGACGAGGAGAACATGTGATCTCGTGATCTTCGCAATAAAACATATTTCGAGTCTTGGCTAATCAGCGTTAAGATGTCGACACCGTCTTCATTTCCCTCCGTTACCGTTCAGACTTGTTGGGTTAAGTTAACGTCCACTGCATGCGGAACTTTGTCAACGGCTAACGCTCATCATTATCAAGATTTAGGAGGAAAAAGCGTAACGTGATAAAACATGAACATGTGTCCGTGTTCCGGTTCAGTACACGCGGTCACACATTAACATTAAACTGGAACACCGGCGGTTCTGGTTGCAGTTTTTTTTGTTGAAGTACAGCAACAAGGGCTCACGTGCCCTCATCACACTGCCAGACACTGGTCACTGTAATGACCACAGCAAGTGTACTTCCGGTCCCAACAGTCCCACGTGCAGTTGCTCCCAAAGGCCCTGAAGTAATGAGAGAGCATTAAGGAGCCTGAACCTTCATGATTTTAATAATTGAACCGGATTGAATGCATATTAATTGTAAATAGAAGATAGGCCCAAATTATAACGGCTTTACAGTAATAGTGGAAGTTAATATTAAGCCATACAGTAGCAGGGTTAAATGAAAACTAATCACTTTATTTTGTATAGGCGATGGTTCTCACTACTGTAGAAATATGCTAGCGGTATTTACAGGCATTAAACGTATAAGTATTGTGAGGAATTTAAGTTTTAAAGCACTCCTTGCGATGGATATTATGTGTTACAATAAGTTTGCTTGAAGAAGGTTTAAACTAAAGGGAGAGTTACTGAATTTGTTGTGCACTGTGAGAGAAACCAGAGAATTTATGACACCGCCATAAAGTCAGAGAGAGGGGGATGTTGCTGAAGAGTTTCTGAGCACAGCCTTCAAGAAGGGGGGTGAATTGGTCAAGGAAGTGTCCCACTGAAGTCCGCCGGGTTCAGCCAATCACTGAGCTGATCGATGGGCTGAGGAATGAGTAATATGAGACATTTCAGAGACTTGAGGGACAAAGAAACTGAATCCCCGGAGATAATCGGACCTCATCTGGACCATGAGGCGGACACACCAGTCTGTCGTGTGGTGCAGATGGGGCCTCTATTTCATGAAATATTACTATTGATAGTGTAATTCAGTTTGTAACTGCATTTGCTTTTGCTTTTTCCTTTACCTTTTTGTTTGAGAAATTTTGAACATAACAGTATTATGTGTGTGTGAGTGTGTGTGCTCATTTGCAATAGTGGTGCGTGTGTCATAGAGCAAAGGTTTGAATCTCCAGGTGAGGCACTCTCATACAAAGAGGGAGCTCAGACACACAGGTGGTAGCTTAAAACTTATAACTCGTTGTGTTGTGAATCGGGTTAGTCGGTGGGATATTGTGACATTGATGCTTGACTTTATAAATTGTAATACTTGTAGATCGCTACTGTACCGTACCGTCCCGTCCGTCCCCCCCCCCCTGTCCCAACAGGGTTTCGGGTGCTTGGCACCTCTTTCACCTCTTATGAGTTTGCAGGTATGCTGATTTGTTCTCTCAGCTTCTAGATGACAGGAAATATTTCAACTTAAAGTACAAGTGTGTTCTCTTTGATAACACCACATGGATTTGGCAGCTTAAAATGGTTCATATGGTCACATAAGTTGATTACATTATTGTATTATCTGGTTCTATTGATACTCTGGAAGTCTAGGTCCAGGAGACGATTTGCTCAATTCTAAAATGTCTTTGTAACACCTCTGTGTGTGTGTGTTTACTGGTTTCCTGCAGACATCCAGCAGCTGTTGTTTGTTAAAGAAGAGGTTCCATCTGAGCAGCAGGAGTGGAGCTCCAGTCTGGACCAGGAGGACCCAGAACCCCCACACATTAAAGAAGAACAGGAGGACCCAGAACCCCCACACATTAAAGAAGAACAGGAGGACCCAGAACCCCCACACATTAAAGAGGACCAGGAGGACCCAGAACCCCCACACATTAAAGAAGAGGAGGACCCAGAACCCCCACACATTAAAGAAGAGGAGGACCCAGAACCCCCACACATTAAAGAACAGGAGGACCCAGAGCCCCCACACATTAAAGAGGAACAGGAGGACCCAGAGCCCCCACACATTAAAGAGGACCAGGAGGACCCAGAACCCCCACACATTAAAGAGGACCAGGAGGACCCAGAACCCCCACACATTAAAGAGGACCAGGAGGACCCAGAACCCCCACACATTAAAGAGGACCAGGAGGACCCAGAACCCCCACACATTAAAGAACAGGAAGACCCAGAACCCCCACACATTAAAGAACAGGAGGACCCAGAACCCCCACACATTAAAGAAGAACAGGAGGACCCAGAACCCCCACACATTAAAGAACAGGAGGACCCAGAACCCCCACACATTAAAGAGGAACAGGAGGAACTCTGCACCAGTCAGGAAGGAGAGCAGCTTCAAGGTCTGGAGGAGGCTGATGTCAAGTTCTCATTCACTCCTGTGAAGAGTGAAGATGAAGAAGAGGAAGCTCAGTCCCCACAGCTTCATCAAAGACAAACTAAACGGATGAAAACAGAAGCTGATGTCGAAGACTGTGGAGGACCAGAACCAGACAGGAACTTGGATCCAGATAGACATCCAGAACCAGATACTGATGAGAAGACTGGAGACTCTTCTGACACTAATGAGGGTGGTGATTGCAAGAAGACCAGAGAACCTCAGTCAGGTTTAAACTATTTGAAACCTGATGAAGTCCGTGTCAGTGATTCAAGATGTAGCGCTGGTGAAAAACCTTTCAGCTGCTCAGTCTGTAAGAAATCTTTTAGCGGACGTTCACGTTTACAGAGCCACATGAGAACCCACACAGGAGAAAAACCTTTCAGCTGCTCAGTCTGTAAGAAATCTTTTAACCATCGTTCAACTTTACAGATACACATGAGAACCCACACAGGAGGAGAAAAACCTTTCAGCTGCTCAGTCTGTAAGAAATCTTTTGATGAACGTTCAACTTTACAGATACACATGAGAACCCACACAGGAGAAAAGCCTTTCAGCTGCTCAGTCTGTAAGAAATCTTTTAGCCAGCGTCAAAATTTACAGATGCACATGAGAACCCACACAGGAGAAAAGCCTTTCAGCTGCTCAGTCTGTAAGAAATCTTTTAGCCAGCGTTCACATTTACAGAAGCACATGAGAACCCACACAGGAGAAAAACCTTTCAGCTGCTCAGTCTGTAAGAAATCTTTTCGCCATCGTTCAGATTTACAGAAGCACATGAGAACCCACACAGGAGAAAAACCTTTCAGCTGCTCAGTCTGTAAGAAATCTTTTAGCCAGCGTTCACATTTACAGAGCCACATGAGAACCCACACAGGAGAAAAACCTTTCAGCTGCTCAGTCTGTAAGAAATCATTTAAAGATCGTTCAACTTTCCAGAACCACATGAGAACCCACACAGGAGAAAAACCTTTCAGCTGCTCAGTCTGTAAGAAATCATTTAAAGATCGTTCAACTTTCCAGAACCACATGAGAACCCACACAGGAGAAAAACCTTTCAGCTGCTCAGTCTGTAAGAAATCATTGAAGCAGCGTTCACATTTACAGAGACACATGAGAACCCACACAGGAGAAAAACCTTTCAGCTGCTCAGTCTGTAAGAAATCTTTTAGCCAGCGTTCAACTTTACAGGAGCACATGAGAACCCACACAGGAGAAAAACCTTTCAGCTGCTCAGTCTGTAAGAAATCTTTTCGCCATCGTTCAAATTTACAGCAGCACATGAGAACCCACACAGGAAACAATCCCCTTTAGCTGTTCTGGTTGCAGTAAAGTTTCCATTTGTGATAAAGCGTTCAGCACGAGTCACCTCTGAAGTTACACGTGATTAACTGCGGTTCAACTCCACTGATTTCAATACAAAAAGTTATTCACTGAATGAGCGCCAACTGTACAGTTTGAAATAGTGTTGATGATTATATTGATGATTGATTTGATGGTAATGTAAGTTTTGAGACGATGGTTTTACCTGCATCTGTCCACAGTATATTGTATTTGAATGATTTCATCAATAAAAAGTAAAAGGTTTGTGTATTTCACTGGTTCATACCGTTTTACGTAGCACACTTTGTTCGTCAGGATTAAATCCATCAGTGACTGGAGTGTGACTCAATAGTTCTTTATCTTACTTGGCAGTTTGCACTCTTTGCTGCTGCCATTACTGGTATAAAATTGTCATCTTGTCTGACAAACTCATAAAAAGGTCCTTTAGAAAAAGCAATCTACACATTCTTTGGAGTCACAAACCAACAACAGCCTTCTCTCGATCTATAGTTGCTTCCAGTTGATCAACAGGCCGACACATTCCTGAATGGGTTCACAACTTGTCGATACTTTCTTAGATTGCCGGTGGCTTTTCTTGATCATACCATCGTCTTATCCTAATCATTGTGCTCCCCAGGCCTCTTGTTGTTCATGTGTATCAGCACTTTTACCAGCTCAACTTTAGGGAACCATGAAACAGGCCCCACCTTTGACTTTATCACACAGCTCCAACGCAATATATCAGGATTGGTGCGGCAGCAAAGGGGTTGGACCTGATCACACCCGGCCCTCATTCATTGTGTTACATAATGCTGTGTGGAAAATACTAAATTCTAAAAATAGTGTATCGTCTATAGAGATTAAAACAAAATAAAATGTCAGTGAATCAAAAGACATCAAGCTAAGTGATGCAGAACAATCAAAGAAAAACAACTCACTTTTTTTATGATGGGAAAAGACAATAGCTCAATCATAGAGTTGGAAATATGTCTTTAATAGTAAATACCGGTACTTAACAGGACCCTAATTGACCTCCTACTGCCATTGTTTCTGTGCCACCAACAAGTAATGCCCTTAAGAGGTTGTGGTCATTTCTCAAATTCCTGTGACATCACGTTGAAACAAACATTTGGCCTGAAAGTGGGTCAACCCTTGACACATTTAAATAACACCCAATACTTTCCTGTTTCAGGTGTATCCCTCATGGTCGTCTTTTATTTCTTGACTGATCTACTGTATTAAATACACAGTTCGATAAGGGCTGTAACACAATATCCACTTGGAAAAAGTGGTAGTTTGTGTGTTAGTGTTACTATGGTGGCTGCATGGGCAACCAAACTATAGTTTACCTTCTGGAGATGAATAAAGTGATCTGAAACTAAATAAAACCAAAACATGGGCCAGTGTCTGGAAAAACCTCAATACAACTTCATGTGTGTGTTTGTGGTCTGGATTTCCCTCCTGAGCAGTTGCTAATTAACGCGGCGTTTGGGCCTCTCGAACCACTTACTGTGCCTCTGTGTGGCTGCCATCCAGGTAATCTATATTCAGCAAAATGCTTCCTTCTTAAATAGGATCCAGCTATTGAGATTAATGCTGTGTGCAGGTATTTGTGTCCCTATTTAAAGCATTTATCGATCAGTGCGGCTCTGAAACTCTGCGAAAGTACATCGCCAGCATTCTGACCAAGCACACTGACAACCACCACCACCCCTCCCTGACACACACACACACACACACACACACACACACACACCACGGAGAGGAACCCTCAATCTGAGCAGCAGCCCCTCGAGACTCCCCCAAGTGCTGTGGTCTGCAGGTATTGGAGCACTATTATTAGCATTGTTTCCTCAAACAAACTCTCCAATCAATTCTATATGCAGTGGCTCGAATCCACAAGGTTTGCACTGTACTTGTTTAACTTTAAAGGCGTATACTCTGCATAAAAACCTGTCGTTTGAATGTCAAAAATTCTAAACAAATGAAGTTGTAAAATATATATAGTTTTGTCAAAGACTGAGATTATGTATGTGGCTATAGCTTTAATCCAGTCAGTTGGACTCGAAGGGTGACCAATTTTCACTGCAGAGAAACAGTGAAACATCCATAGAAACTTCTCGAACCCCTCCCGCAGCAAAATACTCTTCTCTGTTGTCCATTCACATCCTCACTATTTTCTACCCAATTGTGACTTTGTCAATATTTCTGCTAAAATACGGATAAATACCGCAGCTGTGGACTTGAAACATTACTCAGCTCAGATTTTAAGCTTCAGTAATCAATGCTTTTGTATTAACAATGGATCAAATTACTGTTTGTAATGTGAAGGGGCATCGGTCGTGGACTAACCGATACAAAACGATCACCCAACACTGCAGATCCCCTCAGCTCAACAAAATGTTTAGCTTCTTTCAGGTCATGAATGTGTTTTCTGGCCTGAAACTTTAGTTTTTAGTCCCACCACTTTCATCAAGCTTGTTTCCAGCAGCAGACAGCTATTATCAGTCAAAAAGCGAAAAAGAAAAAGAGCCAGATATGGCTCAGGAGTTGATGGAGATCAAAAACAGAACCAGAAAGACAATGAATATCGAACTTAACATTCGTCAGGGGGCCAGAAACACAAATCTGCTTTGCTGTGATCTTGATGTTTGTCCTAATTACCAAAGATAATTCCACACTTTGCGAACAATAAAATAACCAAACCAGCAACTTTTTCTACAAGGTCTAAAACATTAGACAGCTGATAAAAGAAAACATAAGAAAATATGATCTTTTCTCTTCGGCCTGCTGACTCCGACAGTGTCAAGTGTTCTTTGAAATTCCCCTGAGGGAGCTGAGAGGTGGCCAGAGACATCCATCACCTTTTGGCTGAAACACCAGAGGAAGACAGTCTGCTGACACCACAGCAGAGTACAAGAGAAGATGAAAACGCTTAGATACTGTATACCAGCTCCAAAAATGTCTTAACACTTTCATTTCTTTATCACTATATTTATTACATTTGATTAATAGAGAGAAACAAAACATAAAAAGGTTACTTAAGCGAAACTGTAATGGGAATATCTAAAGAGTGAATGATTCTCACTTCCACTAAACACGTTAAGATACAGTGTGAAGTTATTTTCCAGATAAATGATGGCTGTTACTGTCCTGTTTGTTGAGAGAACATACACCCCTACGTGCACAAATGCACTCCCAGGCCCTCATACAAGCTGTGTGAAGTAGTCGCTCCTGATGTAAACAGAGAGAGCGGATGGGAAGAAGAGGTACAGAGGAAATCCTCTGTTTAAATGCCAAGACGTGCGTGGCATTCTCTCTCTCCTGATCTTATTTCCTCTTTTCTGCACCACTCGGGGCTCAGATTCTCCACCTTCGCCTCTGCTCCACTGCCTCTTGTGTGTTTCGTGCATGTGGGCGTGACTGCGTGGGTGTGCACGTGCCAGCTTGTGTGGCTCACATTCATGATCCTGGTCGTGTGTTTGGAGCGATGACACAGACCGCTTTTGTCTTTGTGCTGCCAGAATTAACCAGCAGGGAATAGAATGAATGCAGGATGCATGTTAGAGTGAAGACGTCTGCAGCTGTAAGGAGGAAACGATGGAAAACAGAGAAATTTATCCTGGAAAGGCCACAGATGTGATGGAATGAACATGTTCCAAGTTCCAGTTATTTAGTACAATATCCTCCAGATAAACATCTGATAATTAAATAATGTAGGGCAGAACTTTTACTTTCCACACCCTTATATTCCACATATCCCAATTTTAAAAGAATAGTTAAACATTTTAGGAAATATATGCTAAAGTTCAAAACTGCCCTGCCAATAACTCTTAATTACTAATTAACATGATTTCTCTTATTTGTCTAATCCGTCCTCAAACTCAAATTCAATTTTTCAATTGAATTAAATTTGTTTATATAGCGTCAAATCATAACAGAAGTTATCTCCAGACACTTCTTATATAGAGCAGGTCTAGAGGAATATAAAATGTCTAGAGTCTATTACTTGGCGTTTATCAATTCATCACATTCGTGCAGCATCGCCGGCTGTAACACAGTTTGCTAGATTCGTTTGTGAGCACAGGTTTTGGTACAGGTGTGTCTGTACAAGCATGTTGGTACCACACCTGACAACTTCACTGACAACACAACACCAGGAGTCACTGTGTCCAGCTGTTGTTCGCCAAGACAGACGCCAAACAACTCCCACAAGATTTGCAACTTGTTGCCTTTACATTTTTGGTAATTAGTGAGCGCTCGCTCCTCCTCATAGTAATCATAGTCTGGCTCCTCGTAGTCGAAACAGTTACAAATAGTCACTTTGCCCCAGAAAGTCAAGCCGGCAAGCACCAGCGTGATCCAGCGCATCTTAGCGGCCAGTGCCGAGGGCACTCGGTCCATCTGAGGACTGAAATAAACGAACAAAAGGCCTCTCTGCTCGTCTCCTCTGTTCTTAGGAGATGGTCTATCCACTCTCCAAAGAAAGCATTGGCGGCAGGAATTTTAACGGATCATTGCGAAGACCGCTCTCCTCGAAGACAGTCTGGTTGCGGATACTGTAGGCTGCTGCAAGTTAATCTTCCCGGCTGTCCTCCATGGTAAAAGTACACCGAGTTGTCCGTCTGTCCGTCCGTCCCGGTGGCTGTCAGTCAGCAAAGTGTTCGCTGAGGCGCTCCGCTGTCCTCCGCTGTAGCTTCACAGGTGAGGCTGCTGCGGGGGAAAAGAAACAAGAGAAAGACGCGATGAGTGGATCTGGACTATATGATCTCTGAGCGCAAAGACGCACGGCTGTGTGTCTGCTGCTCACGAGAAACATCCGCCTCGTATATTTCCAACCAGCACTGACTGTCTCATACTCTCTCGCGTAGTGCAATCCCCCCCCCTCTCCCTCTCCCAAGTCAGCGCACCGCCTACACGCAAACACACACACGGACACACACACCGCCAAAATACCTGCACTGTTCCACCCAAGTGGTGCAGAACCTAAACTTTCTTTGTACCTTTTGTCTCTTTTCACTGAACATTTGATGCGTTTTCATGTGCAAAGACTCTCTCCCTCTCACTGAGCAGAAACGCCGCATACATTAGGATAACCCACTGTAATCAATAAACTTCAGGAGCTGCATCCCTTATCACAGCGGGGTGACAGCGGAGAAAACGCGCACTGATCTTCACAGCTTATTGGACCCTTACTCACACCGATCCGTAAAATAGGCTCCAGAGAATTTACAGTAAAAACCGGTAGCAGTAAAAGTAACAAGGTGGTTACAAATTGGTCTGTCGGTTTTAGTGTCCATCAGCCCTTATACCCTGTTCATAATGGGTGTTATCTGGTGATTTGGAGGCATGTGCCAAGTAGGTGACAACCAAACCATAAATGCCCAGAGGCAACAAACTAGGTCGCCTTCATGACTGTCATTATACTTCCTCTTGTGTCCTCCTTTTCTGTCCTTGAAAGAGAGAAATGGAACAAGATCAAAGGTTATATTAAATGAAATTATTGCAATAATTAGGTCTTGTGCGTAAAAAGACGTGCACCTTGAACACGGGAGGTACATATACTGGCTTCCCTGTACAATAGCATGACATAAACAGAGTAAGTCGGTCAAGAAATAGAGCCGAACATCCGCTTCGACATTCAGAGGGTGATCAAACACAAATTACTTTCGTGTTTCGCTTCATAATGTGTCCCACTAACTTGGGTGTGAGGGGGAATGTTCTCCAATCACAAAATATAAACATATTAACTTTAAACCAGCAGTTGTAGACGAGTTTACATTTTATTTCTAATTATTAATTTCGTTAATGTTTTTTTTCTATAAATTTGGCAACGTTAGATACATTTAACCAGTCTGTCGGTCAACAACAGAAGGTTCGCGATCCTCCACTGCATCACTGGTACCAAGTAGCCGACACTGAATGAACCTCTACTCTGTGGTGTTTGTGTGTGTGAAGCCAAACCATCTTTTCCATTTGAGAAAAGAACATTTACCAAAACGTAAACTTGGCGTCTTTTCACAAAAAAAAGATCTTGCACGGACTGGAAAGTTGTCAACAAATACCCAATGATCTCCCAAGTGCAACCCACGCACATGTAGTGCAGACACACATATAACAGCAGCAGTTGTTGACAATCAATGCCGCCAGTGAACACCCTGCCGAGATAAATCCTCCTGAGACCAGTTCACCCTGCGTCGCCACAGTTTACCTGGTGCGTTTACCTGCCCGGGCCGCGTCGGTTTGCTGCGGTGTCACGAAGCGACCCATCATGCCTCAAACGCAGGAGTCTAATCTCGGGACTCTCAGGGGGCCTGCGTGTCACTTGGTACCGGCAGTTCCGAACGTGCCCGTCTCCCCCCATGTATTACCGGGAGATTACCGGAGCGCTGTCTCTGCTGCTCCCGATTAAATCTGCCCTCGGGGAGAGGTAGCGGCGCGCTGACGTCACTGTATCAATCCATCCGCAAGCTGTCCACTACACACGCCCCGAGGCATGGACACAAATCCCCTGGAGGCTGCGCGCGCACACTCAGACACGCGCGGAGTTTAGTTCGTGTAGGTCAACAAACCCCTGATTTTTGTCCCGAAGACAGGTGATAAACTTAACCATCAGATTATAAGAGAAAGAAGTTGATTATCGATCTTTATAACAGGAGGAAGCATCACCAATTCTCATTTTTTTAAAACCTGCAGGTTGTAACTGTTTCCTCAGCATATCTGGGAGTTTGTTGATGTGAAATTGGCTATGCGTTCCAATACCATTCTACCATACTATTTAGTGTGCAAGAAAAAGATTTTGTAAGTCCCAACACATATGTCAAATATTACATCAGGTCCCATTTTGCAGCATCCAAGCCAGCATGCTTTTCTGGCTAGTCTAACCCACAATCCTTCAGGAAGCAGATATATGAGCAAGAGCATCAGGGTGTAAGGTATTAGGTTATTAGGAAGTAGTATGTCCGAATCGAATGCATACTACATGCAACTGTACGTCCTTTCTAAGGGCAGCTGCAGTACATAATAAAAGTAAAAATAAAAAGTATGCGATTTCGAACGCAGCTGAAGAGTCGACAACCATGCCAGCGTCTTTGTAAATCTGTCGCTAAACTAAATGCTAACATCAACACGCTCACATGCTATCATTGACATTGTAGCAAATAATGTTATGTTTGCAATCTTGGTTACTTTGTAGCATGTAGCATGCTAAGGTTTGCAGGTATTTGGTTATAAATTCAAGTCTTTGACAAAATAGACTGAGTTCACAGAAATACGTGAACTGACCACAAGCTCCTAACAGCATGTTGGCAGCACGGAAACAATGTCAATGGAAAATCAATTAGGATTCTTTGTCATGGCAGACACAAAAATTAAACGCATGTGAATGGGCAACGCTCAGAGCTACTGATTTAGTACAAACAGTGAGAAAGACTATGGTGGCGGGATGGAGGGAGAGAGGGGAGGTGGACGGATCAAACACAGGACTTTATGAAAACAGGATACTAGTCACCTACCAAAGTGTTGTTGAGTTAATGTAAAGTTACGTTTGTGACGTCGTTACTTAGGTTCCGTACGTATTTTAAGCCCAACCTTGATGTTTTTCTTAAACCTAACTTGTTGCCTAAACCCTAACGTTATTTTTGTTGCCTGAAACTAATTATTTCTAGGACCAACCATGATGTTTTCCTGAAACTAACTAAGTGGTTTTGTTGTCTAAACCAAACGTTGGTTTTGTTGGCCAAACCTAACGTTATATTGTTTTTGTGGTGGTGGCACATACCGGTATGTAATATTCATTAACGGTCCACGTACCGAGCTCTGATTGGTCAGTGTGTATTTGAAGAAAATGAATTAAATCACACGTTGCTGAGGGTGCAGAGGGCCAGAAAATGATCAGAAGGCAATTCATTGGTGATATTTTGTCTTCAATAAATAAATGTTGAAAACAATCACTTGAGTCGTCTCGTTCCATGACCCACAACTGTTACATATGGACCAGATGGAAGGTAACTGAAGATAGGAGTAATGATATACTATTTTATTAGTTTAAGGGGCTTTTGTTACCCACCAAGTTGCAGCGGAACCGGCTGTTCCTCGTAGAACCTGTCTGAATGGACTTTTATCTGTTCACCTTTTCTTCTGGATGGTTCTCCTCTGACTCATATCCCGAGTCAAAACCACACCCATTAATGCATTGCTGGTGAAATCCAGGGAACTGCCATGACATGTGAGGAGAACTGAGTTAGCACTATCACACTGGATTAGTATTCAGGGTGGACTTAACGGAAATACAGCATCGACTGTCCTGTACAATGGTTGGGAGTACTCGATATTCTCTGGTAAAAGCTTTGGATGGGACATCTTGGCAGGAAATTTGGAATAATGACAATAAGGGTTGAAATTACAACAAAATTCAGACATCAGTCAGAGTGAGACGTGATGGAAGTAAAAGTAGAAAAGAAGATGTTTCTTTCAGATTAAGCTTCAGACATACAGGACTCAATGACACATTATACACATCATGAAAAAGACAGAGTGGGATAAATGTGAGATATGCAACTGTAAAGAAACTGTAGAACATGTGCTGATAGAGTGGAGGAAGTTCAGGGTGGAAAGAGAAAGACTGAAGAACAGAGTGGTAGATACAGGAAGGGAGCGGAGCATCAAAGGACTGTTAGAGACAGGGGACAAACAAGTTCAGCTTAAAAGGGCTTTATTTAATATTTTGAATGAAACGGGTTAAAAAGCCAGAATATAACTGCTATATGAAGTTTATTTCTATTTTTTTCATTGTATTTATGAATAACATTATTATTGTGTTTAAATGATAACTGTCATAAAGTCATGATGTTACACACTCCGGTCCAGTAGGTGGCGCCTGTAACATTGGGTTGTAGTCCGCCATTAAAGTGAAAGAAGAAGAAGAAGAAGAAGGAGAAGAAGAAGAAGAAGAAGAAGAGGACTCATCTCCTGGTAGCCTATAAAGCCATTGAAGTTATCCGGAATTCGCCTGGAGGAAAACTTTCTGTGGTTTAGTGAAAATGTCTAAACTAGAAATCCTGAGATCTTTAGTCAACCGGCGACTAACTAGGTTCCGTACGTATTTTAAGCCCAATTTAACTGCGGCTGATGAAGAGATATTTGGTCTGTTTGAAAGTACGATAGCAGAGTACGAGGAGGAACTCTCTCGTTCAAAAGAGGAGAATAAGCGACAACGGGAACTTCTGGACGCTGTTTTCAACCCGGAAGTCCGGATACAAAGAGCACGTGGGTTCACTTTATTTCTTCTCTCAGTTCTGTTCATCCTCCGGCTGATGACTTAACGTAGTTTGGAGTGAGACTCTGTTGCAATTCGTCGTTACCGTCTTCTCGTGACGTAATACATGCAAACGTGTCGCTTTTCGGCGAAATAAGCCGTTTTGAATCAAAATATATCATCCACGTGAGTGTAGATAAGTAGTTTTTATTTTTTCGGGGGGGGGGGTCGTCAACTGGCCAGCCAGCGTTTCTCAGATTGGAGTGAGACGAGGAGAACATGTGATGTCATGATCTTCGCAATAAAACATATTTCGAGTCTTGGCTAATCAGCGTTAAGATGTCGACACCGTCTTCATTTCCCTCCGTTAAAGTTTAAGTTCCGTTCCATTGTGGGCCACAATGGAAACAAGTGTGGGCCACAATGGAAACAAGTGTTTTTCGCTTTTTTGTGTCACCCTGTATTTTTTAATGTATTTATTTGTATTATTTGTATTTTTATATTTATACATGTATTTACATTGTTTTATACAAATAAATCAAATCAAATCAAAATACCGTTCAGACTTGTTGGGTTAAGTTAACGTCCACTGCATGCGGAACTTTGTCAACGGCTAACGCTCATCATTATCAAGATTTAGGAGGGAAAAGCGTAACGTGATAAAACATGAACACGTGTCCGTGTTCCGGTTCAGAACACGCGGTCACTCATTAACATTAAACTGGAACACGGGCGGTTCTGGTTGCAGTTTTTTTGTTGTTGAAGTACATCAACAAGGGCTCACGTGCCCTCATCACACTGCCAGACACTGTTCACTGTAATGACCACAGCAAGTGTACTTCCGGTCCCAACAGTCCCACGTGCTGTTGCTCCCAAAGGCCCTGAAGTAATGAGAGAGCATTAAGGAGCCTGAGCCTTCATGATTTCAACAATTGAACTGAATTGAATGCATATTAATTGTAAATAGAAGATAGGCCAGAATTATAACGGCTTTACAGTAACAGTGGAAGTTAATATTAAGCCATACAGTAGCAGGGTTAAATGAAAACGAATCACTTTATTTTGTATAGGCGATGGTTCTCACGACTGTAGAAATATGCTAGCGGTATTTACAGGCATTAAACGTATAAGTATTGTGAGGAATTTAAGTTTTAAAGCACTCCTTGCGATGGATATTATGTGTTACAATAGGTTTGCTTGAAGAAGGTTTAAACTAAAGGGAGAGTTACTGAATTTGTTGTGCACTGTGAGAGAAACCAGAGAATTTATGGCACCGCCATAAAGTCAGAGAGAGGGCGATGTTGCTGAAGAGTTTCTGAGCACAGCCTTCAAGAAAGGGGGTGAATTGGTCAAGGAAGTGTCCCACTGAAGTCCGCCGGGTTCAGCCAATCACTGAGCTGATCGATGGGCTGAGGAATGAGTAATATGAGACATTTCAGAGGCTTTGGAGGGACAAAGAAACTGTGAATCCCCGGAGATAATCGGACCTCATCTGGACCATGAGGCGGACACACCAGTCTGTCGTGTGGTGCAGATGGGGCCTCTATTTCATGAAATATTACTATTGATAGTGTAATTCAGTTTGTAGCTGCATTTGCTTTTGCTTTTTCCTTTACCTTTTTGTTTGAGAAATTTTGAACATAACAGTATTGTGTGTGTGCTCATTTGCAATAGTGTTGCGTGTGTCATAGAGCAAAGGTTTGAATCTCCAGGTGAGGCACTCTCATACAAAGAGGGAGCTCTGACACACAGGTGGTAGCTTAAAACTTATAACTCGTTGTGTTGTGAATCGGGTTAGTCGGTGGGATATTGTGATGTTGATGCTTGACTTTATAAATTGTAATACTTGTAGATCGCTACTGTACCGTACCGTCCCGTCCCGTCCCCCCCCTCCCCCCTGTCCCAACAGGCTTGGTGCTTGGCACCTCTTTCACCTCTTATGAGTTTGCAGGTATGCTGATTTGTTCTCTCAGCTTCTAGATGACAGGAAATATTTCAACTTAAAGTACAAGTGTGTTCTCTTTGATACGACCACATGGATTTGGCAGCTTAAAATGGTTCATATGGTCACATAAGTTGATTACATTATTGTATTATCTGATTCTATTGATACTCTGGAAGTCTAGGTCCAGGAGACTATTTGCTCAATTCTAAAATGTCTTTGTAACACCTCTGTCTGTGTGTGTGTTTACTGGTTTCCTGCAGACGTCCAGCAGCTGTTGTTGGTTAAAGAAGAGGTTCCATCTGAGCAGCAGGAGTGGAGCTCCAGTCTGGACCAGGAGGACCCAGAACCCCCACACATTAAAGAACAGGAGGACCCAGAACCCCCACACATTAAAGAACAGGAGGACCCAGAACCCCCACACATTAAAGAAGAACAGGAGGACCCAGAGCCCCCACACATTAAAGAAGAACAGGAGGACCCAGAACCCCCACACATTAAAGAAGAACAGGAGGACCCAGAACCCCCACACATTAAAGAAGAACAGGAGGACCCAGAACCCCCACACATTAAAGAAGAACAGGAGGACCCAGAGCCCCCACACATTAAAGAAGAACAGGAGGACCCAGAACACCCACACATTAAAGAAGAACAGGAGGACCCAGAACCCCCACACATTAAAGAAGAACAGGAGGACCCAGAACCCCCACACATTAAAGAAGAACAGGAGGACCCAGAACCCCCACACATTAAAGAAGAACAGGAGGACCCAGAACCCCCACACATTAAAGAAGAACAGGAGGACCCAGAGCCCCCACACATTAAAGAAGAACAGGAGGACCCAGAACCCCCACACATTAAAGAGGAACAGGAGGAACTCTGCACCAGTCAGGAAGGAGAGCAGCTTCAAGGTCTGGAGGAGGCTGATGTCAAGTTCTCATTCACTCCTGTGAAGAGTGAAGATGAAGAAGAGGAAGCTCAATCCTCACAGCTTCATCAAAGACAAACTAAACGGATGAAAACAGAAGCTGATGGAGAAGACTGTGGAGGACCAGAACCAGACAGGAACTTGGATCCAGATAGACATCCAGAACCAGATACTGATGAGAAGACTGGAGACTCTTCTGACACTAATGAGGGTGGTGATTGCAAGAAGACCAGAGAACCTCAGTCAGGTTTAAACTATTTTAAACCTGATGAAGTCCGTGTCAGTGATTCAAGATGTAGCGCTGGTGAAAAACCTTTCAGCTGCTCAGTCTGTAAGAAATCTTTTAGCCAGCGTTCAAATTTACAGAAGCACATGAGAACCCACACAGGAGAAAAACCTTTCAGCTGCTCAGTCTGTAAGAAATCTTTTAGCCAGCGTTCAACTTTACAGGAGCACATGAGAACCCACACAGGAGAAAAACCTTTCAGCTGCTCAGTCTGTAAGAAATCTTTTCGCCATCGTTCAAATTTACAGCAGCACATGAGAACCCACACAGGAGAAAAACCTTTCAGCTGCTCAGTCTGTAAGAAATCATTTAAAGATCGTTCAACTTTACAGAAGCACATGAGAACCCACACAGGAGAAAAACCTTTCAGCTGCTCAGTCTGTAAGAAATCTTTTCGCCAGCGTTCACATTTACAGATGCACATGAGAACCCACACAGGAAACAATCCCCTTTAGCTGTTCTGGTTGCAGTAAAGTTTCCATTTGTGATAAAGCGTTCAGCACGAGTCACCTCTGAAGTTACACGTGATTAACTGCGGTTCAACTCCACTGATTTCAATACAAAAAGTTATTCACTGAATGAGCGCCAACTGTACAGTTTGAAATAGTGTTGATGATTATATTGATGATTGATTTGATGGTAATGTAAGTTTGAGACGATGGTTTTACCTGCATCTGTGCACAGTATATTGTATTTAAATGATTTCATCAATAAAAAGTAAAAGGTTGTGTATTTCACTGGTTCATACCGTTTTACGTAGCACACTTTGTTCGTCAGGATTAAATCCATCAGTGACTGGAGTGTGACTCAATAGTTCTTTATCTTACTTGGCAGTTTGCACTCTTTGCTGCTGCCATTACTGGTATAAAATTGTCATCTTGTCTGACACAAACTCATGAAAAGGTCCTTAGAAAAAGCAATCTACGCATTCTTTGGAGTCACAAACCAACAACAGCCTTCTCTCGATCTATAGTTGCTTCCAGTTGATAAACAGGCCGACACATTCCTGAATGTGTTCACAACTTGTCGATACTTTCTTAGATTGCCGGTGGCTTTTCTTGATCATACCATCGTCTTATCCTAATCATTGTGCTCCCCAGGCCTCTTGTTGTTCATGTGTATGAGCACTTTTACCAGCTCAACTTTAGGGAACCATGAAACAGGCCCCACCTTTGACTTTATCACACAGCTCCAACACAATATATCAGGATTGGTGCGGCAGCAAAGGGGTTGGATCTGATCACACCTGGCCCTCATTTGTTGTGTTACATAATGCTGTGTGGAAAATACTAAATTCTAAAAATAGTGTATAGTCTATAGAGATTAAAACAAAATAAAATGTCAGTGAATCAAAAGACATCCAGCTAAGTGATGCAGAACAATCAAAGAAAAACAACTCACTTTTTTTATGATGGGAAAAGACAATAGCTCAATCATAGAGTTGGAAATATGTCTTTAATAGTAAATACCGGTACTTAACAGGACCCTAATTGACGACCTACTGCCATTGTTTCTGTGCCACCAACAAGTAATGCCCTTAAGAGGTTGTAGTCATTTCTCAAATTCCTGTGACATCACGTTGAAACAAACATTTGGCCTGAAAGTGGGTCAACCCGTGACACATTTAAATAACACCCAATACTTTCCTGTTTCAGGTGTATCCCTCATGGTCGTCTTTTATTTCTTGACTGATCAACTGTATTAAATACACAGTTCGATAAGGGCTGTAACACAATATCCACTTGGAAAAAGTGGTAGTTTGTGTGTTAGTGTTACTATGGTGGCTGCATGGGCAACCAAACTATAGTTTACCTTCTGGAGATGAATAAAGTGATCTAAAACTAAATAAAACCAAAACATGGGCCAGTGTCTGGAAAAACCTCAATACAACTTCATGTGTGTGTTTGTGGTCTGGATTTCCCTCCTGAGCAATTGCTAATTAACGCGGCGTTTGGGCCTCTCGAACCACTTACTGTGCCTCTGTGTGGCTGCCATCCAGGTAATCTATATTCAGCAAAATGCTTCCTTCTTAAATAGGATCCAGCTATTGAGATTAATGCTGTGTGCAGGTATTTGTGTCCCTATTTAAAGCATTTATCGATCAGTGCGGCTCTGAAACTCTGCGAAAGTACATCGCCAGCATTCTGACCAAGCACACTGACAACCACCACCACCCCTCCCTGACACACACACACACACACACACACACACCACGGAGAGGAACCCTCAATCTGAGCAGCAGCCCCTCGAGACTCCCCCAAGTGCTGTGGTCTGCAGGTATTGGAGCACTATTATTAGCATTGTTTCCTCAAACAAACTCTCCAATCAATTCTATATGCAGTGGCTCGAATCCACAAGGTTTGCACTGTACTTGTTTAACTTTAAAGGCGTATACTCTGCATAAAAACCTGTCGTTTGAATGTCAAAAATTCTAAACAAATGAAGTTGTAAAATATATATAGTTTTGTCAAAGACTGAGATTATGTATGTGGCTATAGCTTTAATCCAGTCAGTTGGACTCGAAGGGTGACCAATTTTCACTGCAGAGAAACAGTGAAACATCCATAGAAACTTCTCGAACCCCTCCCGCAGCAAAATACTCTTCTCTGTTGTCCATTCACATCCTCACTATTTTCTACCCAATTGTGACTTTGTCAATATTTCTGCTAAAATACGGATAAATACCGCAGCTGTGGACTTGAAACATTACTCAGCTCAGATTTTAAGCTTCAGTAATCAATGCTTTTGTATTAACAATGGATCAAATTACTGTTTGTAATGTGAAGGGGCATCGGTCGTGGACTAACCGACACAAAACGATCACCCAACACTGCAGATCCCCTCAGCTCAACAAAATGTTTAGCTTCTTTCAGGTCATGAATGTGTTTTCGGGCCTGAAACTTTAGTTTTTAGTCCCACCACTTTCATCAAGCTTGTTTCCAGCAGCAGACAGCTATTATCAGTCAAAAAGCGAAAAAGAAAAAGAGCCAGATATGGCTCAGGAGTTGATGGAGATCAAAAACAGAACCAGAAAGACAATGAATATCGAACTTAACATTCGTCAGGGGGCCAGAAACACAAATCTTGGGATTGTGTGTGTGTGAGAGTGTGCGCCTTGGCCTCTGCCTAGCAGATATGCTTCCTTTCAGAACGACTGAAGAAATAAGCAGCAAAGACCTTACACTCTGTGTGTGTGTGTGTGTGTGTGTGTGTGTGTGTGTGTGTGTGTGTGTGTGTGTGTGTTTAGAAAGCAACTTTGGTACACTACAAATTCATGTTTTCTCCAGCTAGTTCAACATTTTAGTACAACTGAATCCACCTCAAAGCTATTTTTGTTTGTTTAAATATGAAGCACCTCCTATAAAGCGCTCACAAACTCACTCTGTCATGTTTAGCAGACTCTTCATGGGGGAGGACGGGCGTTCCCCACCTGTCAGCCTGCACCACCTGTAGGAAACGGAGGTATCATTAGCAACAGTTCAGACCTGTACAGTTTGTTCACACATACAAAGATTCAAAAGGTTGAAGGTCGAAATAAAATGTTCATTTCAATCGATTTTTGATTTGGAATCGAAATCATGACATTAGAGAGTCGTTCCTTTCCATGTGACATGTTTCCATGCATTCATTTCCTATTCAAGCTCTGTTAGCGGTAAGTTAAAGTATATCGTAAGGCTGGGCAATATCACCTAAACTTAGTTTAATGATTAAATGACACATTTACCTAAAAGTAAAGTTCCTCGCTCTTCTGTACTGTATATGAACAGAAAATCAAAGATTATAACTGAGTAATAATTATTTATTTAACTTATCGAGCAGCGGGCTATGTCAACAAAGCAAGTAGAAGCTCGGATTACAACCCACACACAGATGGACACTGCTCCTATATTGTACATAGCAAATAACTGTTTGCATGTTCATGCTCTGAATCCATATTGCACCTTTAATAATGTTGAAGCAAATATTACAGATATTGACTCTATACTCACATCATCCCCGACATAAAAGGCATTTTATAAAGAATCTAAATATAAGATATCAACATTGACACTGTTTGAGAGTTGGTAATAAATTACACAATTTTTCACAAATGAACATAAATCACAGTTGTCAAAAACGTTAAGTTTCTTTTTTTGATTTCTACTCTTCACTTTGATGATTGACCTTTTTTGAATTGTCTGCTGGCTCTTTGCTCTACTGACTCTCTTGGCACTAAACTCTCAACTGAAACCAAAAGTAACCAAAGACACATGCAGCACAGACGACAATGGAGATGTTCTGTGCTCTCAACGGTTCTTAATGTTAAATCACATTTTCCTACATATCAGATGAAAAGGATTATGTACTATTTTCCAGTTGGATGATTTTGTTAAAAAGATGGGCCTGCAGCCACTTCGTCTGGGAGTTTTGGAAACTAATCTTGAATGAAGAACAGTCACAGAGTCCACAATCACCACAACAAACAACAGCCACTTCCTCTGATATATGAGCTCAAATCCGCATACAAACAATGACCCGTGACCATTCGGTGAATCACTGATTTAGCTCTTTGAGTAGACTTAACTTCTCCCAATGACATGTCAGGTCATATACCTCTCTCTCTCCCTCTCTCTCTCTCTCCCTCTCTCTCTCTCTCTCTTCCTCTCTCCCTCTCTCTCTCGCTAGTGCAATCCCCCCCCTCTCCCTCTCCCAAGTCAGCGCACCGCCTACACGCAAACACACACACAGACACACACACCGCCAAAATACCTGCACTGTTCCACCCAAGTGGTGCAGAACCTAAACTTTCTTTGTACCTTTTGTCTCTTTTCACTGAACATTTGATGCGTTTTCATGTGCAAAGACTCTCTCCCTCTCACTGAGCAGAAACGCCGCATACATTAGGATAACCCACTGTAATAAATAAACAGGAGCTGCATCCCTTATCACAGCGGGGTGACAGCGGAGGAAACGCGCACTCATCTTCACAGCTTATTGGACCCTTACTCACACCGATCCGTAAAATAGGCTCCAGAGAATTTACAGTAAAAACCGGTAGCAGTAAAAGTAACAAGGTGGTTACAAATTGGTCTGTCGGTTTTAGTGTCCATCAGCCCTTACACCCTGTTCATAATGGGTGTTATCTGGTGATTTGGAGGCATGTGCCAAGTAGGTGACAACCAAACCATAAATGCCCAGAGGCAACAAACTAGGTCGCCTTTATGACTGTCATTATACTTCCTCTTGTGTCCTCCTTTTCTGTCCTTGAAAGAGAGAAATGGAACAAGATCAAAGGTTATATTAAATGCAATTATTGCAATAATTAGGTCTTGTGCGTAAAAAGACGTGCACCTTGAACACGGGAGGTACATATACTGGCTTCCCTGTACAATAGCATGATAGTATTTGGTTATAAATTCAAGTCTTTGACAAAATAGACTGAGTTCACAGAAATACGTGAACTGACCACAAGCTCCTAACAGCATGTTGGCAGCACGGAAACAATGTCAATGGAAAATCAATTAGGATTCTTTGTCATGGCAGACACAAAAATGAAACGCATGTGAATGGGCAACGCTCAGAGCTACTGATTTAGTACAAACAGTGAGAAAGACTATGGTGGCGGGATGGAGGGAGAGAGGGGAGGTGGACGGATCAAACACAGGACTTTATGAAAACAGGATACTAGTCACCTACCAAAGTGTTGTTGAGTTATTGTAAAGTTACGTTTGTGACGTCGTTACTTAGGTTCCGTACGTATTTTAAGCCCAACCTTGATGTTTTTCTTAAACCTAACTTGTTGCCTAAACCCTAACGTTATTTTTGTTGCCTGAAACTAATTATTTCTAGGACCAACCATGATGTTTTCCTGAAACTAACTAAGTGGTTTTGTTGTCTAAACCAAACGTTGGTTTTGTTGGCCAAACCTAACGTTATATTGTTTCTGTGGTGGTGGCACATACCGGTATGTAATATTCATTAACGGTCCACGTACCGAGCTCTGATTGGTCAGTGTGTATTTGAAGAAAATGAATTAAATCACACGTTGCTGAGGGAGCAGAGGGCCAGAAAATGATCAGAAGGCAATTCATTGGTGATATTTTGTCTTCAATAAATAAATGTTGAAAACAATCACTTGAGTCGTCTCGTTCCATGACCCACAACTGTTACATATGGACCAGATGGAAGGTAACTGAAGATAGGAGTAATGATATACTATTTTATTAGTTTAAGGGGCTTTTGTTACCCACCAAGTTGCAGCGGAACCGGCTGTTCCTCGTAGAACCTGTCTGAATGGACTTTTATCTGTTCACCTTTTCTTCTGGATGGTTCTCCTCTGACTCATCTCCCGAGTCAAAACCACAGCCATTAATGCATTGCTGGTGAAATCCAGGGAACTGCCATTACATGTGAGGAGAATTGAGTTAGCACTATCACACTGGATTAGTATTCAGGGTGGACTTACAGCATCGACTGTCCTGTACAATGGTTGGGAGTACTCGATATTCTCTGGTAAAAGCTTTGGATGGGACATCTTGGCAGGAAATTTGGAATAATGACAATAAGGGTAGAAATTACAACAAAATTCAGACATCAGTCAGAGTGAGACGTGATGGAAGTAAAAGTAGTTTCAGATTAAGGTTCAGACATACAGGACTCAATGACACATTATACACATCATGAAAAAGACAGAGTGGGATAAATGTGAGATATGCAACTGTAAAGAAACTGTAGAACATGTGCTGATAGAGTGGAGGAAGTTCAGGGTGGAAAGAGAAAGACTGAAGAACAGAGTGGTAGATACAGGAAGGGAGCGGAGCATCAAAGGACTGTTAGAGACAGGGGACAAACAAGTTCAGCTTAAAAGGGCTTTATTTAATATTTTGAATGAAACGGGTTAAAAAGCCAGAATATAACTGCTATATGAAGTTTATTTCTATTTTTTTCATTGTATTTATGAATAACATTATTATTGTGTTTAAATGATAACTGTCATAAAGTCATGATGTTACACACTCCGGTCCAGTAGGTGGCGCCTGTAACATTGGGTTGTAGTCCGCCATTAAAGTGAAAGAAGAAGAAGAAGAAGAAGGAGAAGAAGAAGAAGAAGAGGACTCATCTCCTGGTAGCCTATAAAGCCATTGAAGTTATCCGGAATTCGCCTGGAGGAAAACTTTCTGTGGTTTAGTGAAAATTAGTGATGGCGAGATGAAGCCTCATGAGGCCTCGCAACACTTCAGCCAATTGGTTCGAGAAAGGGTTCATTACTCGATGCTTCATGTGCACACGATACCACCTACTGGCCAAGTGTATAATCACAGGCAGCTGTATCTGAACCACATAATGTGATGCATTGAATTTTTGTGTCTGTTATGGCTGTTGGGAATGACTGAATTACAAAAATGTATGACCAAATAATTTCTGTACATAAATGAGCACATATGTGCATAATAAAATATTTTTATATATTTTTTTAATGTATTCTGTGTGTGAATTTTCCCAAAATGGGAGTATCATATGATATGGCAGGTTGTGTAATGATGTTATTATGTCACTTTAGGAAAATGGCATGGGCTTAAGCAGGCAGAGGACAGTGAAAGTGCTTGTGGAACTAGGAAGAGGGGACTGAATATGCTTGTGGAACTTGGACAGTGATGTACAGGACAGGGGACATTTGATTCATTTTTATTCAGAAATAACAGTTTCTCAACAGTGTTTGGTTTTAAACGATTCCTTTTTTTTGACACGACCTCTCCGGCCTTTGAAAACACCCTTTCACAGGCTACAGAAGATGCTGGCGTGCACAAAAACGCAAACACATATGCCCTGAATCCAACATCATCCACAATACTGAAGGGCTGTGTGTCCGTCACTATCATGGAGACGAGGGCTTCATCCAGCTCTTGTTTTCTGGTGGCTGGTTAAAAGAGAATAAATACAGTGTCTGTTACCTGTCTTAATTTGCACAATACACAAAAGTGAACAGGGAAAAATTGTGATGGTGCATTTGTAATATTGTAATGACTTACAATGGCTGGCTGAAGCTCCAGTTTCCTCCTTATTCTCATGCAAGGCACGGTGATGCCTTAGCATGGATGAGGTGTTGTTATTGTACCCCAACTCCTTGGAGCACAATAAACACCTCACATTTGAATAAAAGAAGAAACTGTGAAAAATACAGTTCTTGATAAGCAAACCTAATGTGTCTGAAATAGAGTTAGCTTTAGCTTACCTTATTAGGAGTTATCAAATCAAAGTGTTCCCACACAGGGGAAATCCTCCTCTTCCTAGCTGGCTCCATCACCTATCCTTCTCTCCTCACTCTCCTAACTCTCCAAACTATCTCTCTCTCTCTAAACTCTCCAAACTCTCAACTGACCGCAACTCTCCACCAACAACCCACATTTTGAATGGAGCCTGAGTGGTTTATATTGCTGTCGAACCTCCCGGCAAACTCTGAACCACTTCCCGAAGCAGTCACGTGGTACAGCCGGGCAGCGAGGCTTCGGACGTCATCATTTTTGGCTCCTCCCCTACATGAAGCAAGCCTCGATACGCGCTTCAAGGAAACGCCCCCTCCATTACTCGACACACGCTTCGAAGCGTCGGCACATCTCGTAACATCACTAGTGAAAATGTCTAAACTAGAAATCCTGAGATCTTTAGTCAACCGGCGACTAACTAGGTTCCGTACGTATTTTAAGCCCAACTTAACTGCGGCTGATGAAGAGATATTTGGTCTGTTTGAAAGTACGATAGCAGAGTACGAGGAGGAACTCTCTCGTTCAAAAGAGGAGAATAAGCGACAACGGGAACTTCTGGACGCTGTTTTCAACCCGGAAGTCCGGATACAAAGAGCACGTGGGTTCACTTTATTTCTTCTCTCAGTTCTGTTCATCCTCCGGCTGATAACTTAACGTAGTTTGGAGTGAGACTCTGTTGCAATTCGTCGTTACCGTCTTCTCATGATTTAATACGTGCAAACAACTCGTAACAAGTCGTCAACTGGCCAGCCAGCGTTGCTCAGATTGGAGTGAGACGAGGAGAACATGTGATGTCGTGATCTTCGCAATAAAACATATTTCGAGTCTTGGCTAATCAGCGTTAAGATGTCTACACAGTCTTCATTTCCCTCCGTTACCGTTCAGACTTGTTGGGTTACGTTAACGTCCACTGCATGCGGAACTTTGTCAACGGCTAACGCTCATCATTATCAAGATTTAGGAGGAAAAAGCTTAACGTGATGAAACATGAACACGTGTCCGTGTTCCGGTTCAGTACACGCGGTCACTCATTAACATTAAACTGGAACACTGGCGGTTCTGGTTGCAGTTTTTTTTGTCTTAAGTACAGCAACAAGGGCTCACGTGCCCTCATCACACTGCCAGACACTGTTCACTGTAATGACCACAGCAAGTGTACTTCCGGTCCCAACAGTCCCACGTGCAGTTGCTCCCAAAGGCCCTGAAGTAATGAGAGAGCATTAAGGAGCCTGAGTCTTCATGATTTCAATAATTGAACCGGATTGAATGCATATTAATTGTAAATGGAAGATAGGCCAGAATTATAACGGCTTTACAGTAACAGTGGACGTTAATATTAAGCCATACAGTAGCAGGGTTAAATGAAAACTAATCACTTTATTTTGTATAGGCGATGGTTCTCACTACTGTAGAAATATGCTAGCGGTATTTACAGGCATTAAACGTATAAGTATTGTGAGGAATTTAAGTTTTAAAGCACTCCTTGCGATGGATATTATGTGTTACAATAGGTTTGCTTGAAGAAGGTTTAAACTAAAGGGAGAGTTACTGAATTTGTTGTGCACTGTGAGAGAAACCAGAGAATTTATGACACTGCCATAAAGTCAGAGAGAGGGGGATGTTGCTGAAGAGTTTCTGAGCACAGCCTTCAAGAAGGGGGGTGAATTGGTCAAGGAAGTGTCCCACTGAAGTCCGCCGGGTTCAGCCAATCACTGAGCTGATCGATGGGCTGAGGAATGAGTAATATGAGACGTTTCAGAGGCTTTGGAGGGACAAAGAAACTGTGAATCCCCGGAGATAATCGGACCTCATCTGGACCATGAGGCGGACACACCAGTCTGTCGTGTGGTGCAGATGGGGCCTCTATTTCTATTACTATATTATATACTCTATCTATATTACTATTGATAGTGTAATTCAGTTTGTAACTGCATTTGCTTTTTCCTTTACCTTTACCTTTTTGTTTGAGAAATTTTGAACATAACAGTATTGTGTGTGTGTGTGTGTGTGTGTGTGTGTGTGTGTGTGCTCATTTGCAATAGTGTTGCGTGTGTCATAGAGCAAAGGTTTGAATCTCCAGGTGAGGCACTCTCATACAAAGAGGGAGCTCTGACACACAGGTGGTAGCTTAAAACTTATAACTCGTTGTGTTGTGAATCGGGTTAGTCGGTGGGATATTGTGACATTGATGCTTGACTTTATAAATTGTAATACTTGTAGATCGCTACTGTACTGTACCGTACCGTCCCGTCCCCCCCCTCCCCCCTGTCCCAACAGGGTTTCGGGTGCTTGGCACCTCTTTCACCTCTTATGAGTTTGCAGGTATGCTGATTTGTTCTCTCAGCTTCTAGATGACAGGAAATATTTCAACTTAAAGTACAAGTGTGTTCTCTTTGATACCACCACATGGATTTGGCAGCTTAAAATGGTTCATATGGTCACATAAGTTGATTAAATTATTGTATTATCTGGTTCTATTGATACTCTGGAAGTCTAGGTCCAGGAGACTATTTGCTCAATTCTAAAATGTCTTTGTAACACCTCTGTCTGTGTGTTTACTGGTTTCCTGCAGACATCCAGCAGCTGTTGTTGGTTAAAGAAGAGGTTCCATCTGAGCAGCAGGAGTGGAGCTCCAGTCTGGACCAGGAGGACCCAGAACCCCCACACATTAAAGAGGAACAGGAGGACCCAGAACCCCCACACATTAAAGAAGAACAGGAGGACCCAGAACCCCCACACATTAAAGAACAGGAGGACCCAGAACCCCCACACATTAAAGAGGAACAGGAGGACCCAGAACCCCCACACATTAAAGAAGAACAGGAGGACCCAGAACCCCCACACATTAAAGAGGAACAGGAGGACCCAGAGCCCCCACACATTAAAGAAGAACAGGAGGACCCAGAACCCCCACACATTAAAGAGGAACAGGAGGACCCAGAACCCCCACACATTAAAGAGGAACAGGAGGACCCAGAGCCCCCACACATTAAAGAAGAACAGGAGGACCCAGAACCCCCACACATTAAAGAGGAACAGGAGGACCCAGAGCCCCCACACATTAAAGAGGAACAGGAGGACCCAGAACCCCCACACATTAAAGAGGAACAGGAGGACCCAGAGCCCCCACACATTAAAGAAGAACAGGAGGACCCAGAACTCTCACACATTAAAGAGGAACAGGAGGAACTCTGCACCAGTCAGGAAGGAGAGCAGCGTCAAGGTCTGGAGGAGGCTGATGTCAAGTTCTCATTCACTCCTGTGAAGAGTGAAGATGAAGAAGAGGAAGCTCAATCCTCACAGCTTCATCAAAGACAAACTAAACGGATGAAAACAGAAGCTGATGGAGAAGACTGTGGAGGACCAGAACCAGACAGGAACTTGGATCCAGATAGACATCCAGAACCAGATACTGATGAGAAGACTGGAGACTCTTCTGACACTAATGAGGGTGGTGATTGCAAGAAGACCAGAGAACCTCAGTCAGGTTTAAACTATTTGAAACCTGATGAAGTCCGTGTCAGTGATTCAAGATGTAGCGCTGGTGAAAAACCTTTCAGCTGCTCAGTCTGTAAGAAATCTTTTAGCGGACGTTCACGTTTACAGAGCCACATGAGAACCCACACAGGAGAAAAACCTTTCAGCTGCTCAGTCTGTCAGCAATCTTTTAACCATCGTTCAACTTTACAGATACACATGAGAACCCACACAGGAGAAACAGCTTTCAGCTGCTCAGTCTGTAAGAAATCGTTTGATGAACGTTCAACTTTACAGATACACATGAGAACCCACACAGGAGAAAAGCCTTTCAGCTGCTCAGTCTGTAAGAAATCTTTTAGCCAGCGTCAAAATTTACAGATGCACATGAGAACCCACACAGGAGAAAAACCTTTCAGCTGCTCAGTCTGTAAGAAATCTTTTAGCCAGCGTTCACATTTACAGAAGCACATGAGAACCCACACAGGAGAAAAACCTTTCAGCTGCTCAGTCTGTAAGAAATCTTTTAGCCAGCGTTCACATTTACAGAACCACATGAGAACCCACACAGGAGGAGAAAAACCTTTCAGCTGCTCAGTCTGTAAGAAATCTTTTAACCAGCGTTCACATTTACAGAGACACATGAGAACCCACACAGGAGAAAAACCTTTCAGCTGCGCAGTCTGTAAGAAATCTTTTCGCTGTCGTTCAACTTTACAGACGCACATGAGAACCCACACAGGAGAAACACCTTTCAGCTGCTCAGTCTGTAAGAAATCTTTTAGCTGTCGTTCAAATTTACAGAAGCACATGAGAACCCACACAGGAGAAAAACCTTTCAGCTGCTCAGTCTGTAAGAAATCTTTTAGCTGTCGTTCAAATTTACAGACTCACATGAGAACCCACACAGGAAACAATCCCCTTTAGCTGTTCTGGTTGCAGTAAAGTTTCCATTTGTGATAAAAGCTTTCAGCACGAGTCACCTCTGAAGTTACACGTGATTAACTGCGGTTCAACTCCACTGATTTCAATACAAAAAGTTATTCACTGAATGAGCGCCAACTGTACAGTTTGAAATAGTTTTGATGATTATATTGATGATTGATTTGATGGTAATGTAAGTTTGAGACGATGGTTTTACCTGCATCTGTGCACAGTATATTGTATTTGAATGATTTCATCAATAAAAAGTAAAAGGTTTGTGTATTTCACTGGTTCATACCGTTTTACGTAGCACACTTTGTTCGTCAGGATTAAATCCATCAGTGACTGGAGTGTGACTCAATAGTTCTTTATCTTACTTGGCAGTTTGCACTCTTTGCTGCTGCCATTACTGGTATAAAATTGTCATCTTGTCTGACAAACTCATAAAAAGGTCCTTAGAAAAAGCAATCTACGCATTCTTTGGAGTCACAAACCAACAACAGCCTTCTCTCGATCTATAGTTGCTTCCAGTTGATAAACAGGCCGACACATTCCTGAATGGGTTCACAACTTGTCGATACTTTCTTAGATTGCCGGTGGCTTTTCTTGATCATACCATCGTCTTATCCTAATCATTGTGCTCCCCGGGCCTCTTGTTGTTCATGTGTATGAGCACTTTTACCAGCTCAACTTTAGGGAACCATGAAACAGGCCCCACCTTTGACTTTATCACACAGCTCCAACACAATATATCAGGATTGGTGCGGCAGCAAAGGGGTTGGACCTGGTCACACCTGGCCCTCATTCGTTGTGTTACATAATGCTGTGTGGAAAATACTAAATTCGAAAAATAGTGTATCGTCTATAGAGATTAAAACAAAAAATAAAATGACAGTGAATCAAAAGACATCAAGCTAAGTGATGCAGGACAATCAAAGAAAAACAACTCACTTTTTTTATGATGGGAAAAGACAATAGCTCAATCATAGAGTTGGAAATATGTCTTTAATAGTAAATACCGGTACTTAACAGGACCCTAATTGACCTCCTACTGCCATTGTTTCTGTGCCACCAACAAGTAATGCCCTTAAGAGGTTGTGGTCATTTCTCAAATTCCTGTGACATCACGTTGAAACAAACATTTGGCCTGAAAGTGGGTCAACCCTTGACACATTTAAATAACACCCAATACTTTCCTGTTTCAGGTGTATCCCTCATGGTCGTCTTTTATTTCTTGACTGATCAACTGTATTAAATACACAGTTCGATAAGGGCTGTAACCAATGTTCCCTCTAAGCTGCGCGCTTGAGCAATCGCGCACTGCTCGCACATTCTCAGCGCACAAGAAAATCTATGCAGCGCATAAAATAAAATTCAACATAAACGTATTAATTAATATCTAATCTTATCTAATCAATTAAACCAATAATAATAATAATAATTTTGTTTTCTGTACTATTTTGCAACGTAACTCAGTGACAGGTGTCCAGCCAATGATACGATTCGGTTCACTTACGCTACGCAGCCAATCATAGCATTGACACTATTGCCCTGCCCATTCGCGCCGTGCAGGTTAGCTAGCTAACAACAGTGCGGCGGAGTTACGAGACGCAAATGCTAACCCCTTATCATGGCGAAACGAACGGGCAGCGACACATCCACTCACCAAGCCATTGGAAAAAAGAAATGTGGTTCTTTTAAGCTTCCAGTGCAGATTGTAAAAGAGGATTCAGTTTAATGAATCGTATCAAAACAGCATCCAGAAATCGTCTTGAAGTGGCACATTTGGACCAGCTGATGCACATAAAGTCAAAGCAAGAAGCAGACGAAGCCATCAACCTGGACAAAGTCTACAACCATTGGAGAAGTGAGAAGGACAGACGTGAAAAATAAGGTAAAATTTAAGTCAGATTTGTGTATATTCTAGTGACATTTATTAAGATTTTTTACTTATGGATATTAATCATTAAATTATGTTACTACTAGATAATTTATGGGTAGTAGAAATGATAATAAAAAACTGAGTAATTACATATTTTACAGACAGAGTTACAGGAATTTACACTGTAACACAAGCTACAGCACACGTCATTGTGCAAAATGTGAATGTGTTTTAATGTGAACAAAATGTTATGTCTGAAAGGTGTATATGTATCATTTCTTCCAGAACAGGACCCTCACACAGGCCACAACAGGACCTCACACAGGCCAAAGCAAGACTCTTCCCATGGCCAAGCAGGACTGTCACATAAAACATACTACACATCTCATGAACAACAAGATTTTTGTCTTTTTCCTTTAAAGTTTGTCAAATCACTTATATTAAAAGTAAACTAGTGAAAATTGCTGCTGTAATTTGATTCTTTTAATAAGCCATGTAACTTGCTATGATCCAAGGTTTTGAACAGGTGTGATACTGGTGTGTGGCCACAGCGTGCACATCTGATGTTGCTCACAGTGGTCCTCAGTGTGCTCAGGGAGCTTGTGTGTATGCCCAGACACATGAAAAATTAGAGGGAACATTGGCTGTGTTGGGCTCTGACCATGTGGCTTAAACATGTGCTGTGGACAAAGAAAATCAGGCCTTAACTTTTTCAAGCAAAGGTCTCATCCTGATTTGTAGTTGATAAGAGCAAAGGGATTTCACACTAGGGTGTGAATTTCCCCCCCCCCCCCAAATAACCATGGTAACCGCTGCAATCTCATTGGCCGAAGGCCAAGAGACCCCAGGACCCCTGTGGTTCAACCACTGTCCAACAAAAGTGCCTGCAGATCACACCTCCTTGCTTTTTCCCGTCGACCTCCGTCGAACAGGGAGCACACCACGCTCTCTTTGCTCGGACACCCCCGTCCAGGCCACAGAAGAACCAACTTTCCCCGCCAGCGCAACGCTGGCCACGAGGAAGCAACGGCCCTTCAACCCTACTCAAACCCTGACAAGCCGTTTCGCTGGATGAAACAGCCCGCGATAACGAATCTGCTTCAGCGATCAGTTCAGCGCTTTTTGCTCCTTTTTCTTTTGGTGCACACATTCCGGCGAAGGAAAGACGACAACGCCTCCCTCCTTCACCGACGATTCCCGGTAAGACGCACGGACCACGCCGTCAGCCGAAGTTAGATCACCCTCCCTGCCGCGAGGATAGATCACGTCTGCGTTTGCTCCAGAGCGAGCTGCGCCACGACAGACCGAAACAGCGCCAGCTCAACGCCGCGCTGAGAAGCACCCCCCTCCTCTCGAAGAAAAAGGACAACTTTGCTCACGAACCCTTCAACGTTGCAACGAAGCATCTACAAGTAAGATTCTTGGCATTTGGGCATAGCTTAGCTTAAATTAACTTAAGTTTAATTCAGGCCATTCATTTATATGTTGATATTCCCGTGTTTTTGTTGTTTAAATTACTGTCGCGTGATATCGAGATATTACGCAACTCCTCGCGGACGAGAGAAGCTCCGCTGTATTCGTGTATTAACTGTGACTGTTTGCTTGGATTTATTTGATTTCTTTTCATTGGTTTTACTACACTTCGTGTAGTATTCTCTGCTCATTAAATCAGCTCTGTGAGTGAAGTGTGGAATCTCGGCTATCGTACATAACTGCTGGCAGTTCTACCGACAACGGCACGTTATGTACGATACGCCAGACACCCCCATTATCACTACAACGCGGACCGCACGCAGAAGTCTGATTCATGAGCCCCCACCTTTTTTCTCTTTCCTCCTTTCACGAAACACACATACACATAGCTGCTAGCTCTACACCTGAGAAACCTCGTTCAAACGAGCGCCTCACATCACGTGCTGCCCAGGCACACGTGAGTACATACAGCAGCCTAACTGCCATTTTGGTCCGCGTCACTCGACTCCGCCATCTTTGTAGTTTTTAGCTGTAGTTCTTAAGGCCCCTCCCCTTTGGCCCGCGTCACTCGACGCCGCCATCTTTGTAGTCTTTAGCGTAGCTGTAAGACTCCTTCCTGTTCACCCACAGACACACACACACATACACACACAGACATACACCCTCATCCATTTTATTCATTCTTTAGTTTAGGCATATAAAATCGTATGATAACGTTTGTTGGTTGCACTATTAATTGATTTGATCATTTATTATTTTGATTCAATAAACTCTGTTATACTTTAAGGAGCAGTCGTCTGTGATTACTTGTGCATATGTATTTGATAAGACTGTATGTAGTAGCCTGTGCTCGAACTTAAAACCCTTCACTGTCACTGAATGTATAGTCATACGCAGACTATTGACATTATGAGTGACTACTAATTATGAGACTTAGTTTTATCGTTTGGTTATTGGTCCCTGTTCGCAGGGTGGTGCCCCGTTTTTATTAATAATCATTAATAATTGTTACATACATCAATAATTCTATTGATGTCAAGAATTCAGTTTCTTAAATGCTGATAACCCAAACACGCTCCTTTAGATCCCAACAGCTGTAACACAATATCCACTTGGAAAAAGTGGTAGTTTGTGTGTTAGTGTTACTATGGTGGCTGCATGGGCAACCAAACTATAGTTTACCTTCTGGAGATGAATAAAGTGATCTGAAACTAAATAAAACCAAAACATGGGCCAGTGTCTGGAAAAACCGCAATACAACTTCATGTGTGTGTTTGTGGTCTGGATTTCCCTCCTGAGCAATTGCTAATTAACGCGGCGTTTGGGCCTCTCGAACCACTTACTGTGCCTCTGTGTGGCTGCCATCCAGGTAATCTATATTCAGCTAAATGCTTCCTTCTTAAATAGGATCCAGCTATTGAGATTAATGCTGTGTGCAGGTATTTGTGTCCCTATTTAAAGCATTTATCGATCAGTGCGGCTCTGAAACTCTGCGAAAGTACATCGCCAGCATTCTGACCAAGCACACTGACAACCACCACCACCCCTCCCTGACACACACACACACACACCCACACACACACACACCACGGAGAGGAACCCTCAATCTGAGCAGCAGCCCCTCGAGACTCCCCCACGTGCTGTGGTCTGCAGGTATTGGAGCACTATTATTAGCATTGTTTCCTCAAACAAACTCTCCAATCAATTCTATATGCAGTGGCTCGAATCCACAAGGTTTGCACTGTAATGGTTTAACTTTAAAGGCGTATACTCTGCATAAAAACCTGTCGTTTGAATGTCAAAAATTCTAAACAAATGAAGTTGTAAAATATATATAGTTTTGTCAAAGACTGAGATTATGTATGTGGCTATAGCTTTAATCCAGTCAGTTGGACTCGAAGGGTGACCAATTTTCACTGCAGAGAAACAGTGAAACATCCATAGAAACTTCTCGAACCCCTCCCGCAGCAAAATACTCTTCTCTGTTGTCCATTCACATCCTTACTATTTTCTACCCAATTGTGACTTTGTCAATATTTCTGCTAAAATACGGATAAATACCGCAGCTGTGGACTTGAAACATTACTCAGCTCAGATTTTAAGCTTCAGTAATCAATGCTTTTGTATTAACAATGGATCAAATTACTGTTTGTAATGTGAAGGGGCATCGGTCGTGGACTAACCGACACAAAACGATCACCCAACACTGCAGATCCCCTCAGCTCAACAAAATATTTAGCTTCTTTCAGGTCATGAATGTGTTTTCTGGCCTGAAACTTTAGTTTTTAGTCCCACCACTTTCATCAAGCTTGTTTCCAGCAGCAGACAGCTATTATCAGTCAAAAAGCGAAAAAGAAAAAGAGCCAGATATGGCTCAGGAGTTGATGGAGATCAAAAACAGAACCAGAAAGACAATGAATATCGAACTTAACATTCGTCAGGGGGCCAGAAACACAAATCTGCTTTGCTGTGATCTTGATGTTTGTCCTAATTACCAAAGATAATTCCACACTTTGCGAACAATAAAATAACCAAACCAGCAACTTTTTCTACAAGGTCTAAAACATTAGACAGCTGATAAAAGAAAACATAAGAAAATATTATCTTTTCTCTTAGGCCTGCTGACTCCGATAGTGTCAAGTGTTCTTTGAAATTCCCCTGAGGGAGCTGAGAGGTGGCCAGAGACATCCATCACCTTTTGGCTTAAACACCAGAGGAAGACAGTCTGCTGACACCACAGCAGAGTACAAGAGAAGATGAAAATGCTTAGATACTGTATACCAGCTCCAAAAATGTCTTAACACTTTCATTTCTTTATCACTATATTTATTACATTTGATTAATAGAGAGAAACAAAACATAAAAAGGTTACTTAAGGGAAAGTGTAATGGGAATATCTAAAGAGTGAATGATTCTCACTTCCACTAAACACGTTAAGATACAGTGTGAAGTTATTTTCCAGATAAATGATGGCTGTTACTGTCCTGTTTGTTGAGAGAACATACACCCCTACGTGCACAAATGCACTCCCAGGCCCTCATACAAGCTGTGTGAAGTAGTCGCTCCTGATGTAAACAGAGAGAGCGGATGGGAAGAAGAGGTACAGAGGAAATCCTCTGTTTAAATGCCAAGACGTGCGTGGCATTCTCTCTCTCCTGATCTTATTTCCTCTTTTCTGCACCACTCGGGGCTCAGATTCTCCACCTTCGCCTCTGCTCCACTGCCTCTTGTGTGTTTCGTGCATGTGGGCGTGACTGCGTGGGTGTGCACGTGCCAGCTTGAGTGGCTCACATTCATGATCCTGGTCGTGTGTTTGGAGCGATGACACAGACCGCTTTTGTCTTTGTGCTGCCAGAATTAACCAGCAGGGAATAGAATGAATGCAGGATGCATGTTAGAGTGAAGACGTCTGCAGCTGTAAGGAGGAAACGATGGAAAACAGAGAAATTTATCCTGGAAAGGCCACAGATGTGATGGAATGAACATGTTCCAAGTTCCAGTTATTTAGTAGAATATCCTCCAGATAAACATCTGATAATTAAATAATGTAGGGCAGCACTTTGACTTTCCACACCCTTATATTCCACATATCCCAATTTTAAAAGAATAGTTAAACATTTTAGGAAATATATGCTAAAGTTCAAAACTGCCCTGCCAATAACTCTTAATTACTAATTAACATGATTTCTCTTATTTGTCTAATCCGTCCTCAAACTCAAATTAAATTTTTCAATTGAATTAAATTTGTTTATATAGCGTCAAATCATAACAGAAGTTATCTCCAGACACTTCTTATACAGAGCAGGTCTAGAGGAATATAAAATGTCTAGAGTCTATTACTTGGCGTTTATCAATTCATCACATTCGTGCAGCATCGCCGGCTGTAACACAGTTTGCTAGATTCGTTTGTGAGCACAGGTTTTGGTACAGGTGTGTCTGTACAAGCATGTTGGTACCACACCTGACAACTTCACTGACAACACAACACCAGGAGTCACTGTGTCCAGCTGTTGTTCGCCAAGACAGACGCCAAACAACTCCCACAAGATTTGCAACTTGTTGCCTTTACATTTTTGGTAATTAGTGAGCGCTCGCTCCTCCTCATAGTAATCATAGTCTGGCTCCTCGTAGTCGAAACAGTTACAAATAGTCACTTTGCCCCAGAAAGTCAAGCCGGCAAGCACCAGCGTGATCCAGCGCATCTTAGCGGCCAGTGCCGAGGGCACTCGGTCCATCTGAGGACTGAAATAAACGAACAAAAGGCCTCTCTGCTCGTCTCCTCTGTTCTTAGGAGATGGTCTATCCACTCTCCAAAGAAAGCATTGGCGGCAGGAATTTTAACGGATCATTGCGAAGACCGCTCTCCTCGAAGACAGTCTGGTTGCGGATACTGTAGGCTGCTGCAAGTTAATCTTCCCGGCTGTCCTCCATGGTAAAAGTACACTGAGTTGTCCGTCTGTCCGTCCGTCCCGGTGGCTGTCAGTCAGCAAAGTGTTCGCTGAGGCGCTCCGCTGTCCTCCGCTGTAGCTTCACAGGTGAGGCTGCTGCGGGGGAAAAGAAACAAGAGAAAGACGCGATGAGTGGATCTGGACTGTATGATCTCTGAGCGCAAAGACGCACGGCTGTGTGTCTGCTGCTCACGAGAAACATCCGCCTCGTATATTTCCAACCAGCACTGACTGTCTCATACTCTTTCGCGTAGTGCAATCCCCCCCCCCCCCTCTCCCTCTCCCTCTCCCAAGTCAGCGCACTGCCTACACGCAAACACACACACGGACACACACACCGCCAAAATACCTGCACTGTTCCACCCAAGTGGTGCAGAACCTAAACTTTCTTTGTACCTTTTGTCTCTTTTCACTGAACATTTGATGCGTTTTCATGTGCAAAGACTCTCTCCCTCTCACTGAGCAGAAACGCCGCATACATTAGGATAACCCACTGTAATAAATAAACTTCAGGAGCTGCATCCCTTATCACAGCGGGGTGACAGCGGAGGAAACGCGCACTCATCTTCACAGCTTATTGGACCCTTACTCACACCGATCCGTAAAATAGGCTCCAGAGAATTTACAGTAAAAACCGGTAGCAGTAAAAGTAACAAGGTGGTTACAAATTGGTCTGTCGGTTTTAGTGTCCATCAGCCCTTATACCCTGTTCATAATGGGTGTTATCTGGTGATTTGGAGGCATGTGCCAAGTAGGTGACAACCAAACCATAAATGCCCAGAGGCAACAAACTAGGTCGCCTTCATGACTGTCATTATACTTCCTCTTGTGTCCTCCTTTTCTGTCCTTGAAAGAGAGAAATGGAACAAGATCAAAGGTTATATTAAATGCAATTATTGCAATAATTAGGTATTGTGCGTAAAAAGACGTGCACCTTGAACACGGGAGGTACATATACTGGCTTCCCTGTACAATAGCATGACATAAACAGAGTAAGTCGGTCAAGAAATAGAGCCGAACATCCGCTTCGACATTCAGAGGGTGATCAAACACAAATTACTTTCGTGTTTCGCTTCATAATGTGTCCCACTAACTTGGGTGTGAGGGGGAATGTTCTCCAATCACAAAATATAAACATATTAACTTTAAACCAGCAGTTGTAGACGAGTTTACATTTTATTTCTAATTATTGATTTCGTTAATGTTTTTTTTCTATAAATTTGGCAACGTTAGATACATTTAACCAGTCTGTCGGTTGTCAAGAAAAGTTGAGCCCACAGAGCTGCCTCGAAAACATGCATACACGATCAGGGGAAGGTCAGGATATAAAAAGCATAAAGCATATACTCAGAAATCAATAGTTAAAGTGTAATCTAAAGATAAAGTGTATGATCGTTACATAACAAATGTTTAATACATAGAGTGATTTAACAAATGTAAACCTGATAATAATATGTGTATCTGAGTATAGTGCAGTCTGAGTGTAGAAAGTACGGAGAAAGAGGAAGTAAGCAGGGTGTTGGCTTCAAGGGATGGGGAAATAATGATGGTTGAGAAGAAAAGACACAAAGCACAATAATGATGAAGGATGAGATCAATAATCATTTTATAAGCAAATGTGTACTAACCAAACCGATTTAACAAATGTAAAAACTGATTAACAAATGTTCTGTGTGACCGGAGCTGCGATGTAAGAAAAGTGCTTGTCAGGATGACTTGCAGAAATTAGGAGAAGAGTGTTGCAAGGAATGAGTCAGAGGCAGGAAGCCTGGACTTATATGGACATGTTCGAACCCAACATCCTTTCCAGAGGGTGGGGGGGATGAGAGCATGTATTGAGCAGGAGGGGGGCTAGCAGCCCAAAAGTGTTATAAAAGAAGTAACTTGCAAACAGCAAGACGGGATTTCAACACGCGTGCTGTCCAAATGCACCAGATGAGAAGATACGGACGATTGCAACTGATGTATTGAGGACTTCGTCTCTGTTCACGGAAAGAACACCGCTGTTCGTGGACAAGAAGATTTAAAGACGGAGGTTTTCCTCTCCCCACTGCTCGACTCTTAACATCTGAACAACGGAGAAGATGCAGCAGCCCGAGAAAGACTTTGTACTGAGTTTTGAGGAACTGTTGAACGGGCTCCGTTGCAGAGCAGGAGGACCGAGGGTCCGGCCGGACCTTCGCTCCTAACAACTCCAAAAGAACTCTTTTCATCGCACCATTGGAAATCCAGCTCCAACCGAGCCGTCTCGGCAACTAAAACTAATGAGTATAATCGAAGAAGAAATTTAAAGTAACGAATCAAGTGTAGTAACATTTTATGTGAGCTGTAGCTGTAACCCTTGCAAACTAACTAAATATAACCTGCAATAAATATCTAATCTGCATTTAAAGTGAAATTCTCAAGTGCATTAATTTGCTCGAGTAGTAAAGAGTACCTCGTGACAGTAAAAAGTTAAAGCTATTGTATGTCTAACAACTGAGTTCTGAAAGGTTATTCTAGAGACCGAATCCACTTAACAATCCCTTACGGTTTTAGCAAGAATTAATCCTAGCCGTTAAAACCTAACCTGGCATTTACCAAGAGCACGGATCCATAAGAGGGAAGCTGCCATAACCGACGCGACTGGTGGGAGCGCCCGGGGCCAGGACTGGTCTCTCGGCCGAGTGCACTCTGACCGGAGGAAGCAGGGTAGACGTCGGGAGTAACGGCAGTGAGCGGAGCCAGGCGAGTTCCCTCGCCAGAACACCAGCTCGAGAATCTTTTAATAGAGAGCTGAGTCAGTAATTAGCCCCGTATCGGGCCAGAAGTACCCAGGATCTAACATGTGGCGCCCATAACGTGGGGCTCGACGGAAAAGGAGTACGTTGAGTCCAAAAGAAGAACCCCGGCAGCCAAGAGAGGCTGTCGTTCGTGTACGAAAAGACCTGAGGTGAGGCGTTGGGTAGAAAGTAAAGCTGCCCAAGCCACGAAGAAGTCCGATGGCGAGACATCCACGCATCGAAGCTGTGTGTGGTATTTACAAGCCAGCACAGGAGAAGCCGCAGGCGACGGGGAGCATCGACCAGACTCGCCCGACCTGTAGAGGGGCCAGAGCCTGATCCCATCCCTTCCTCAACGCGCGACGAGAGGCTTTGGGAGGAAGGCGACTCGAGACAACAAAGACAAAGACAAAGTCCAAGATGCAAGTGCAGCAGAACAGACCAGATGTTCCAGGGACCGGCCGGCAGACGGAGGCGACCCAGCGGGACGAGCCAGCGGCCCAGATGAAGGAATCGCCACCGGACGGCAGAGAGGACCCGATGGCGACGAAGGCAGCCCGCAGACGACGACGACTCAGCAGGACGTGCCAGCGACATCGACCCAGGACCCGGCAGCAGACGGCAGCGCGGACCAGGAGGAGGACGGCGCTGGAGCTCGAAGTGGTGCACCAGAGGGCCCACACGCGAGAAGAAATTCACTGGCAAGGAAACGAAGAAGTGGATCGTTTTGTCCAGATGACACAAATTGTCTTTGTTGGGATCGAGAAGTGGGAAGAATTGCCCAAAGGAAGGGTAGTCCCAGAAGAGAGCGTGGAGGAGGTGGTGCAGGCAGTGCATGGCGCACTAGGATTTGCAGGCACCGTTCCAACGCAAAGGGAACTGGAAAAGCAGCGACTCTGGATTCCTGAAAAAGAAGTCCGCAGAATCCTAAAAAAACTGTGAGTTGTGTGGTCGATACAACGCAGGAAGGAGAGGACAAAGGGAGGGGAGGACTCACCATTAAGAAAAGAGGAATCCAAGGAGTGGGGCAGCTGAAGCCGGTTCCGCATTAGGAGAAAACCAGGAACTCAAGAATGGCCACTAACATACAAGCTTTACCACCCTTTGTCAGAGTGGCCAATGTCAAAGGGGTGGTTAACATGAGAAGAAGCACTACGGGGCTCTGGGCAGGAAGAGCCCTGAGGAAGTTGGGTTATGCAAGAAGTGATTTCTCTCCGGAGAAAAAAGAAGTGTTGCAATGGAGAGAAATTAAGAATGACTGTGTGGTCTGCCTGCTGCCGACCACCCTAGCCGTTGCATGGCAGGGACCCGGAGACCAGAAACCACTCCGGGTCACAGGAAAAAGAAAAGAGTTTAACCGCATGCGCCATAAACCGGTGAAGGTTATGGATGCATGCATATGCGGTACATGCCGTGTGGAGAAGTTAACAAGGTTAACCTTCATCACCTAGTGGTGATCGACAGCTGGGAGCAGGCATCAGGACCGTCTTCACCAGAGGACGACGTGCTCGTCATCACTGCCCTGGCCGACGAAACCTTCCTGTGAGATTCCTACTAGCTAAGGCGAGGCAGCCTGTGACCTCAAGAAGGGGATGTCAAGAAAAGTTGAGCCCACAGAGCTGCCTCGAAAACATGCATACACGATCAGGGGAAGGTCAGGATATAAAAAGCATAAAGCATATACTCAGAAATCAATAGTTAAAGTGTAATCTAAAGATAAAGTGTATGATCGTTACATAACAAATGTTTAATACATAGAGTGATTTAACAAATGTAAACCTGATAATAATATGTGTATCTGAGTATAGTGCAGTCTGAGTGTAGAAAGTACGGAGAAAGAGGAAGTAAGCAGGGTGTTGGCTTCAAGGGATGGGGAAATAATGATGGTTGAGAAGAAAAGACACAAAGCACAATAATGATGAAGGATGAGATCAATAATCATTTTATAAGCAAATGTGTACTAACCAAACCGATTTAACAAATGTAAAAACTGATTAACAAATGTTCTGTGTGACCGGAGCTGCGATGTAAGAAAAGTGCTTGTCAGGATGACTTGCAGAAATTAGGAGAAGAGTGTTGCAAGGAATGAGTCAGAGGCAGGAAGCCTGGACTTATATGGACATGTTCGAACCCAACATCCTTTCCAGAGGGTGGGGGGGATGAGAGCATGTATTGAGCAGGAGGGGGGCTAGCAGCCCAAAAGTGTTATAAAAGAAGTAACTTGCAAACAGCAAGACGGGATTTCAACACGCGTGCTGTCCAAATGCACCAGATGAGAAGATACGGACGATTGCAACTGATGTATTGAGGACTTCGTCTCTGTTCACGGAAAGAACACCGCTGTTCGTGGACAAGAAGATTTAAAGACGGAGGTTTTCCTCTCCCCACTGCTCGACTCTTAACATCTGAACAACGGAGAAGATGCAGCAGCCCGAGAAAGACTTTGTACTGAGTTTTGAGGAACTGTTGAACGGGCTCCGTTGCAGAGCAGGAGGACCGAGGGTCCGGCCGGACCTTCGCTCCTAACAACTCCAAAAGAACTCTTTTCATCGCACCATTGGAAATCCAGCTCCAACCGAGCCGTCTCGGCAACTAAAACTAATGAGTATAATCGAAGAAGAAATTTAAAGTAACGAATCAAGTGTAGTAACATTTTATGTGAGCTGTAGCTGTAACCCTTGCAAACTAACTAAATATAACCTGCAATAAATATCTAATCTGCATTTAAAGTGAAATTCTCAAGTGCATTAATTTGCTCGAGTAGTAAAGAGTACCTCGTGACAGTAAAAAGTTAAAGCTATTGTATGTCTAACAACTGAGTTCTGAAAGGTTATTCTAGAGACCGAATCCACTTAACAATCCCTTACGGTTTTAGCAAGAATTAATCCTAGCCGTTAAAACCTAACCTGGCATTTACCAAGAGCACGGATCCATAAGAGGGAAGCTGCCATAACCGACGCGACTGGTGGGAGCGCCCGGGGCCAGGACTGGTCTCTCGGCCGAGTGCACTCTGACCGGAGGAAGCAGGGTAGACGTCGGGAGTAACGGCAGTGAGCGGAGCCAGGCGAGTTCCCTCGCCAGAACACCAGCTCGAGAATCTTTTAATAGAGAGCTGAGTCAGTAATTAGCCCCGTATCGGGCCAGAAGTACCCAGGATCTAACATGTGGCGCCCATAACGTGGGGCTCGACGGAAAAGGAGTACGTTGAGTCCAAAAGAAGAACCCCGGCAGCCAAGAGAGGCTGTCGTTCGTGTACGAAAAGACCTGAGGTGAGGCGTTGGGTAGAAAGTAAAGCTGCCCAAGCCACGAAGAAGTCCGATGGCGAGACATCCACGCATCGAAGCTGTGTGTGGTATTTACAAGCCAGCACAGGAGAAGCCGCAGGCGACGGGGAGCATCGACCAGACTCGCCCGACCTGTAGAGGGGCCAGAGCCTGATCCCATCCCTTCCTCAACGCGCGACGAGAGGCTTTGGGAGGAAGGCGACTCGAGACAACAAAGACAAAGACAAAGTCCAAGATGCAAGTGCAGCAGAACAGACCAGATGTTCCAGGGACCGGCCGGCAGACGGAGGCGACCCAGCGGGACGAGCCAGCGGCCCAGATGAAGGAATCGCCACCGGACGGCAGAGAGGACCCGATGGCGACGAAGGCAGCCCGCAGACGACGACGACTCAGCAGGACGTGCCAGCGACATCGACCCAGGACCCGGCAGCAGACGGCAGCGCGGACCAGGAGGAGGACGGCGCTGGAGCTCGAAGTGGTGCACCAGAGGGCCCACACGCGAGAAGAAATTCACTGGCAAGGAAACGAAGAAGTGGATCGTTTTGTCCAGATGACACAAATTGTCTTTGTTGGGATCGAGAAGTGGGAAGAATTGCCCAAAGGAAGGGTAGTCCCAGAAGAGAGCGTGGAGGAGGTGGTGCAGGCAGTGCATGGCGCACTAGGATTTGCAGGCACCGTTCCAACGCAAAGGGAACTGGAAAAGCAGCGACTCTGGATTCCTGAAAAAGAAGTCCGCAGAATCCTAAAAAAACTGTGAGTTGTGTGGTCGATACAACGCAGGAAGGAGAGGACAAAGGGAGGGGAGGACTCACCATTAAGAAAAGAGGAATCCAAGGAGTGGGGCAGCTGAAGCCGGTTCCGCATTAGGAGAAAACCAGGAACTCAAGAATGGCCACTAACATACAAGCTTTACCACCCTTTGTCAGAGTGGCCAATGTCAAAGGGGTGGTTAACATGAGAAGAAGCACTACGGGGCTCTGGGCAGGAAGAGCCCTGAGGAAGTTGGGTTATGCAAGAAGTGATTTCTCTCCGGAGAAAAAAGAAGTGTTGCAATGGAGAGAAATTAAGAATGACTGTGTGGTCTGCCTGCTGCCGACCACCCTAGCCGTTGCATGGCAGGGACCCGGAGACCAGAAACCACTCCGGGTCACAGGAAAAAGAAAAGAGTTTAACCGCATGCGCCATAAACCGGTGAAGGTTATGGATGCATGCATATGCGGTACATGCCGTGTGGAGAAGTTAACAAGGTTAACCTTCATCACCTAGTGGTGATCGACAGCTGGGAGCAGGCATCAGGACCGTCTTCACCAGAGGACGACGTGCTCGTCATCACTGCCCTGGCCGACGAAACCTTCCTGTGAGATTCCTACTAGCTAAGGCGAGGCAGCCTGTGACCTCAAGAAGGGGATGTCAAGAAAAGTTGAGCCCACAGAGCTGCCTCGAAAACATGCATACACGATCAGGGGAAGGTCAGGATATAAAAAGCATAAAGCATATACTCAGAAATCAATAGTTAAAGTGTAATCTAAAGATAAAGTGTATGATCGTTACATAACAAATGTTTAATACATAGAGTGATTTAACAAATGTAAACCTGATAATAATATGTGTATCTGAGTATAGTGCAGTCTGAGTGTAGAAAGTACGGAGAAAGAGGAAGTAAGCAGGGTGTTGGCTTCAAGGGATGGGGAAATAATGATGGTTGAGAAGAAAAGACACAAAGCACAATAATGATGAAGGATGAGATCAATAATCATTTTATAAGCAAATGTGTACTAACCAAACCGATTTAACAAATGTAAAAACTGATTAACAAATGTTCTGTGTGACCGGAGCTGCGATGTAAGAAAAGTGCTTGTCAGGATGACTTGCAGAAATTAGGAGAAGAGTGTTGCAAGGAATGAGTCAGAGGCAGGAAGCCTGGACTTATATGGACATGTTCGAACCCAACATCCTTTCCAGAGGGTGGGGGGGATGAGAGCATGTATTGAGCAGGAGGGGGGCTAGCAGCCCAAAAGTGTTATAAAAGAAGTAACTTGCAAACAGCAAGACGGGATTTCAACACGCGTGCTGTCCAAATGCACCAGATGAGAAGATACGGACGATTGCAACTGATGTATTGAGGACTTCGTCTCTGTTCACGGAAAGAACACCGCTGTTCGTGGACAAGAAGATTTAAAGACGGAGGTTTTCCTCTCCCCACTGCTCGACTCTTAACATCTGAACAACGGAGAAGATGCAGCAGCCCGAGAAAGACTTTGTACTGAGTTTTGAGGAACTGTTGAACGGGCTCCGTTGCAGAGCAGGAGGACCGAGGGTCCGGCCGGACCTTCGCTCCTAACAACTCCAAAAGAACTCTTTTCATCGCACCATTGGAAATCCAGCTCCAACCGAGCCGTCTCGGCAACTAAAACTAATGAGTATAATCGAAGAAGAAATTTAAAGTAACGAATCAAGTGTAGTAACATTTTATGTGAGCTGTAGCTGTAACCCTTGCAAACTAACTAAATATAACCTGCAATAAATATCTAATCTGCATTTAAAGTGAAATTCTCAAGTGCATTAATTTGCTCGAGTAGTAAAGAGTACCTCGTGACAGTAAAAAGTTAAAGCTATTGTATGTCTAACAACTGAGTTCTGAAAGGTTATTCTAGAGACCGAATCCACTTAACAATCCCTTACGGTTTTAGCAAGAATTAATCCTAGCCGTTAAAACCTAACCTGGCATTTACCAAGAGCACGGATCCATAAGAGGGAAGCTGCCATAACCGACGCGACTGGTGGGAGCGCCCGGGGCCAGGACTGGTCTCTCGGCCGAGTGCACTCTGACCGGAGGAAGCAGGGTAGACGTCGGGAGTAACGGCAGTGAGCGGAGCCAGGCGAGTTCCCTCGCCAGAACACCAGCTCGAGAATCTTTTAATAGAGAGCTGAGTCAGTAATTAGCCCCGTATCGGGCCAGAAGTACCCAGGATCTAACACGGTCAACAACAGAAGGTTCGCGATCCTCCACTGCATCACTGGCACCTACAAGTAGCCGACACTGAATGAACCTCTACTCTGTGGTGTTTGTGTGTGTGAAGCCAAACCAGCTTTTCCATTTGAGAAAAGAACATTTACCAAAACGTAAACTTGGCGTCTTTTCACAAAAAAAAGATCTTGCACGGACTGGAAAGTTGTCAACAAATACCCAATGATCTCCCAAGTGCAACCCACGCACATGTAGTGCAGACACACATATAACAGCAGCAGTTGTTGACAATCAATGCCGCCAGTGAACACCCTGCCGAGATAAATCCTCCTGAGACCAGTTCACCCTGCGTCGCCACAGTTTACCTGGTGCGTTTACCTGCCCGGGCCGCGTCGGTTTGCTGCGGTGTCACGAAGCGACCCATCATGCCTCAAACGCAGGAGTCTAATCTCGGGACTCTCAGGGGGCCTGCGTGTCACTTGGTACCGGCAGTTCCGAACGTGCCCGTCTCCCCCCATGTATTACCGGGAGATTACCGGAGCGCTGTCTCTGCTGCTCCCGATTAATCCTGCCCTCGGGGAGAGGTAGCGGCGCGCTGACGTCACTGTATCAATCCATCCGCAAGCTGTCCACTACACACGCCCCGAGGCATGGACACAAATCCCCTGGAGGCTGCGCGCGCACACTCAGACACGCGCGGAGTTTAGTTCGTGTGTAGGTCAATAAACCCCTGATTTTTGTCCCGAAGACAGGTGATAAACTTAACCATCAGATTATAAGAGAAAGAAGTTGATTATCGACGTTTATAACAGGAGGAAGCATCACCAATTCTCATTTTATTAAAACCTGCAGGTTGTAACTGTTTCCTCAGCATATCTGGGAGTTTGTTGATGTGAAATTGGCTATGCGTTCCAATACCATTCTACCATACTATTTAGTGTGCAAAAAAAAGATTTTGTAAGTCCAAACACATATGTCAAATATTACATCAGGTCCCATTTTGCAGCATCCAAGCCAGCATGCTTTTCTGGCTAGTCTAACCCACAATCCTTCAGGAAGCAGATATATGAGCAAGAGCATCAGGGTGTAAGGTATTAGGTTATTAGGAAGTAGTATGTCCGAATCGAATGCATACTACATGCAACTGTACGTCCTTTCTAAGGGCAGCTGCAGTACATAATAAAAGTAAAAATAAAAAGTATGCGATTTCGAACGCAGCTGAAGAGTCGACAACCATGCCAGCGTCTTTGTAAATCTGTCGCTAAACTAAATGCTAACATCAACACGCTCACATGCTATCATTGACATTGTCGCAAATAATGTCATGTTTGCAATCTTGGTTACTTTGTAGCATGTAGCATGCTAAGGTTTGCATGTATTTGGTTATAAATTCAAGTCTTTGACAAAATAGACTGAGTTCACAGAAATACGTGAACTGACCACAAGCTCCTAACAGCATGTTGGCAGCACGGAAACAATGTCAATGGAAAATCAATTAGGATTCTTTGTCATGGCAGACACAAAAATGAAACGCATGTGAATGGGCAACGCTCAGAGCTACTGATTCAGTACAAACAGTGAGAAAGACTATGGTGGCGGGATGGAGGGAGAGAGGGGAGGTGGACGGATCAAACACAGGACTTTATGAAAACAGGATACTAGTCACCTACCAAAGTGTTGTTGAGTTATTGTAAAGTTACGTTTGTGACGTCGTTACTTAGGTTCCGTACGTATTTTAAGCCCAACCTTGATGTTTTTCTTAAACCTAACTTGTTGCCTAAACCCTAACGTTATTTTTGTTGCCTGAAACTAATTATTTCTAGGACCAACCATGATGTTTTCCTGAAACTAACTAAGTGGTTTTGTTGTCTAAACCAAACGTTGGTTTTGTTGGCCAAACCTAACGTTATATTGTTTCTGTGGTGGTGGCACATACCGGTATGTAATATTCATTAACGGTCCACGTACCGAGCTCTGATTGGTCAGTGTGTATTTGAAGAAAATTAATTAAATCACACGTTGCTGAGGGAGCAGAGGGCCCTAACCCTAACCCTAACCCATGATCAGAAGGCAATTCATTGGTGATATTTTGTCTTCAATAAATAAATGTTGAAAACAATCACTTGAGTCGTCTCGTTCCATGACCCACAACTGTTACATATGGACCAGATGGAAGGTAACTGAAGATAGGAGTAATGATATACTATTTTATTAGTTTAAGGGGCTTTTGTTACCCACCAAGTTGCAGCGGAACCGGCTGTTCCTCGTAGAACCTGTCTGAATGGACTTTTATCTGTTCACCTTTTCTTCTGGATGGTTCTCCTCTGACTCATCTCCCGAGTCAAAACCACACCCATTAATGCATTGCTGGTGAAATCCAGGGAACTGCCATTACATGTGAGGAGAACTGAGTTAGCACTATCACACTGGATTAGTATTCAGGGTGGACTTAACGGAAATACAGCATCGACTGTCCTGTACAATGGTTGGGAGTACTCGACATTCTCTGGTAAAAGCTTTGGATGGGACATCTTGGCAGGAAATTTGGAATAATGACAATAAGGGTAGAAATTACAACAAAATTCAGACATCAGTCAGAGTGAGACGTGATGGAAGTAAAAGTAGAAAAGAAGATGTTACTTTCAGATTAAGGTTCAGACATACAGGACTCAATGACACATTATACACATCATGAAAAAGACAGAGTGGGATAAATGTGAGATATGCAACTGTAAAGAAACTGTAGAACATGTGCTGATAGAGTGGAGGAAGTTCAGGGTGGAAAGAGAAAGACTGAAGAACAGAGTGGTAGATACAGGAAGGGAGCGGAGCATCAAAGGACTGTTAGAGACAGGGGACAAACAAGTTCAGCTTAAAAGGGCTTTATTTAATATTTTGAATGAAACGGGTTAAAAAGCCAGAATATAACTGCTATATGAAGTTTATTTCTATTTTTTTCATTGTATTTATGAATAACATTATTATTGTGTTTAAATAATAACTGTCATAAATTCATGATGTTACACACTCCGGTCCAGTAGGTGGCGCCTGTAACATTGGGTTGTAGTCCGCCATTAAAGTGAAAGAAGAAGAAGAAGAAGAAGAAGAAGAAGAAGGAGAAGAAGAAGAAGAAGAGGACTCATCTCCTGGTAGCCTATAAAGCTATTGAAGTTATCCGGAATTCGCCTGGAGGAAAACTTTCTGTGGTTTAGTGAAAATGTCTAAACTAGAAATCCTGAGATCTTTAGTCAACCGGCGACTAACTAGGTTCCGTACGTATTTTAAGCCCAACTTAACTGCGGCTGATGAAGAGATATTTGGTCTGTTTGAAAGTACGATAGCAGAGTACGAGGAGGAACTCTCTCGTTCAAAAGAGGAGAATAAGCGACAACGGGAACTTCTGGACGCTGTTTTCAACCCGGAAGTCCGGATACAAAGAGCACGTGGGTTCACTTTATTTCTTCTCTCAGTTCTGTTCATCCTCCGGCTGATGACTTAACGTAGTTTGGAGTGAGACTCTGTTGCAATTCGTCGTTACCGTCTTTTCATGACGTAATACATGCAAACGTGTCGCTTTTCGGCGAAATAAGCCGTTTTGAATCAAAATATATCATCCACGTGAGTGTAGATCCGTAGTTTTTATTTTTTTCGGGGGGCCCCGTCAACTGGCCAGCCAGCGTTTCTCAGATTGGAGTGAGACGAGGAGAATATGTGATGTCATGATCTTCGCAATAAAACATATTTCGAGCCTTGGCTAATCAGCGTTAAGATGTCGACACCGTCTTCATTTCCCTCCGTTAAAGTTTAAGTTCCGTTACCGTTCAGACTTGTTGGGTGTTGAGAATAAATCTCATGTTGAGGAGAAAACTCAGGTGAACAGACTTAGGTCGAGGCGTTTAGCTCAATTCAAGCAATAAGGTTTATTTGTGACAGAAGTATTATGTCCAGCAGTTAAACGTGCACGGACCTAAAAAGTTCACTCTGTAGGAGTGAATGAAAAGCTAAAAGGCGCTTAGACAGAGTGCGCATGCGTTCATATATTAGGTCCTCCTTTTGGAGCCTATTGGTCAAAGCAATAGTAGGAGGCGGATTTGTTTTTAGCATTCAAATGGCCTGATGGAGCACTGAGCATCTCCGCCCACACTGGCTCACGTCCGGGATCCGCCTTCTCTGGAACGTCAGTGTGTGAGATGTTGATTCAGCAGCATATTGTTATGTTCGGCCAACTAGATAAGCTAGGCGCTAGATATGGAAGGGCGCCTCTTTCTATCTCTAAGATGGAGCAGGCAGTTGAGACTGGTTCTCTGTAAGACTATGTGACATTTAACTGGGGCAAAAGCTATCCTTCAGAGTTCTAGTAATTTCCACTTTGTTCAGGCGAGTGCGAGAGTGCCCCACCTGGCGTTTTTGACCTTCTTGTACTAGAACTCACATATCCGCGTATAAGCTGTGTTTAACATTGAATGAATGTATATTTTTATTTACAAATCCCCCTTTTCACACCTGCTAGGTGTGAACTTCTATGTTTTGGAATTACTCATTCAATGGCTGTAACTCTATGTTTAGGTCCCTATCATCTGAATCGTCTGGATCGGAAACTGGTGGGGTGCTATGTCTAGTTCGGGTGTGTGTCTGATTCGGGGATGGAGAGGGAAGAGGGGCAGTTGAATTAGATGGGTGCTGGTGTGTCTGATACTTGGTTTCTAATCCCCAGATCAGTAAGGCAACTAGTATGCCCATTCCCACCCCCATTATAGTTTTCTTCCCACATCCCACCCTTTCCCAGGTGAAGCGCTGCCGACCTCGGTCGGCGGGGTTTGCATAAGGGTCCCCTAGACAGCGTCTAAGTTCCTGATGCATTTTCCAAATTAGTGCGGATTTCTCCTAGTGTTCTGGTTGGTACCGGTGCTGGGACACAATGTGTCAGGTGGTGCCAAGGGGCGCCTGATTTGCCCTTGACCTGGACCGAGTGTGAAGTAACCTCCTTCACCTCGTACGGCCCAGTCCACCTGGGGTCAGTCCACTTGCGCTTGTGAACCTTGACCCTGACCCAATCACCTACTTGTATCTGCTTTCCAGCTGCCGCTGCTTCAGGTACTGCTCGAGTCCTCTCGATCTGCTTGGAGAGAGCTTCAGCAAGAGAAGTTAGGGCACTCATATAGTCAGACATTTCAATCTGCTGTACATCCAGAGGTGGCATATGACCTCCATCTCTGGGTGGACCTGGCATCGGCCGGCCAGTCATGATCTCGTGTGGGGAGAGATGTGTTTCTCCCCCTTTTCCGGACCTCATGGCCATAAGGGCCAGGGGCAGGGCCTCAACCCATGTTAATTTGGAGCCCGCGCAAACTTTGGCAATTTTGGCCTTAAGGGTCTGATTCGCTCGTTCCACCAGGCCCTGAGATTGCGGGTGATAGACTGACCCGAATCGGTGTGTGATTCCCAGAAATTGCTCTACCTGTGCGAGCATGGTGTTGCTAAAGTGTGATCCGTTATCAGAGCGGATGCATCTCGGCACTCCGTAACGGGGAATCAGTTCTGTCTGCAGCCACCTTACAACTGTCTGCGCGTCTTCTCTCTTGGTGGGAATTGCTTCCACCCATCTTGAAAATCTGTCTACCATTACCAAGATGTACCTCTTTCCCTGCACTCTGTTCTCTAGTCCCATATCTGTATAATCTATGCTGATGTCTTGGAAACAGGCAGAGGGCACGGGATAAGATCCCATCGGTGTCTTGAATGGTTTTCTTGGGTTGTGATTTCCACAAATTTGACATTCATCGCAGAAGAGGAAAGATATCGCTTCCATGTGCGGATGCCACCATAGTTGTTTCAAATTGTCCAATGTCCGTTTCTTTCCCTCGTGTGTAGGTCCGTGGGCCCCTGGTAGGAGTGCTGCACACAGTTCTGCTGAGGCAACCACTCTGCCGTCGTGGGCTCTCCACAGACCTTCTTTGTCTTTTGAGGCTCCTTTTCATGTCCATTCGGACCATTCCTAAGGTCCTGCTTTCTTTTGATGTTCTTTGATGTGCTCGATTGTGAGCTCAGGTGGGCCGGAAATGGTTTTGAAGAATGATACATCAGTACCTGTCTCTCACCCCCCTTTTTCTGGAAGAGTACAGCATTGAGTAGGCTGTCTCTTTCGGAAACATCAAGGTGGAACGGTAGGGAGTAGTCTGGGGACATGAGTGCGGCGGCATGTGCAAGTGCTTGCTTCAAGTGGGAGCTGAGAATGGTGGTGTTGTTGGTGTAGTCTGGGATATGGGCTCGTGAGTAGCCTGTTAAACCCTAGATTTCGCGGCGGCCTCAGCCGCGTCGTGTTCTTTGAGTTGTTTCTTGAGTAGGGCCTTCTGCAAGGTCTTAATTTCTGTTTCACTTCCAGCCTCAGTTTGAATGTGCTTGGAGAGGTAATGTCGGAGCTGGGCGTTCCACATGTCTTGTGTCATTTCCTCTAGGCCAACCACTGCGTCCATGCTCTGGCGAGGTCCATCAGGTAGGCCTCGTTTTACCATTGTGCGCCATAGTGCCACTGTGGTAATGCTTGCATCATGTGGTTCTCTGAAGGCCTCGCGCCACACCTGTTCTGCTCTGGCCAGATACAGGGGTGGGGGCTCTGCCGGGGTCCAGATGAATGCTGCCACTGCGCCTTGGTTCACTGGAGTGGGGAACTTAGTTCTGAGCTCCTGCCACAACGCTGTACGATATCGATCAAAGGGGTCGGCATCTGGTGCCACACCGGCGCCTGCCATGTATAGTAGGGTAGTACACTGGGTTGGGTCCAGACAGCGGGAGAGAAGTGCTCTCAGGTCGCCCACTGCCAGCTGGCGGCCAGCAGTCAAAGATTCCATGAGCTCAATCCATGGATTGGCTCCTGCATGGAGGGATGGAAGCTGTTGTACTATGCTGGTCAGGTCTGCAAACCCAAAAGGCACAAATTGAACACGCTGTGGTTGCGCGAGGGTGGGGGCTGCTCTCAGGGGATATTCACTGACAGTCTCCTCTGTTTTTTCTTTGGGGGGCGGGCCATGGGACCGAAGGTAATGGTGGGGGGGAGGAGCGATAGTCCCTGCCCGAAGGGGGATGACTTTTCCGTGTAGAGTGCCCTCCACCTCATATGTTGACCGCTCCACCGGTGCTCCTTGGTTGCTGGACTCTCTGCCGCCGCCCATAATTGAGGTTAGAGTCTGTACTAGTTCTTCTGCCTCTGTTCGCACGACAGAGAGCTGCTCCAATGTAGTTGGTCCGCTTGAGTCTCTTCGTGATGGCTGTCTTTCAGCTCCAGGATTATGGTACAGGTTGTTTGTCACATAGGTATCTTCTGAGTGCATGGGGCGAGGTGATGTGTCAGCGAGTTTGTCGCGAAGTCGCTGAATGTACTCCTGATTGAAATCTCGCTGCCCCTTGTCGTCTCCTTCCTCCTCGTTGTACCACTGGCCTCTCGCTGCTCCTTGAAGATCCTCTTTGTGTTCCCCACTGGTGACTCCTGTCACAACTCTTTCCAACATCTCCATCCTCTTCATCATGTCTTTCATTGCTCGCTCTGTTGGGGTGGAGCTCGTCTCGATGGTGCACCCATCATCTAGTGCCATCTTGAATGCTCCTGACAACATTCCTCCTTTCACTGTTCTCACTGGTGCTTGTATAAACGGATTGTTGGACGAGTATGGGGGAGCAACTGGAGGGAGTGCTGGATACAGGCCAGTTGAGGGCGGGGGAGGGGCCGAGGCCAGAGATGCCTGGCCCGGTTCCTGTGCAGTCTTTTCCAGACCTACCGGGGCTTGTGTGGTAGGGGTGGTGTCGAGGGGGGTGATGTTGAGTAACTGATGGGGCCTGGTTTGTTCTTTTTCGGTCAGCATGTCCACCTGTATCCGATCTGTCATGGCCAATTCTAATGCTATCATCGCCACTCGATGTTCCTCTTCTCTGTCTTTGCGGGCTTGCTTCAGGGGGTTAATGAACACACGTCGTTTGGTTTGATTATTCTCTGCTGTCTGTGCGTAGGCCACTCGTTTTGTCGAATCTTTGGCAAAGAATCGGAGGTTGTTGGCTGATGGAGGTAGTGGACTGGCCGCCCACCACCAGCCCTCCTTTGTCCATCGTTTCATGCAGTTATCCCAATGAATCTTGTCTCTCTTCCATGCAGTCTTGCCTCTTGTGTCTGTTACAGCTTCTTTCAGTTTTGCACGCAGTGCTCCTGAGTAGCCACCAGATGGAGCCACAGCTCCAGCCATGTCTTCTTGTGTTGTTCTTTTCTTTTTCAGTTCAAGTTTTTTTTTTTTCTTCAATCAATCTTTTTCAATTCCAATCCTCTTTTCCAGTTCCAATCCTCTTTTTCTTTTCAAAATGTTTTTTTTTTTTTTCCCAATTCCAATCCTTTTTTCAATTCAAAATGTTTTAGGTGCTGTACTCCCGAATGTCCAACAGAGGGAGCCAAAGCTCCTGTGAAATGTTCTTGTGCCCTCTGTACGTTGTTATCTCTCCCTGCTTTGGCTGCAGCTGTCTTTCTTATCTAAGATGTTCACTCCCTTGCCTCTGTGCCTTTGCCTGCTGTGTCTTCGCTCCTAACTCTGTTCACGGTTCCTATGGAACACAATTTCCAATAAATCTGTAATCTTTGTAACTCTACCAGTAAAACTAACACGTATATTAACCCTCAGCTTTCCTCTTCTATTCTAGTGTTTTGTGGTTCTGTGTTTGAGTGCAAAGTTTGTGTCTTATGCGTGTGCTCTGCTCCACTGACCGTCAATCTCTGAGAAGCACACCAACCTGGTGAAAAACACTACAACTTTACAACTACACATGTACTCTCTAACACCTGTACGCTTCACACAGTCACTCACATCCATACCAGATTGACACCATACACTGCCGTCACTGAAATACGCACAAATCACATATAGATCTGCTCTTATAGCGTTTTCACGAGCACGGTCCCGAAGGAGATGGATACCTAATAGGCATTACTCAACACTCAATCGACCATACACTGCCGTGATTCCACAAATAATCGCACACAGACCTCGTCAGGAAAGGTCTATTGACCTTATTGTTTACAGTGTACGCCTTGTGCGAACCCGGTCCCTAAGGAAATGGCGAATTCTTGTGCATTCTCTGAATTCCGACCTGTGTCTCCCTGAGACATTACCCAGCACTCAATCGACCACACACAGCCGTGATTCCACAAATAATCGCACACAGACCTCGTCAGGAAAGGTCTATTGACCTTTTTGTTTACAGTGTACGCCTTGTGCGAGCACGGTTCCTAAGAAAGTGGCGATATCTTGTGCTACAATTGAATCGATGTCTCCCTGAGATCATCTATGCTGCATGCAAACCCATACACTGCCACTTCTGCAATACTGGTACACAAACCTCATCAATTACCTCAATTTGACCTCATCAATTTATTTTTCTCAATTAAAATTCTCTGGATGGATCTTCGTTTTACAGTGTACAACATTGCATGAACCTGGTCCCTTTAGGAAATGGCGTTTTGCAGTCTCCAGACACACTACAGTCACATCAGCGTATTCCAACAACATTTCTATATACTTGATCCAAATCTCAGCTTGCAACTTCGCATAAATCAACAGTGTGGCCCGGAATTCAGTCTTTCAGACCGTCATTGGTCAGCGAACCGAAGCTTTCGCCACGGCTGTGTAACCTCCGAACAGTTATCAAAACTTACACGGTGAACACGATGCCAGTTTATAGAACTTACAATCCTTAATTTCTGTTAGATCCACTCACACACATGTACATTCTATGCTAAAAACCCCCACTGCTGTCATAACAATCCTGTCACAATGCTTCGTCAATTTATCTTTAAAAATTTAGTCAAAGCAATTCATACTCACACCCGGTACTTCTGATCAATTCAATTTGGTTTTTCCTACATACAATTCTGCAGATTTCATTTAAATAGGCTCTGCTCTTACCTTTTGATTCAGCGCTGTTTGATCAGGTTCCCGAGGTGATAAGAATCGTTCCGGCAGGCCTCCGGAATCCCCAGCCTCTCGGGAAAACACCTGTTGTTTTGTCTGTGGACAGAAGAAAAAGTCCGTCACGAGATTTATCTCCTACTGATCGTTAAAACCATCGCTGCTACCATGTTGAGAATAAATCTCATGTTGAGGAGAAAACTCAGGTGAACAGACTTAGGTCGAGGCGTTTAGCTCAATTCAAGCAATAAGGTTTATTTGTGACAGAAGTATTATGTCCAGCAGTTAAACGTGCACGGACCTAAAAAGTTCACTCTGTAGGAGTGAATGAAAAGCTAAAAGGCGCTTAGACAGAGTGCGCATGCGTTCATATATTAGGTCCTCCTTTTGGAGCCTATTGGTCAAAGCAATAGTAGGAGGCGGATTTGTTTTTAGCATTCAAATGGCCTGATGGAGCACTGAGCATCTCCGCCCACACTGGCTCACGTCCGGGATCCGCCTTCTCTGGAACGTCAGTGTGTGAGATGTTGATTCAGCAGCATATTGTTATGTTCGGCCAACTAGATAAGCTAGGCGCTAGATATGGAAGGGCGCCTCTTTCTATCTCTAAGATGGAGCAGGCAGTTGAGACTGGTTCTCTGTAAGACTATGTGACATTTAACTGGGGCAAAAGCTATCCTTCAGAGTTCTAGTAATTTCCACTTTGTTCAGGCGAGTGCGAGAGTGCCCCACCTGGCGTTTTTGACCTTCTTGTACTAGAACTCACATATCCGCGTATAAGCTGTGTTTAACATTGAATGAATGTATATTTTTATTTACATGGGTTAAGTTAACGTCCACTGCATGCGGAACTTTGTCAACGGCTAACGCTCATCATTATCAAGATTTAGGAGGGAAAAGCGTAACGTGATAAAACATGAACACGTGTCCGTGTTCCGGTTCAGAACACGCGGTCACGTATTAACATTAAACTGGAACACTGGCGGTTCTGGTTGCAGTTTTTTTTTGTTGAAGTACAGCAACAAGGGCTCACGTGCCCTCATCACACTGCCAGACACTGTTCACTGTAATGACCACAGCAAGTGTACTTCCGGTCCCAACAGTCCCACGTGCTGTTGCTCCCAAAGGCCCTGAAGTAATGAGAGAGAGTTAAGGAGCCTGAGCCTTCATGATTTCAACAATTTAACTGAATTGAATGCATATTAATTGTAAATAGAAGATAGGCCAGAATTATAACGGCTTTACAGTAACAGTGGAAGTTAATATTAAGCCATACAGTAGCAGGGTTAAATGAAAACTAATCACTTTATTTTGTATAGGCGATGGTTCTCACGACTGTAGAAATATGCTAGCGGTATTTACAGGCATTAAACGTATAAGTATTGTGAGGAATTTAAGTTTTAAAGCACTCCTTGCGATGGATATTATGTGTTACAATAGGTTTGCTTGAAGAAGGTTTAAACTAAAGGGAGAGTTACTGAATTTGTTGTGCACTGTGAGAGAAACCAGAGAATTTATGACACCGCCATAAAGTCAGAGAGAGGGGGATGTTGCTGAAGAGTTTCTGAGCACAGCCTTCAAGAAGGGGGGTGAATTGGTCAAGGAAGTGTCCCACTGAAGTCCGCCGGGTTCAGCCAATCACTGAGCTGATCGATGGGCTGAGGAATGAGTAATATGAGACATTTCAGAGACTTGAGGGACAAAGAAACTGTGAATCCCCGGAGATAATCGGACCTCATCTGGACCATGAGGCGGACACACCAGTCTGTCGTGTGGTGCAGATGGGGCCTCTATTTCTATTACTATATTATATACTCTATCTATATTACTATTGATAGTGTAATTCAGTTTGTAACTGCATTTGCTTTTGCTTTTTCCTTTACCTTTTTGTTTGAGTAATTTTGAACATAACAGTATTGTGTGTGTGTGTGTGTGTGTACTCATATGCAATAGTGTTGCGTGTGTCATAGAGCAAAGGTTTGAATCTCCAGGTGAGGCACTCTCATACAAAGAGGGAGCTCTGACACGCAGGTGGTAGCTTAAAACTTATAACTCGTTGTGTTGTGAATCGGGTTAGTCGGTGGGATATTGTGACATTGATGCTTGACTTTATAAATTGTAATACTTGTAGATCGCTACTGTACCGTACCGTCCCGTCCCCCCCCCCCCCTCCCCCCTGTCCCAACAGGGTTTCGGGTGCTTGGCACCTCTTTCACCTCTTATGAGTTTGCAGGTATGCTGATTTGTTCTCTCAGCTTCTAGATGACAGGAAATATTTCAACTTAAAGTACAAGTGTGTTCTCTTTGATACCACCACATGGATTTGGCAGCTTAAAATGGTTCATATGGTCACATAAGTTGATTACATTATTGTATTATCTGGTTCTATTGATACTCTGGAAGTCTAGGTCCAGGAGACGATTTGCTCAATTCTAAAATGTCTTTGTAACACCTCTGTGTGTGTTTCCTGCAGACGTCCAGCAGCTGTTTGTTAAAGAAGAGGTTCCCTCTGAGCAGCAGGAGTGGAGCTCCAGTCTGGACCAGGAGGACCCAGAACCCCCACACATTAAAGAGGAACAGGAGGATCCAGAACCCCCACACATTAAAGAGGAACAGGAGGACCCAGAGCCCCCACACATTAAAGAGGAACAGGAGGACCCAGAGCCCCCACACATTAAAGAACAGGAGGACCCAGAACTCCCACACATTAAAGAAGAACAGGAGGACCCAGAACCCCCACACATTAAAGAAGAACAGGAGGACCCAGAACCCCCACACATTAAAGAAGAACAGGAGGACCCAGAACCCCCACACATTAAAGAAGAACAGGAGGACCCAGAACCCCCACACATTAAAGAAGAACAGGAGGACCCAGAACCCCCACACATTAAAGAGGAACAGGAGGACCCAGAACCCCCACACATTAAAGAAGAACAGGAGGACCTCTGCACCAGTCAGGAAGGAGAGCAGCTTCAAGGTCTGGAGGAGGCTGATGTCAAGTTCTCATTCACTCCTGTGAAGAGTGAAGATGAAGAAGAGGAAGCTCAATCCTCACAGCTTCATCAAAGACAAACTAAACGGATGAAAACAGAAGCTGATGGAGAAGACTGTGGAGGACCAGAACCAGACAGGAACTTGGATCCAGATAGACATCCAGAACCAGATACTGATGAGAAGACTGGAGACTCTTCTGACACTAATGAGGGTGGTGATTGCAAGAAGACCAGAGAACCTCAGTCAGGTTTAAACTATTTGAAACCTGATGAAGTCCGTGTCAGTGATTCAAGATGTAGCGCTGGTGAAAAACCTTTCAGCTGCTCAGTCTGTAAGAAATCTTTTAGCGGACGTTCAAGTTTACAGATACACATGAGAACCCACACAGGAGAAAAACCTTTCAGCTGCTCAGTCTGTAAGAAATCTTTTAGCGAACGTTCAAATTTACAGATACACATGAGAACCCACACAGGAGAAAAACCTTTCAGCTGCTCAGTCTGTAAGAAATCTTTTAGCGAACGTTCAAATTTACAGATACACATGAGAACCCACACAGGAGAAAAACCTTTCAGCTGCTCAGTCTGTAAGAAATCTTTTAGCCAGCGTCAAAATTTACAGATGCACATGAGAACCCACACAGGAGAAAAACCTTTCAGCTGCTCAGTCTGTAAGAAATCTTTTAGCCAGCGTTCACATTTACAGATACACATGAGAACCCACACAGGAGAAAAACCTTTCAGCTGCTCAGTCTGTAAGAAATCTTTTAGCCGGCGTTCACATTTACAGAAGCACATGAGAACCCACACAGGAGAAAAACCTTTCAGCTGCGCAGTCTGTAAGAAATCTTTTAGCCATCGTTCACATTTACAGAAGCACATGAGAACCCACACAGGAGAAAAACCTTTCAGCTGCTCAGTCTGTAAGAAATCTTTTAGCCAGCGTTCACATTTACAGAGCCACATGAGAACCCACACAGGAGAAAAACCTTTCAGCTGCTCAGTCTGTAAGAAATCTTTTAGCCAGCGTTCAACTTTACAGAGCCACATGAGTACCCACACAGGAGAAAAACCTTTCAGCTGCTCAGTCTGTAAGAAATCTTTTAGCCAGCGTTCAACTTTACAGAAGCACATGAGAACCCACACAGGAGAAAAACCTTTCAGCTGCTCAGTCTGTAAGAAATCTTTTCGCTGTCGTTCAAATTTACAGAAGCACATGAGAACCCACACAGGAAACAATCCCCTTTAGCTGTTCTGGTTGCAGTAAAGTTTCCATTTGTGATAAAAGCTTTCAGCACGAGTCACCTCTGAAGTTACACGTGATTAACTGCGGTTCAACTCCACTGATTTCAATACAAAGTTATTCACTGAATGAGCGCCAACTGTACAGTTTGAAATAGTGTTGATGATTATATTGATGATTGATTTGATGGTAATGTAAGTTTGAGACGATGGTTTTACCTGCATATGTGCACAGTATATTGTATTTAAATGATTTCATCAATAAAAAGTAAAAGGTTTGTGTATTTCACTGGTTCATACCGTTTTACGTAGCACACTTTGTTCGTCAGGATTAAATCCATCAGTGACTGGAGTGTGACTCAATAGTTCTTTATCTTACTTGGCAGTTTGCACTCTTTGCTGCTGCCATTACTGGTATAAAATTGTCATCTTGTCTGACAAACTCATAAAAAGGTCTTTATAAAAAGCAATCTACACATTCTTTGGAGTCACAAACCAACAACAGCCTTCTCTCAATCTATAGTTGCTTCCAGTTGATAAACAGGCCGACACATTCCTGAATGGGTTCACAACTTGTCGATACTTTCTTAGATTGCCGGTGGCTTTTCTTGATACCATCGTCTTATCCTAATCATTGTGCTCCCCAGGCCTCTTGTTGTTCATGTGTATGAGCACTTTTACCAGCTCAACTTTAGGGAACCATGAAACAGGCCCCACCTTTGACTTTATCACACAGCTCCAACACAATATATCAGGATTGGTGCGGCAGCAAAGGGGTTGGATCTGATCACACCTGGCCCTCATTCGTTGTGTTACATAATGCTGTGTGGAAAATACTAAATACTAAAAATAGTGTATCGTCTATAGAGATTAAAACAAAAAATAAAATGACAGTGAATCAAAAGACATCAAGCTAAGTGATGCAGGACAATCAAAGAAAAACAACTCACTTTTTTTATGATGGGAAAAGACAATAGCTCAATCATAGTTGGAAATATGTCTTTAATAGTAAATACCGGTACTTAACAGGACCCTAATTGACCTCCTACTGCCATTGTTTCTGTGCCACCAACAAGTAATGCCCTTAAGAGGTTGTAGTCATTTCTCAAATTCCTGTGACATCACGTTGAAACAAACATTTGGCCTGAAAGTGGGTCAACCCTTGACACATTTAAATAACACCCAATACTTTCCTGTTTCAGGTGTATCCCTCATGGTCGTCTTTTATTTCTTGACTGATCAACTGTATTAAATACACAGTTCGATAAGGGCTGTAACACAATATCCACTTGGAAAAAGTGGTAGTTTGTGTGTTAGTGTTACTATGGTGGCTGCATGGGCAACCAAACTATAGTTTACCTTCTGGAGATGAATAAAGTGATCTAAAACTAAATAAAACCAAAACATGGGCCAGTGTCTGGAAAAACCGCAATACAACTTCATGTGTGTGTTTGTGGCCTGGATTTCCCTCCTGAGCAATTGCTAATTAACGCGGCGTTTGGGCCTCTCGAACCACTTACTGTGCCTCTGTGTGGCTGCCATCCAGGTAATCTATATTCAGCAAAATGCTTCCTTCTTAAATAGGATCCAGCTATTGAGATTAATGCTGTGTGCAGGTATTTGTGTCCCTATTTAAAGCATTTATCGATCAGTGCGGCTCTGAAACTCTGCGAAAGTACATCGCCAGCATTCTGACCAAGCACACTGACAACCACCACCACCCCTCCCTGACACACACACACCACGGAGAGGAACCCTCAATCTGAGCAGCAGCCCCTCGAGACTCCCCCAAGTGCTGTGGTCTGCAGGTATTGGAGCACTATTATTAGCATTGTTTCCTCAAACAAACTCCAATCAATTCTATATGCAGTGGCTCGAATCCACAAGGTTTGCACTGTAATGGTTTAACTTTAAAGGCGTATACTCTGCATACTTTGTATACTTTGAATGTCAAAAATTCTAAACAAATGAAGTTGTAAAATATATATAGTTTTGTCAAAGACTGAGATTATGTATGTGGCTATAGCTTTAATCCAGTCAGTTGGACTCGAAGGGTGACCAATTTTCACTGCAGAGAAACAGTGAAACATCCATAGAAACTTCTCGAACCCCTCCCGCAGCAAAATACTCTTCTCTGTTGTCCATTCACATCCTTACTATTTTCTACCCAATTGTGACTTTGTCAATATTTCTGCTAAAATATGGATAAATACCGCAGCTGTGGACTTGAAACATTACTCAGCTCAGATTTTAAGCTTCAGTAATCAATGCTTTTGTATTAACAATGGATCAAATTACTGTTTGTAATGTGAAGGGGCATCGGTCGTGGAGTAACCGACACAAAACGATCACCCAACACTGCAGATCCCCTCAGCTCAACAAAATGTTTAGCTTCTTTCAGGTCATGAATGTGTTTTCTGGCCTGAAACTTTAGTTTTTAGTCCCACCACTTTCATCAAGCTTGTTTCCAGCAGCAGACAGCTATTATCAGTCAAAAAGCGAAAAAGAAAAAGAGCCAGATATGGCTCAGGAGTTGATGGAGATCAAAAACAGAACCAGAAAGACAATGAATATCGAACGTAACATTCGTCAGGGGGCCAGAAACACAAATCTGCTTTGCTGTGATCTTGATGTTTGTCCTAATTACCAAAGATAATTCCACACTTTGCGAACAATAAAATAACCAAACCAGCAACTTTTTCTACAAGGTCTAAAACATTAGACAGCTGATAAAAGAAAACATAAGAAAATATTATCTTTTCTCTTCGGCCTGCTGACTCCGACAGTGTCAAGTGTTCTTTGAAATTCCCCTGAGGGAGCTGAGAGGTGGCCAGAGACATCCATCACCTTTTGGCTGAAACACCAGAGGAAGACAGTCTGCTGACACCACAGCAGAGTACAAGAGAAGATGAAAACGCTTAGATACTGTATACCAGCTCCAAAAATGTCTTAACACTTTCATTTCTTTATCACTATATTTATTACATTTGATTAATAGAGAGAAACAAAACATGAAAAGGTTACTTAAGGGAAAGTGTAATGGGAATATCTAAAGAGTGAATGATTCTCACTTCCACTAAACACGTTAAGATACAGTGTGAAGTTATTTTCCAGATAAATGATGGCTGTTACTGTCCTGTTTGTTGAGAGAACATACACCCCTACGTGCACAAATGCACTCCCAGGCCCTCATACAAGCTGTGTGAAGTAGTCGCTCCTGATGTAAACAGAGAGAGCGGATGGGAAGAAGAGGTACAGAGGAAATCCTCTGTTTAAATGCCAAGACGTGCGTGGCATTCTCTCTCTCCTGATCTTATTTCCTCTTTTCTGCACCACTCGGGGCTCAGATTCTCCACCTTCGCCTCTGCTCCACTGCCTCTTGTGTGTTTCGTGCATGTGGGCGTGACTGCGTGGGTGTGCACGTGCCAGCTTGTGTGGCTCACATTCATGATCCTGGTCGTGTGTTTGGAGCGATGACACAGACCGCTTTTGTCTTTGTGCTGCCAGAATTAACCAGCAGGGAATGAAGTGAAGACGTCTGCAGCTGTAAGGAGGAAACGATGGAAAACAGAGAAATGAATCCTGGAAAGGCCACAGATGTGATGGAATGAACATGTTCCAAGTTCCAGTTATTTAGTACAATATCCTCCAGATAAACATCTGATTGTTAAATAATGTAGGGCAGAACTTTGACTTTCCACACCCTTACACATATCCCAATTTTAAAAGAATTTTTTAATGTTTAAATGTTTTTTAAAAGAACATTTTAGGAAATATATGCTAAAGTTCAAAACTGCCCTGCCAATAACTCTTAATTAATAATTAACATGATTTATCTTATTTGTCTAATCCGTCCTCAAACTCAAATTCAATTTTTCAATTGAATTAAATTTGTTTATATAGTGTCAAATCATAACAGAAGTTATCTCCAGACACTTCTTATACAGAGCAGGTCTAGTGGAATATAAAATGTCTAGAGTCTATTACTTGACGTTTATCAATTCATCACATTCGTGCAGCATCGCCGGCTGTAACACAGTTTGCTAGATTCGTTCCGTGAGCACAGGTTTTGGTACAGGTGTGTCTGTACAAGCATGTTGGTACCACACCTGACAACTTCACTGACAACACAACACCAGGAGTCACTGTGTCCAGCTGTTGTTCGCCAAGACAGACGCCAAACAACTCCCACAAGATTTGCAACTTGTTGCCTTTACATTTTTGGTAATTAGTGAGCGTTGTTCGTGCTTTTTTACTCAGGACTGAGCCATAGCTGCTTCGATTTCCCAAAATGTTGAACTTTTCCTTCAACACATGTAAATAAGTGTTATATATATAAATCTTCTTCTTCACATCATCTCGCTGCTCCGAAAGCCCAAGATGCTGTATGTGTGTGTGTGTGTGTGTGTGTGTGTGTGTGTGTGTGTGTGTAAATGTAAACAGTAGTCCTTTGCTGACAAAGCACTTCTTCAGGAACTTGGGATTGTGTGTGTGTGAGAGTGTGCGCCTTGGCCTCTGCTCCTAGCAGATATGCTTCCTTTCAGAACGACTGAAGAAATAAGCAGCAAAGACCTTACACTCTGTGTGTGTGTTTAGAAAGCAACTTTGGTACACTACAAATTCATGTTTTCTCCACCTAGTTCAACATTTTAGGACAACTGAATCCACCTCAAAGCTATTTTTGTTTGTTTAAATATGAAGCACCTCCTATAAAGCGCTCACAAACTCACTCGGTCATGTTTAGCAGACTCTTCATGGGGGAGGACGGGCGTTCCCCACCTGTCAGCCTGCACCACCTGTAGGAAACGGAGGTATCATTAGCAACAGTTCAGACCTGTACAGTTTGTTCACACATACAAAGATTCAAAAGGTTGAAGGTCGAAATAAAATGTTCATTTCAATCGATTTTTGATTTGGAATCGAAATCATGACATTAGAGAGTCATTCCTTTCCAGAATGACATGTTTCCATGCATTCATTTCCTATTCAAGCTCTGTTAGCGGTAAGTTAAAGTATATCGTAAGGCTGGGCAATATCACCTAAACTTAGTTTAATGATTAAATGACACATTTACCTAAAAGTAAAGTTCCTCGCTCTTCTGTACTGTATATGAACAGAAAATCAAAGATTATAACTGAGTAATAATTATTTATTTAACTTATCGAGCAGCGGGCTATGTCAACAAAGCAAGTAGAAGCTCGGATTACAACCCACACACAGATAGACACTGCTCCTATATTGTACATAGCAAATAACTGTTTGCATGTTCATGCTCTGAATCCATATTGTACCTTTAATAATGTTGAAGCAAATATTACAGATATTAACTCTATACTCACATCATCCCCGACATAAAAGGCATTTTATAAAGAATCAAAATATAAGATATCAACATTGACACTGTTTGAGAGTTGGTAATAAATTACACAATTTTTCACAAATGAACAGAAATCACAGTTGTCAAAAACGTTAAGTTTCTTTTTTTGATTTCTACTCTTCACTTTGATGATTGTCATTTTTTGAATTGTCTGCTGGCTCTTTGCTGTACTGACTCTCTTGGCACTAAACTCTCAACTGAAACCAAAAGTAACCAAAGACACATGCAGCACAGAGGACAATGGAGATGTTCTGTGCTCTCAACGGTTCTTAATGTTAAATCACATTTTCCTACATATCAGATGAAAAGGATTATGTACTATTTTCCAGTTGGATGATTTTGTTAAAAAGATGGGCCTGCAGCCACTTCGTCTGGGAGTTTGGGAAACTAATCTTTAATGAAGAACAGTCACAGAGTCCACAATCACCACAACAAACAACAGCCACTTCCTCTGATATATGAGCTCAAATCCACATACAAACAATGACCCGTGACCATTCGGTGAATCACTGATTTAGCTCTTTGAGTAGACTTAACTTCTCCCAATGACATGTCATATACCTCTCTCTCTCTCCCTCTCTCTCTCTCTCCCTCTCTCTCTCTCTCTCTCTCCCTCTCCCTCTCTCTCTAGTGCAATCCCTCCCCCCCTCTCCCTCTCCCTCTCCCAAGTCAGCGCACTGCCTACACGCAAACACACACACAGACACACACACCGCCAAAATACCTGCACTGTTCCACCCAAGTGGTGCAGAACCTAAACTTTCTTTGTACCTTTTGTCTCTTTTCACTGAACATTTGATGCGTTTTCATGTGCAAAGACTCTCTCCCTCTCACTGAGCAGAAACGCCGCATACATTAGGATAACCCACTGTAATAAATAAACTTCAGGAGCTGCATCCCTTATCACAGCGGGGTGACAGCGGAGGAAACGCGCACTGATCTTCACAGCTTATTGGACCCTTACTCACACCGATCCGTAAAATAGGCTCCAGAGAATTTACAGTAAAAACCGGTAGCAGTAAAAGTAACAAGGTGGTTACAAATTGGTCTGTCGGTTTTAGTGTCCATCAGCCCTTATACCCTGTTCATAATGGGTGTTATCTGGTGATTTGGAGGCAGGTGCCAAGTAGGTGACAACCAAACCATAAATGCCCAGAGGCAACAAACTAGGTCGCCTTTATGACTGTCATTATACTTCCTCTTGTGTCCTCCTTTTCTGTCCTTGAAAGAGAGAAATGGAACAAGATCAAAGGTTATATTAAATGCAATTATTGCAATAATTAGGTCTTGTGCGTAAAAAGACGTGCACCTTGAACACGGGAGGTACATATACTGGCTTCCCTGTACAATAGCATGATAGTATTTGGTTATAAATTCAAGTCTTTGACAAAATAGACTGAGTTCACAGAAATACGTGAACTGACCACAAGCTCCTAACAGCATGTTGGCAGCACGGAAACAATGTCAATGGAAAATCAATTAGGATTCTTTGTCATGGCAGACACAAAATTTAAACGCATGTGAATGGGCAACGCTCAGAGCTACTGATTCAGTACAAACAGTGAGAAAGACTATGGTGGCGGGATGGAGGGAGAGAGGGGAGGTGGACGGATCAAACACAGGACTTTATGAAAACAGGATACTAGTCACCTACCAAAGTGTTGTTGAGTTATTGTAAAGTTACGTTTGTGACGTCGTTACTTAGGTTCCGTACATATTTTAAGCCCAACCTTGATGTTTTTCTTAAACCTAACTTGTTGCCTAAACCCTAACGTTATTTTTGTTGCCTGAAACTAATTATTTCTAGGACCAACCATGATGTTTTCCTGAAACTAACTAAGTGGTTTTGTTGTCTAAACCAAACGTTGGTTTTGTTGGCCAAACCTAACGTTATATTGTTTCTGTGGTGGTGGCACATACCGGTATGTAATATTCATTAACGGTCCACGTACCGAGCTCTGATTGGTCAGTGTGTATTTGAAGAAAATGAATTAAATCACACGTTGCTGAGGGAGCAGAGGGGCAGAAAATGATCAGAAGGCAATTCATTGGTGATATTTTGTCTTCAATAAATAAATGTTGAAAACAATCACTTGAGTCGTCTCGTTCCATGACCCACAACTGTTACATATGGACCAGATGGAAGGTAACTGAAGATAGGAGTAATGATATACTATTTTATGAGTATAAATACTAAGTATATACTGCTATATGAAGTTCATTTCTATTTTTTTCATGATATTTATGAACAACATTATTATTGTGTTTAAATGATAACTGTCATAAAGTCATGATGTTACACACTCCGGTCCAGTAGGTGGCGCCTTAAACATTGGTTTGTAGTCCGCCATTAAAGTGAAAGAAGAAGAAGAAGAAGAAGAAGAAGAAGAAGAAGAAGAAGAGGAAGACTCATCTCATCTCCTGGTAGCCTAAAAAGCTATTGAAGTTATCCGGAATTCGTCTGGAGGAAAACTTTCTGTGGTTTAGTGAAAATGTCTAAACTAGAAATGCTGAGATCTTTAGTCAACCGGCGACTAACTGCGGCTGATGAAGAGATATTTGGTGTGTTTGAAAGTACGATAGCAGAGTACGAGGAGGAACTCTCTCGTTCAAAAGAGGAGAATAAGCGACAACGGGAACGTCTGGACGCTGTTTTCAACCCGGAAGTCCGGATACAAAGAGCACGTGGGTTCACTTTATTTATTCTCTCAGTTCTGTTCATCCTCCGGCTGATGACTTAACGTAGTTTGGAGTGAGACTCTGTTGCAATTCGTCGTTCTCTTCTTCTCCTGATTTAATACCTGCAAACATGTCGCTTTTCGGCGAAATATATCATCCACGAGAGTGTAGATCCGTAGAGTGTTCCGGTTCAGTACACGCGGTCACTCATTAACATTAAACTGGAACACCTGCGGTTCTGGTTGCAGTTTTTTTTTGTTCAACTTAAAGTAGAATGAGGCGATTTCGTGGTGACAATAACTTCTCTCTCTCACTCTTTCTCTCATTCTTTCTTCGCTCTCTCTTTCTTCGCTCTCTCTCTCTCATACAGTCATTCAGGACTTAGACTTTTAGAGGACCCCCACACACCCCATTTCAAAATAAAAGCTCCAAAGAGTGAATTCTAATTGAAATGCTTGTGATGAAGCCAGGCATTTAATAACTGTTTATGTGTGTCAGACATTATGATGATGGCTCCTCTCCCCCCCCCCACCCAGCACCACCCTTTCAAAATAAAAGCCCCATGGATGAACTGTATTTAAACAGGTCAAAATTAAGCTTTTTTGTTTAAAAAAATGAATGCTCTTACTAATACTGCGACAACTACTACTGATGCTGCTAATATAGTATTACTACTTCTACTATATCTTTTGCTGTTGCTACTATAACTACTACTGCTACCATCAATATGATTACTACCACTACTACTTTTACTTATACGACAACTGCTACTACTGCTATTCATGCTACTAAAAGTAGTAATACTACTACAGCTATGAGTACGACTGCTACTAGTACTACTGCTACATCTTCTACTGCCATTACTATTACTACTACTACTGTGATATTAAATACTATGACCAATACTACAGCTATTACTATGACTACTGATACTACGTCTTCTACTCCTTCTTCTAATTACTAATACTACTACTACTACTACTACTACAAATATCACTACTACATATTAAACCACTCCTAAAGAAGGTTAGTTTAGACTCCGCAACGATGAAAAATTATAGGCCAATATCAAACCTCCCATTTTTGAGTAAAATAATTGAAAAAGCGGTTTTCCAACAGCTGACCAACTTCTTGACCATAAATAACTGCTTTGATGTTTTCCAGTCAGGCTTTCGACAGCACCACAGCACTGAAACTGCTCTTGTTAAGGTTTTCAACGACATCCACTTAAACATAGACAATGGCAGAAGTTCAGTCTTAGTGTTACTAGATCTCAGTGCTGCATTCGACACGGTCGACCATGCCATACTCCTAGAAAGACTAAAAAGCTGGGTGGGACTCTCTGGCACAGCACTTAACTGGTTTGAATCCTACTTGAAGGGCCGAGAATACTTTGTCTGTAGCTCATTACACACCAGAGCTGACTAAAATGACATGTGGTGTTCCCCAAGGTTCAATACTGGGGCCTCCTCTGTTCAACATCTACATGCTTCCACAAACTCAGATTATGGAAAACAACAAAGTGTGTTATCATAATTATGCAGACGACACACAAATCTACATAACTATGTCACCAGGGGACTATAATCCCATACAAGGGCTGGGTAACTGCATTGAACAAATCAACAACTGGATGTGCCAGAATTTTCTTCAATTAAACAAAGATAAAACGGAAGTAATTGTTTTCGGTACCAAGGACGAACAATTGAAAATCACCGCTCAGCTTCAGTCACTGATGTTAAAACCCACAAACCAAGCCAGAAATCTAGGTGTAGTGATGGATTCAGATCTCAACCTGAACAGCCATATCAAGACAATTACAAAATCAGCCTACTATCACCTGAAGAATATATCAAGGATTAGAGGACTTATGTCTCAACAGGATTTGGAAAAACTTGTCCACGCATTTATCCTCAGCAGACTGGACTACTGTAACGGTGTGTTTACAGGTCTCTGTAAAAAGTCCGTCAGAAAGCTGCAGCTGCAGCTCGAGTCCTCACTAAGACCAGGAGGGTGGATCACATCACTCCAGTTCTGAGGTCTTTGCACTGGCTTCCTGTCCAACAAAGAATTGACTTTAAAATCCTGCTGTTGGTTTACAAAGCACTGAATGGTTTAGGGCCAAAATACATCTCTGATCTGCTGCTACCTTATGAACCATCCCGACCCCTCAGGTCGTCTGGGACCGGTCTACTTTCTGTTCCCAGAGTCAGAACTAAACATGGAGAAGCAGCGTTCAGTTTTTCTGCTCCACATATCTGGAACAAAGTCCCAGAAAGCTGCAGGTCTGCTGAGACCCTCAGCTCATTTAAATCAAGATTGAAGACTTTTCTGTTTGCTGCTGCCTTTAATTGAACCACATTCAATTCATATATTAATCAATTTCCTGCATTTTACTACTGCATTTTATTTCTTGCACTGTTTTTTAATGTTTTAATGAATGTTCTTAATTGTTTTTAAATATCCTTTTCTTTTGCCTCATGTTTTGATGTTTTTAATGGTTTTATGTGAAGCACTTTGAATTACCTTGTTGTTGAAATGTGCTATACAAATAAACTTGCCTTGCCTTACTACTACTAGTACTTATTCGAATGCTACTAATACTTCTACTACAAATATCACCACTGATGAATTTTTTTAAGCCACAGAAACTGTTCAAATATCAAAATGTTCAGCTCTTTCAGGAGAGGTGTGATATCACTTTTCATATTTGTAATCTTGAAACTCTTTGAATTATTAAGCTTTTTGCAATTTGTTTTTGCATTGGATATCTATTTTCAGCAATGTTTTTGCGATTAATTTCAGTTTTCAGCATTCCAACACATTTTCAGCAGGAAATGCTTTTTCGAGTTGTATTATCTGGTTCTATTGATACTCTGGAAGTCTAGGTCCAGGAGACTATTTGCTCAATTCTAAAATGTCTTTGTAACACCTCTGTCTGTGTGTGTGTTTACTGGTTTCCTGCAGACATCCAGCAGCTGTTGTTGGTTAAAGAAGAGGTTCCATCTGAGCAGCAGGAGTGGGGCTCCAGTCTGGACCAGGAGGACCCAGAACCCCCACACATTAAAGAAGAACAGGAGGACCCAGAACCCCCACACATTAAAGAAGAACAGGAGGACCCAGAACCCCCACACATTAAAGAAGAACAGGAGGACCCAGAACCCCCACACATTAAAGAAGAACAGGAGGACCCAGAACCCCCACACATTAAAGAAGAACAGGAGGACCCAGAACCCCCACACATTAAAGAAGAACAGGAGGACCCAGAACCCCCACACATTAAAGAAGAACAGGAGGACCCAGAACCCCCACACATTAAAGAAGAACAGGAGGAACTCTGCACCAGTCAGGAAGGAGAGCAGCTTCAAGGTCTGGAGGAGGCTGATGTCAAGTTCTCATTCACTCCTGTGAAGAGTGAAGATGAAGAAGAGGAAGCTCAATCCTCACAGCGTCATCAAAGACAAACTAAACAGATGGAAACAGAAGCTGATGGAGAAGACTGTGGAGGACCAGAACCAGACAGAAACTTGGATCCAGATAGACATCCAGAACCAGATACTGATGAGAAGACTGGAGACTCTTCTGCCACTAATGAGGGTGGTGATTGCAAGAAGACCAGAGAACCTCAGTCAGGTTTAAACTATTTGAAACCTGATGAAGTCCGTGTCAGTGATTCAAGATGTAGCGCTGGTGAAAAACCTTTCAGCTGCTCAGTCTGTAAGAAATCTTTTAGCGAACGTTCAAATTTACAGAATCACATGAGAACCCACACAGGAGAAAAACCTTTCAGCTGCTCAGTCTGTAAGAAATCTTTTAGCCAGCGTTCACATTTACAGAAGCACATGAGTACCCACACGGGAGAAAAACCTTTCAGCTGCTCAGTCTGTAAGAAATCTTTTAGCCATCGTTCAACTTTACAGAGCCACATGAGAACCCACACAGGAGAAACACCTTTCAGCTGCTCAGTCTGTAAGAAATCTTTTAGCCGTCGTTCAAATTTACAGAGCCACATGAGAACCCACACAGGAGAAAAACCTTTCAGCTGCTCAGTCTGTAAGAAATCTTTTAGCCATCGTTCAACTTTACAGATGCACATGAGAACCCACACAGGAGAAAAACCTTTCAGCTGCTCAGTCTGTAAGAAATCCTTTCGCTGTCGTTCAAATTTACAGAAGCACATGAGAACCCACACAGGAAACAATCCCCTTTAGCTGTTCTGGTTGCAGTAAAGTTTCCATTTGTGATAAAAGCTTTCAGCACGAGTCACCTCTGAAGTTACGCGTGATTAACTGCGGTTCAACTCCACTGATTTCAATACAAAAAGTTATTCACTGAATGAGCGCCAACTGTACAGTTTGAAATAGTGTTGATGATTATATTGGTGATTGATTTGATGGTAATGTAAGTTTGAGACGATGGTTTTACCTGCATATGTGCACAGTATATTGTATTTAAATGATTTCATCAATAAAAAGTAAAAGGTTTGTGTATTTCACTGGTTCATACCGTTTTACGTAGCACACTTTGTTCGTCAGGATTAAATCCATCAGTGACTGGAGTGACTCAATAGTTCTTTATCTTACTTGGCAGTTTGCACTCTGCTGCTGCCATTACTGGTATAAAATTGTCATCTTGTCTGACAAACTCATGAAAAGGTCCTTAGAAAAAGCAATCTACGCATTCTTTGGAGTCACAAACCAACAACAGCCTTCTCTCGATCTATAGTTGCTTCCAGTTGATCAACAGGCCGACACATTCCTGAATGTGTTCACAACTTGTCGATACTTTCTTAGATTGCCGGTGGCTTTTCGTGATACCATCGTCTTATCCTAATCATTGTGCTCCCCAGGCCTCTTGTTGTTCATGTGTATGAGCACTTTTACCAGCTCAACTTTAGGGAACCATGAAACAGGCCCCACCTTTGACTTTATCACACAGCTCCAACACAATATATCAGGATTGGTGCGGCCGCAAAGGGGTTGGACCTGATCACACCCGGCCCTCATTCGTTGGAGTCAGACAGGAGTCACTGTGTCCAGCTGTTCGCCAAGACAGACGCCAAACAACTCCCACAAGATTTGCAACTTGTTGCCTTTACATTTTTGGGAATTAGTGAGCGTTGTTCGTGCTTTTTTACTCAGGACTGAGCCATAGCTGCTTCCCCCTGATTTTAGTCTTCATGCTAAGCTGGGGTAACACTCTCAGGAAAAAAAAAAGGTGAACAGGGGGGGGGGGGATTTCCCAAAATGTTGAACTTTTCCTTCAACACATGTAAATAAGTGTTATATATATAAATCTTCTTCTTCACATCATCTCGCTGCTCCGAAAGCCCAAGATGGTGTGTGTGTGTGTGTGTGTGTGTGTGTGTGTGTGTGTGTGTGTGTGTGTGTGTGTGTGTGTGTGTGTGTGTGTGTGTGTGTGTGTGTGTGTGTGTGTGTGTGTGTGTGTGTGTGTGTAAATGTAAACAGTAGTCCTTTGCTGACAAAGCACTTCTTCGGGAACTTGGGATTGTGTGTGTGTGAGAGTGTGCGCCTTGGCCTCTGCTCCTAGCAGATATGCTTCCTTTCAGAACGACTGAAGAAATAAGCAGCAAAGACCTTACACTCTGTGTGTGTGTGTGTGTGTGTGTTTAGAAAGCAACTTTGGTACACTACAAATTCATGTTTTCTCCAGCTAGTTCAACATTTTAGGACAACTGAATCCACCTCAAAGCTATTTTTGTTTGTTTAAATATGAAGCACCTCCTATAAAGCGCTCACAAACTCACTCTGTCATGTTTAGCAGACTCTTCATGGGGGAGGACGGGCGTTCCCCACCTGTCAGCCTGCACCACCTGTAGGAAACGGAGGTATCATTAGCAACAGTTCAGACCTGTACAGTTTGTTCACACATACAAAGATTCAAAAGGTTGAAGGTCGAAATAAAATGTTCATTTCAATCGATTTTTGATTTGGAATCGAAATCATGACATTAGAGAGTAGTTCCTTTCCAGAATGACATGTTTCCATGCATTCATTTCCT